>NC_138299.1:147916063-148516063 GCF_965601325.2 Salmo salar
CATACTGACTCAACAACAGCCACTTTAATAATGGAAAAATTGATGTAATCACTAGCCACTTTATATATATATATATATATAATGTTTACTTACCCTACATTACTCATCTCATATGTATATACTGTACGCTATACCATCTACTGCATCTTGCCATCTTGATGTGATTAAATGTATCACTAGCCACTTTAAACAATGACACTTTATATAATGTTTTCATACCCTACATTACTCATCTCATATGTATATACTGTATTCTATACCATCTACTGCATCTTGCCTATGCCGTTCCGCCATCACTCATTTATATATTTTTATGTACATATTCGTATTCATTCCTTTACACTTGTGTGTATAAAGTAGTTGTTGTGAAATTGTTAGGTTATATTACTTGTTAGATATTACTGCATGGTCAGAACTAGAAGCACAAGCATTTCACTACACTTGCATTAACACCTGCTAACCATGTGTATGTGACAAATAAATTTGATTTATTTTGAACTAGGAATAAAGTAAAATTGTGTTTGATGTGTAAAGTTCAGTAGCCTCAGAACACTCAAGGCTGTCAGTTAAAATACAAAGCCAATCTATTCAGCAGCACTTCACAGCACAATTATGCAACAAGGCCAGCAGTGAAGGATCATACTATTTTATTTCACTTTTATTTTTGAAGAGCCAACAGCAGTATCTACTTCCCCTCTATATGGCTCAATCTTGCGTAATCATTCTGTTTTGTCTTTCATCTAATACACAATTGTTAAATGCAGCAGGGCAGGGGGAGATGGCCATTCTCCACTTGACTTTAGGACTGACAGAATGGCATTGGCCCCACGACAGGTACAGGATGGAAAATGGATGACACTCAGAGCTCCAGCTGGGTAGAAATGATCAGGCACAGTTATGGCCAGCCGACGACCCTGCCATATGCCAGTGGATGGAGGCTGCTGGAGGGTGGCAGTTGGGGTTGTCCTTTACTGCATTGGCATTGCCCAACTTCAAAATGAAGGGGAGATGGATGAGGGAATTAGTATAGGAATGGACACCACTATGGCCACCTTTTCCCCATTAAAAACCACTAGGCCTGCCTAGGTGTGACGATCGTCGTAAGGAGTAGACCAAGGTGCAGCGTGTTGGAGTGCTCATGATAAATATTGATTATTATACTCAGAACACTATACAAACAAACACGACCGTCACGTTCTGCAGGCTTCACTGAGCAACACAAAAACAAGATCCCACAACTAAAGGTGGAAAAAGGGCTGCCTAAGTATGATTCCTAATCAGAGACAACGATAGACAGCTGCCTCTGATTAGGAACCATACTCGGCTCAACACAAAGAAATAGAAAACATAGAAAGGCATGGAATGCCCACCCCACATCACACCCTGACCTAACCCAAAAAATATAAAATAAACGGCAATCTAAGGTCAGGGCGTGACACTAGGGGACGCTGAGACAGAAAAGTGGTGAATTCATGGCTTGGCTGTTAGGAATGTCCTTGGCCTTGTCTGACCATAATGATGGATGAAGAAGGTTAGTGTATGAACAGGCTCTTCCATGGCCATATTTTCCAGTGACAATCCCAGGAGAATTGGAAACTGTAGCGGGGGCAAGTGGGGTGCTAGTTTGGTTTGGTCTGGCCTTGTCTTACCTAACCTAACCACAAAACAAGGTGTGATGAATGACAGAATCAGCACCTATATATCGATAAATGTATATCTAATGCCACTCCCCTTAGAAATGTATAGATGAGTAAGGTGCCAGAGATACTGGAGACTCTAGCAGAGCAGTTGGGATGGGTCGCTTGTGGCGACTTGAGATCAATACAGGATATACAGAGAGAGACATAAAGCAAAGAGTGTGAGAGGCAGAAAAGTGCCAGAGGGACCACACAGTGCCAATGTGGTTGGGGAATGCCAAAGGGGGTGGTAGGATGAAATTGCATTGGCAGATGAGGGTGTATTAGATCATGTTAAATCAACAACAAAGCACAGATTTCCCTCATCAGCCAATGCAAATTTTGAATTAACATTGCATTCTGGGTTAGGCCAACTGAGACGAGTGTGTTTGTGTGGATTGGATTGTATAATTGCTGTTTGATGGAACACAACATTGCAAAAGTGTGTGTGTGTTTGTATCTCTCCCAGAGGGAGCATTCTCAGATCGTGCAATGCCTTGGCCCCGCTTGTGCTTGCGTGGAGAAGGACATCAAAGAAGGCCTGCAGCAGCCCTCTTCTCACTCCCTCACCCTCTCTCTTTCCATCTTGGTGTGTCCCTCAGTCAAGCAGTGAATTTCAAACAGAGTCAACCACAAAGACCAGGGAGGTTTTCCAATGCCTCACAAAGAAGTGCACCTTTTGGTAGATGGGTAACAAAAAAACGAAAAACATTGAATATCTCTTCGAGCATGGTGAAGTTATAACACTTTGGATGGTGTAGCAATACACCCAGTCGCTGCAAAGATACAGGCGTCCTTCCTAAGTTAGTTGCTGGAGGGGAAGGAAATCGCTCAGGGATTTCACCATGAGGCCAATGGTGACTTTAAAACAGTGAGTTTAATGACTGATTGGAGAAAATTGAGGATGGAACAACATTGTAGTTACTCTACAATACTAACCTAACTGACAGAGTAAAAATAAAATATTCCAAATCATGCATCTTGTTTTCAACAAGGCACTAAATTAATACTGCAAAAAATGTGGCAAAGCAATTCACTTTGTCCTGAATAAAAAGTGTTATGTTTGGGGCAAAATCCAGTACATACTGACTCTCCATATTTATAAGCATAGTGGTGGCTGCATCTGTCACGGTTGTCGTAAGGAGAAGCGAACCAAAGTGCAGCGTGTGTGTCGTTCCACATTTTATTTTCACTGTGAAACTTTGCAATACATACACAAATAAACTGAACGAACAAAAACAACAAACCGTGACGCAGAGTAGAAACATACACTAACTCAGAAATAATTTCCCACAACCCCAGGTGGAAAGAAAACCCTACTTAAGTATGATCTCCAATTAGAGACAACGAGGACCAGCTGCCTCTAATTGGAGATCTTCCCAAACAAAACCCAACATAGAAATACAAAACTAGAACCGGACAACATAGAAATAGAAAACATAGAATAGAACAAAACTACAAATCTCGAATGCCCACCCAAATCACACCCTGACCTAACCAAAATAGAGAAACAAAACGTCTCTCTCAGGTCAGGGCGTGACAGCATCATGTTATGGGTAAGCTTTTACTTGTGAAAGACTGGGGTGTTTTACAGGATAAAAAAAACCTTTTGGAGCTAAGCGCAGGCAAAATTCTAGAGGAAAACCTGGTTGTTTGCTTTTCACCAGACACTATGTGTCACGACTTCCACCGAAGTCGGCTCCTCTCCTTGTTCGGGCAGCGTTCGGCGATCGACGTCACCGGCTTTCTAGTCATCGGCGCTCCATTTTTCATATTTCCATTTGTTTTGTCTTGTTCCATACATACCTGGTTTTCATTCCCTAATTACACTGCATGTATTTAGTCCTCTGTTCCCCTCCATGTCTTTGTGTGAAATTGTACTTATGTTATGTGGGTATTGTTACACGCCATACTTTTGTCTATGTTCTGTGTTTGGGCACATTTATGTACTTTTGTGCTTACGTTGGACCGGAATAAAAAGTGCGCCTGTTCACTACACTCTGCTCTCCTGCTCCTGACTTCGCCTCCAGTACACACCCTTAACACTAGGAGATGAATACACCTTTCATCAGGACAATAACCTAAAACACAAGGCCCAATCAATGTACACTGGAGTTGCTTGTCCAAAATTTTGACTATATATACATGTGCTGCTGACAACAATTGTATTACGCTATTTTTGCCAACGTTTGCTGACAACGTTTGCTGACAACGTTTGCTGATATATATATATATATATATATATATGTCAAAATTTTGGACACACCTACTCATTCAAGGCTTTTTCTTAATTTTTTATATTTTCTACCTTTTAGAATAATAGCAAAGACATCAAAACTAGGAAATAACACATATGGAATCATGTAGTAACCAAAAAAGTGTCAAACAAATCAAAATGTATTTGAGATTTTAGATTCTTAAAAGTAGCCATCCTTTGCCTTGATGACAGCTATGCACACTTTTGGCATTCTCTCAACCAGCTTCATGAGGAATGCTTTTCCTGAAGGAGACCCCACATATGCTGAGTACTTACTTGTTGGCTGCTTTTCCTTCACTCTGCGGTCCAACTCATCCCAAACCATCTCAATTGGGTTGAGGTGGGGTGATTGTGGAGGCCATGTCATCTGATGCAGCACTCCCATCGCTGTCCTTCTTGGTCAAATAGCCCTTACACAGCCTGGAGGTGTGTTGGGTCATTGTCCTGTTGAAAAACAAATGATAGGCCAACTAAGCGCAAACCAGATGGGATGGCGTATCGATGCAGAATGCTGTGGTAGCCATGCTAGTTAAGTGTGCCTTGAATTCTAAATAAATCACAGACAGTGTCACCAGCAAAGCACCCCCCACCATCACACTTCCTCATCCATGCTTCACGGTGGGAACCACACATGTGGAGATCATCCGTTCACCTACTCTGTGTCTCACAAAGACACGGCAGTTGGAACCAAAAATCTCAAATTTTGACTCATCAGATCAAAAGACAGAATTCCACAAGTCTAATGTCCATTGCTCGTGTTTCTTGGCCCAAGCAAGTCTCTTATTATTATTGGTGTCCTTAAGTAGTGGTTTCTTTGCAGCAATTCGACCATAAAGGCCAACAGTTGATGTTGAAATGTGTCTGTTACTTGAACTCTGTGAAGCATTTATTTGAGCTGCAATTTCTGAAGCTGGTACCTCTAATCTCTAATGAACTTATCTTCTGCTGCAGAGGTAACTCTGGGTCTTCCTTTCCTGTGGCTATCCTCTGAGAGCCAGGTTTATCATAGCGCTTGATGGTTTTTGTGACTGCACTTGAAGAAACGTTCAAAGTTCTTGATTGTCTGTCATTTATCTTTGCATATTTGAGCTGTTCTTGCTATAATATTTACTTGGTATTTTACCAAATAGTGCTATCTTCTGTATACCACTCCTACCTTGTCACAACACAACTGATTGGCTCAAACACATTAAGAAGGAAATAAATTGACAAGGCACACCTGTTAATTGAAATGCATTCCAGGTGATTACCTCATGAAGCTGGTTGAGGGAATGCCAAAAATGTGCAAAGCTGTCATCAAAAATAAAGAAAAACCCTTGAATGAGTACTATATATTTTTATTATTATAAAACATTATTATTTTTTATAACCGAGGTCCGGACCTCAGTGTCCTTATTTGGCATGTTTTGGGCCCAGGGCTAAAATAATGTCCCCATGTAGTCTGACCACATTGGGCCGATGCGCCAATGCTCATCGGCTTCACATTGTGCCCAAGGCAGGTTTCCCCAAGGGCAGCCCTCACTTTGCCTGAAATAACCCCACCCTTTGGAATGGCTGCCCTTTTTTGGCCTTTTGGGGCCCAATATGAGGTCATGTTATTGGCCTTATGTGTTTTACCCACCCTGTGCCAATTTATGCCTACCTCCATAGCTCTGTCTATGATTTCCAGAGTGGTGACATTTTTCTGGCCTCATCCCTCAGCTTTTTACGAAAACACTTGGGGTACAGCTTTGTTATTGTTTGAACTGCAGATTGCCTCTGAGGTATGTACACCTATTATAGTTTCGCAACTGTATTTATTTTTATTTTACCCTTATTTTACCAGGTAAGTTGACTGAGAACACATCCTCATTTACAGCAACAACCTCGGAATAGTTACAGGGGAGAGGAGGGGGGATGAATGAGCCAACGTTGAAAGGTGAAGAAAGTAGAGCAATTGAGATGAGGAGGTAGAAATGACAGAGAGTGATAGAGATGGGGAAAAGGACAAGCATAGGGGAATAGTGAACAGAGCAGAGATGGAAGCAGAGGAGTGGAATAGCCTAAAGGAGAGAAATGTCTTTGAAGTGGCAGGAAATGTTTTAAAATTATTTTTGCATGAAGCATAGTTCTCTCTTCCTTCCTTCCGTCGCCATTTGACCGGAGTGGCAATCAATTTTATGTGGCATATGGAAGATATCATTCAATTTAATACTTGTAATATTAACTGGAGGAGACAGTAATAGGCAATTCCACGGTAACAGAATTGCGCTGAGACTCACTTAAAATCTTTCACTTAAAATTTATGCCAAACAAAAAACATTGATTTGAAAGTTTAACAAACCGTACAGCTCCATGCACAAGGACTACCTTTAACGATTTACACTGAAATTGTTGCAAAAACACATTCACTGGAAGAATTGTGCAGTAACGGAATTCAGGTGAACGTTTTTTTATGTGACCACATTTTCCAAAAACTCTGTAAAATATCTGCTCTGAATTAAGATTCAAGACGTCTGCAGAAAGAATGGGGTGTCAGCTGTGTATGACATGACACATTGACTTTGAAAACATCTGTTTTGGTTATTGAACTACAGTAAGTGAAGAGGAATTACACCCGGTAACGGAATTGCGGTAACGGAATTTCATCATGGGTCCCTAATCTGTACCACACAGAAATAATTATGGATATTCATGTAATTCTCTTCATGGTGATGTATCCTATATCGGTACACAAAGGTATAAATATGCAATATCCTCTCCTGCATATTTGGGGTATTATTCTACACACTGGCTATTATTTTAATTAGCTCTGCCCCCAAACAAGACCAAATCTGAACCAATCATAAATGTCTATGTTTCATAAGTTTGGAAATCAAAGTACAGCACAGTAGAGCTCAGTAGAGTACATCAGAGTACAATAGAGTACAGCACAGTAGAGTTCAGTACAGTACACAGTACAGTACAGCACAATTGAGTTGAGTACAGTAGAGTACAGCACAGCACAGAACAGTAGAGTTCAGTACATTAGAGTAGAGTAGAGTACAGCCCAGTCGAGTAGAGTACAGCACAGTAGAGTTCAGTACAGTAGAGTACAGTAGAGTACAGTACACTACAGTACAGTACAGTACAGTACAGCAGGGCACAGTAGAGTTCAATACAGTACAGTAGAGTAGAGTTCAGTACTGCAAGGTACTGAAGAGTAGAGTACAGTACAGTACAGTACAGTACATTATAGAGGGAAAATGGCTGGTCTGAGTTAAGGCCTAGCATTGGAACAATTTAGACTTGACGAATAGGAATATTAGTACGCAGGCTGAGGTGGAAATGAACTGCCATTCAAAATGAGGAGCAAATCAAGGGGAATTTAAAGTACATGGGGCATGCTAATATGCTAACGCTAACAATCTTCTGCCCCGTGGCCACTGCACAGTACAGACACATACTTTATTTTGTCTTGGCAAAGCGGGGGTGATTTGACACAATGATTGTTTTTACAAGCCAATTAGGAGCTGTGCACCTTTTCTCATCCAATTAGCTGGGTGACGAGTGATCAGGTGAGGCAGCTCTGAGACTGCAGGGTTTAGCATCCTGCATGCTAACGACACAGCAGATTAGTCTGGGAAATCCTGCTCCCATCATTCTAGTAAATATATTCTCTTAAGTCTTCTCCTAAAGATACATCGTCTTTCTATTCTCTCTAAGTCCCTTAACCCCCAAGAGTCGATTGACAATTGGTGCGTCAAACTAAGTAACATAATAAAATTTAAGCTAGAGATATAAGATAGAGATATATGCATATTCTGGATGCATCTCAATCCACCGCATCCACCGATGCTGCACTTCCGCATCTGGGGTGAAAGGTGGCAGAGCTAGAGCGTTTTTTTTTTGGTCAGACCATGAGACACCTCGAAACGTCCGTAGCATCCCAATGGTTTGGCCTACAAACAAATACTACCACTCTATGAGACTCATGAACACGATGGTGGTCTCCGTTTTGCTCTACGAACCCCACAAGTGTCAGGGGACTAGTCTGAAGTCGGTACCGTCGACGTGCCAACTTCTGTTTGTAGTGTCAAAACCATTTGGGCTACAAACTAATGGGACCCCACAGTAGAAAGGGGAGATTCTCAAGAACACAATAGTGTTCTGTTCTCCGTTTTGCTCTACAACCCCCACAACTGTCACCGGACTCGTCTGAAGGTAATTGGTACTGGTTAAAAAAAAAAAATGGAAGTATGATGGTTGTTTTGTGCCTACCCAGAAAAAGAGGATAAATACGTGTAATATATATATATATAATTATTATTTATTTTTTTCTGATTTCCTGTATCACCTACATATAGTACAGCCACCTAAACATCTTGTTTCTTATGATGTATTATTTTACTGTCAATTATGAATGTGTTATTCAATGTGTTTCTCTGGGCTATAGTAGTGAAGCCCAAAATCAATATTTTAGTATTATTTTTTTATACCTAAAGGTGTCCTAAAATTAAAAATCAAATAGCTAAATGATTCATAGTACAACCCATTTTAAAACAATTCCATATGTAAACTTAGAACAAATGCAATTTTAAACACTAACCATAACCTTTACCTTCACACTAACCCTAGCTTCATGTGAACACCCCGGTTCAACCCTAACCCTTGCCTCAACCACAACCCTAACACTAACCCTAGATTCATGTGTACACCTGGTTGCACCCTAACCCCAAACCTCTCCCTAGCCTCGACCCAAGCCTAACCCTAGCCTCCAACCTAACCGTAGACTCAATCCTAACCCTTAGCTCTAACCCTAGCCTCCAACCTAACCGTAGACTCATCCTAACCCTTAGCTCTAACCCTAGCCTCAAACTTAAAGGCTAGGGATAGGTTTGGGGTTAGGGATGAACCAGGGTGTTCACATGAAGCTAGTGTTAGTGTGAAGGTAAAGGTTAGGGTTAGTATTTAAAATTGCATTTGTTCTCAGTTTACATATGGACTTGTTTTAACCTGTTTGGGATAGGGGGCAGTATTTTCACGGCCGGATAAAAAACGTACCCAATTTAATCTGGTTATTACTCCTGCCCAGAAACTAGAATAAATATATAAGAATATATCAATTTTTATGTGATTTTTTTTCTTGTAAAATAGCGATAATATTCCAACCGGGAGACGTTGTATCCGTTCAAACACTGAAAGAAGAAAATGGAGTCATCACATGCACGCGCGCACCAGCGTCATTGTTCTCAGAAGTACCACTCTCCAAAACCCCTGCTGTTTTTCGCCCAGAGACTGCAGAGTAATCATTCCACATTCTGGCGCCTTCTGAGAGCCAATGGAAGCCTTAGAAAATGTCACGTTACAGCACAGATGCTGTATTTTTGGTAGAGATGCTACAGAAGGACAACAAATTGTCAGGCAGGGCACTTCCTGTATGGAATCTTCTCAGGTTTTGGCCTGCCATATGAGTTCTGTTATACTCACAGACACCATTCAAACAGTTTTAGAAACTTTAGAGTGTTTTCTATCCAAATCTACTAATTATATGCATATTCTAGTTTCTGGGCAGGAGTAGTAACCAGATTAAATCGGGTACGTTTTTTATCCAGCTGTGAAAATACTGCCCCTTATCCCATTTTGTGTTCCTTTTTATTATGTTTTACTTTAGCTTATTTGGTAAATATTCTCTTAATCTCTTCTTGAACTGCACTGTTGGTTAAGGGCTTGTAAGTAAGCATTTCATGGTAAGGTCTACACTTGTTGTATTCGGCGCATGTGACAAATAAAGTTTTGATTTGATTTGAGCCATAGCCTCAATCTTAACCCTTAGCTCTAACCCGAACCCTTTCCCTTGATAAAGGACCAATAATCTAATGTGTTGTTGTCTCTCTCCTCTGTAGGGAACGTGTTTCTGGTGAGCCTGGCCTTTGCTGACCTGGTGGTGGCCTTCTACCCCTACCCCCTGGTGCTCTACGCCATCTTCCATGATGGCTGGTCGCTGGGAGAGACACAGTGCAAAGTGACTAAGACCTGTCTGTCTGTGTGCTGTCTGTCTCTCTAGCCCTGTTTATACCTGGTTCTAACATGTTTCCTTTGTCCTGATATTGTCCACATTCTGATTGTGCCCACATTTTTAGACAGGTGTATATGATTAAAACTCAGATTATGATCTGACTGTGATCTGTTCTTCCTGACCACCTCTTTAGGTAGTCAGGCACATATTGCATATATAATGTGTGAGTTATATGTATGTTTGTGTGTGTATGAGGACGACAATCTTATTTGGACAAGATCAGGACAAGGCTTCTGTCTGCTTTATTTTATTCTGTCTTTCCTTTTTTCTTTTTCAATGTTTCTATTCTCGCCTCTTATCTCTCTAGCCCTGTTTATACCTGCCTTTAACATGCATCCTTCATTCTGATCTTGACCTGATCTTATGTGTTTACACTTATAAGATCTTATCATAATCAGATCACAATCCGTCTTTTAATAGTCTACACTAAAAATGTGTGTCAGAACCAGGTATAAACAGGGCTTCTGCCCCCCCCCTCTCTCTCTAGGTCAGTGGTTTCCTGATGGGCCTGAGCGTCATCGGCTCCATCTTCAACATCACCGGCATCGCCATCAACCGCTACTGCTACATCTGTCACAGCTTTGCTTATGATAAGCTCTACAGCTACCGCAACACCCTCCTACTGGTGGGGCTCATCTGGCTCCTCACCATCCTGGCCATCATACCAAACTTCTTCGTAGGGTCACTCCAGTACGACCCCAGGGTGTATTCGTGTACCTTTGCTCAGGCCGTCAGTACATCGTACACCATCACTGTGGTGGTGATTCATTTCTTCGTGCCCATCGCCGTGGTTACCTTCTGCTACCTGAGGATCTGGATCCTGGTCATCCAGGTGAGGAGGAAGGTGAAGACAGAGGTGAAGTCCCGACTCAAACCCAGCGACATGCGCAACTTCATCACCATGTTTGTGGTGTTCGTGCTCTTCGCCATCTGCTGGGCACCGCTTAACTTCATTGGGCTGGCCGTGGCCATCGACCCGGAGACGGTGGCGCCACGGATCCCCGAGTGGCTGTTCGTGGTCAGCTACTTCATGGCGTACTTCAACAGTTGCCTTAACGCCATCATCTACGGCCTGCTCAACCAGAACTTCCGTAAGGAATACAAACGGATTATCATGGCCATGTGGATGCCTGGTCTGTTCTTCCAGGAGGCGTCACAGGGGGGTACTGAGGGTATGAGGAGCAAGCACTCGCCCAGACTGGGACTCAACAACAACGATCACATCAAAGGAGAGGCTTTGTGACGTTGACGCCAAGGTTCTCCACTCCTTTCCCATGGGTTTTGTTTATTTCTTCAGTCGTGGAGTGCCATTTCTCTATTATATCTCACTGACTGCACAGTTGTGCTGTTACCAAAGCCTCAATGAACTCTCGGAATGGTGCGGATTAAAAAGAGAGAGAGAGACATACACAAGAAAAGAGAAAAAGAGAGAGGAGGTGTGGACTGATGATAACTGACTCTGTTATTCACAATTCAAAGAGTGCCATTCATGAAGCATACAGTATACACTACCAAAAGTATGTGGACACCTGCTCATCAAACATCTCATTCCAAAATCATGGGCATTAATATAGAGTTGGTCTCACCTTTGCTGCTATAACAGCCTCCACTCTGATGGGAAAGCTTTCCACTAGATGTTGGAACATTGCTGCGGGGACTTGCTTCCATTCAGCAACAAGAGCATTAGTGAGGTTGGGCACTGATGTTGGGCGATTAGGCCTGGTTCACAGTCGGCGTTCCAATTCATCCCAAAAATGTTCGATGGGGTTGAGGTGAAAAACAGTCCCAGATCATTATTGTTCCTCCACCGTAGTTTACAGTTGGCACTATGCATTGGAGCAGGTAGTGTTGTCCTGACATCCACCAAACCCAGATTCCTCCATTGGACTGCCAGATGGTGAAGAGTAATTCATCACTCCAGAGAACGCGTTTCCACTGCTCCAGAGTCCAATGTCGGCGAGCTTTACACCACTCCAGCCAGTGCTTGGCATTACGGATTGGTAATTTTATGCTTTGTCCATGGCTGCTTGGCCATGGACGAACAGTTCTTGTGCTGACGTTGCTTCCAGAGGCAATTTGGAACTGGGTAGTGAGTGTTGCAACCGAGGACAGACGATTTTTCCACACTACGCGCTTCAGCACTCGGTAGTCCCGTTCTGTGAGCTTGCCTATCACTTTGCGGCTGAGCCGTTGTTGCTCCTAGATGTTTTCACTAAAACGCACTACCAGTTGACCGGGAAAGCTCAAGCAGGGCCAAAATTTGACTTGTTGGAAAGTTTGGCATCCTATGACGGTGCCACGTTTAAAGTCAATTAGGTCTTCAGTAAAGCCCTTCTACTGCCAATGTTTGTCTATGGAGGTTGCATTGCTGTGTGCTCGATTTTATACTCCTGTCAGCAACGAGTGTGGCTGAAATAGCCGAATCCACTCATTTGAAGGGGTGTCCACATACTTTTGTATATATAATGTATGTTCTAACTTATTATGTATCATACTCTTATGTACACCTCAGGCTGTCTGCCTGTTCTCTGCTGCTGTAACAATATGCATTTTAAAGTGGAAGCATCAAAATTATTATTATTACATTTTTTTTACACCATTACATCCATTGCATTTTTATATAGGACAGTATATTTAAAGACACGTGTTATCTTCACAGTTTCCTCTGTAAGAAAGTTATTTATCACACTTTTTTATTTATTTTCTATATCTATATATTGTTATCATTATGACAATCATTATGACCAGCGTACATTAGCGTAGATCACAATTTGTAAAAATCCTTTTGGTTGTAAATAACAAATAAGTGGTGGATCATGCCAACGTTACGAGCTCACAATGGCCTACTACTAACTAGGCAATTGGATTGTCAAAAGGTGCCTGATTTTATGCTCATGATCTCAAACAGGAGATTTGCCAAAAACAACCCCTTTACGATTTAACCCAGTTAGTATGGGTTAACTCATTAGGGTTACAGTCAGCATATAGCATTAGGCTTAGAGTTACACAAGGATATAAGACTGAGTAGTCAACTACATTAGATACATCAGCAGATTTTGTCATTTCTGTTGACACAGGAATGGGGTGCTATGATGCCCCACGGCAGAGTGTCCTGAAAAACCCTTGCTGGTACATTATAAGCACAACAAAGCTGTTTTAACTCGGATGACATTGTACTTATGCTGTTTACAGGTTTAAACTGTACTCTTAGTAATGCATGAAGACATTCTATGCATTTTACACTTCATGTCATTACCTTAAAACACTACAGAAAACCAACTTAATATAAGGGGCGCAACTTTCACTGGGGACGGGGGGACATGACCTCCTAAATTCTGAAATTGCATTTTTGTCCCCCCCAGTTTTATCATTCCACTGTGATAATAAATGCAGCACAGGTTTGCTTTAGGAACATGCGGACTCCTCAGAGTGGTCGGTTAAGCTGTTTTCTGGTTTTCACCCGGCTGGATTTAGGACCGCACAGACAACACAGAGTGTGCGGACAGGCTGTGTGAACAGAGGCAGCTGCTGTCTGTGTTGGGTTTTTCTCAGAGTTGTAAAAGCAAACAGAGCAGGAACTGGCTACTCTTTAGTTGACTGATCTAGCTGGCAAGGTAACTGCTGTTTGACAGAAAACAAGTATTTACTCCCAGTGCTGAGCTAGTAGTGTAACTGACATGTTACTTTAGCTAATGTTTCATCCTATCTCGACTGAATTGAATGAACCACTGGTAACTAGCACAGCCAGTTCAGCTCTAGTTAGCTATCTGTAAGGTAGCAGTTTCTAACAGCTGTTGTGTGTATGGAAATGTTTTGTAGCCTTTGTTTTGTCCCGTTTCAACAAAAGTCAATTTGATAATGTACCATTGTACCATTAGCTAGAGCTAGCCAAAAGTTGGCTAACATTAGCTTGCTAGCTAGCTCACTAACTTCAGCTATTATTTTTGCCTCAATCACACCATACCTGAATGAAACGATGAAACCAGCAGCCAAACGACTGAAGACTAGGGCTGTCCATGACCCCAAAAAATCTTGGTCGAGAGTCATCCTGTTCTTTCGCCAATCGATTGGTCAAAATGTTCAAATTTATTTTTACATATATAGACACACACCCTATGTTTGAATAAAACCAATTACGTATGCACTGAGCTTGTCTGATTCTTTAAGCAGACTGTTTGATTAAATAATTAAGACACATCTGACTCAAGAAAGAGGCTGATGGTCACACTGTTTAAAAAAATGATAGCGAGTGTCTGTGTGACTGGTGCACGTTGTCTTGCTCTTCTTCCTACTGCAGCGAAAAGGCACCAAAGCACAGCAAGTGTTTATTGCAATGTCCATGCTGAAGCTGAAACATAATTTCATCCATTTAGTTTTTAACTTTTTTCTGACTGGAAAGATCTGTTACCAAAGTCCCTAATTTGTTTATGAAAAACATTTGCTATTCCCTCAACCCTTGTTCTATTTATGTGAAACATGTAAGCATTGCATGCATCTGACCAATAGGGTTATAAATTGGTTATAACAAACGCCGAACATAGTAACACGTGACAGCAAAATAGATGTGGAGGATGTGAAAAAGAAACTGGAAACGGGCGAATGTTTACTAGTTGCTCAGGAAGGAAAGGAGAAATCTGACCTGTTTAAGACATTTGACTTAGTTGTGGAAACTACTGGAGATAAAAGTAAAAGTGGGTGTAGGATGATGTGTGCCAAACTGTTGCTGTTAGATTCTTATATAATACTTTTTTCCTGATCATTTGGAACAGTGTAAACAGTAAATAAGTGTACCAGAGTCTGTTCTAACAAAGAAAAGAAAATGTATATATAGCCTTTATTACAGCAGTCTAAAACCATTTGCATTCATTCGTGAATTGCGGTTTATTTATTGGCTACTGTATCAGTCTAATTATTGAAAGCTTCCTTTGTTATTTAATTTATTTAATTTAAAAACTAAAATGCTTGATTGCATTTCAAAGCATGAATGTCTCATATACTGTGTGATGGCATGAAGGAATGAACGATTGATTGATACAGTAGCCTATATATTGAAATATAGGCCTAAGCCAGTTACAGAATTAAGACTAAACAGGTTGGGCTCTTAGGCATACAGCTCGATGGTGGTTATACAAGGATACTATACAAAGCCTACTAATGATAACAACATTACTTATTATGGTAATGAGGATGATAATAATAATTGTAATAATAACAATAAGAAGGAGATCAAGAAAAAGGATGGTATAGGAGCGAGAGCTGTGCTGCATATTATGTGTGACAAACAGGTGCAGTTAGATTACAATAAAAATGTTCTGCCTCTGGAACGGTGTAAACAACACTAAATAAATTATAAGTAATAGCAGTCTGTTCTAACGAACAAAAAATCTAAAGCCTTTATTACAGTATAGCAAAGATTGAAAAAATCTGAATCTGTGAAATTGCTTTATCCAAGATTTTACCGTTGCATGAGGCTTGGTGCTCACGGAATTAGTAGGCCAATAAACAGACACTCAAACAGGCAATAGAAGCTAGATCTGTGTTATTTCTGTAGCTATAAATGGATGATATTTAAAGCCAGGCACATTTAACAGTTAGGCTTTTGATTATAGACCGAATTAAGTTGGTTTCCCCTCCTCAATTTCCTTAGACAATTAGTCTAAGGCAAGGGCTGTTTCCTCATCTCTGCTGCTGCTGCCTCCGCCGCATTGTTCTCATTCTCAATATGCATGTTAACTTTGCTAATATGCACATAGCAACATAGGGAAAGGCGTCAATTCTAAGGCGCAATGGAGATTATGTTTCAGACCCGCGGACTGCGACCGTATCCAACGCATTATGAGATAATATTACATTTATTAGTGTTGCGCCATTATTTTTACATAATATAACCATATACAATTTCAGTATCACATGTCTTAGAGTGATGGACTGTGCCTGTGGCCTCCGCAATGGATTAGTCCACTGAGACAGGCGCGAATCAGAACGTTGTCTTGTGCACCATGATTTATTTTTTTATTGTGACTGCTCGATTTAAGAAATCTCAGTCGACCAACAGCCTATCAACCAAACAATCGACCAGTTGACTAAATGGGTCAGCCCTACTGAAGACCGATATTCTGATGTTTTTCAGCACAATGTGAGTTTTTATTAGTCAGTATAACAATGTAACGTTATTGATCTGTCAGTTTCCCTAGTTAATTCCCTACTTTTCACACTGACACGGTATAAACAGCTCTACAGGCTTCACTGTCATGGTGCACTGTCAGTAGACACCGCTATGCTTATCATGTCAAATCAAATCAAATTTATTTGTCACATACACATGGTTAGCAGGTGTTAATGCAAGTGTAGCGAAATGCTTGTGCTTCTAGTTCCGACCATGCAGTAATATCTAACAAGTAATCTACCAATTCCACAACAACCCCTTTGTACACACAAGTGTAAAGGAATGAATACGAATATGTACATAAAAATATATAAATGAGTGATGGCCGAATGGCATAGGCAGGATGCAGTAGATGGTATAGAGTACAGTATATACATATGAGATGAGTATTGTAGGGTATGAAAACATATAAAGCAGCATTGTTTAAGGAGGCTAGTGATACATTACATCAGGATGGCAAGATGCAGTAGATGGTATAGAGTACAGTATATACATATGAGATGAGTAATGTAGGTTATGAAAACATTATATAAAGTGGCATTGTTTAAAGTGACTAGTGATACATCTAATTACATCAAGATGGCAAGATGCAGTAGATGGTATGGCGTACAGTATATACATATGAGATGAATAATGTAGGTTAGTAGCATCAGATGGCAGACCAGTCTACGGAGCTCAGGTGAATTTTGCAGTATATTATAACAATCAGTGAATGATACAAAGGTCCATCTTGAGGTGATGGGTAGGTTACAGTCTGGGAGATCCCAGTCATTTCAATTATTGAACCATTGATTCTATTCTTGGTTAATACGTATAAATGTACACCAAGGTAATTCTTTGTCATGCCTCATCTAAGCAGGATCAGATGGTGTCATGGGTCTCATCAGGGCCAGACACCCAGGGAAGGCCAGTCAGCGATGGCGCAGAGGTTCACTTTTGCAGATACAGAACTTTATTATCTCTGTGCAGCAATGACTGGTAAAGCAAGAAGCTTCAAATATTGAAACTATTTTAAGGCAGTCTGACAAACCTCTAAAGTTGATTTCCAAACTGTATCACGGGTTGATAGAGGCTTTTCCCGATTACACAAAACATGTAAAACAAAAATGTGAAGAAGACCTAAGAGACACTACTGATGATGATGAATGCATACAGATATGTTGAATACCCAGTCATGTTCTTTTAATCTGAGACATAATGACTGCAGTTTAAGACCATCCATAGAACGTTCTATATGCCAATGAAACTGAATATCACGCACTCAGAAATATAATTATTCTGCTCAAGGTGTAAAGCACAAAAAGGGACATATTTGCATATGTTATGGTATTGTGAAGGCTGGCTGAATTCTGGCAAAGAGTATGTTATTTCAGCTCAGCATTTCTACAGATTCTCCCTTCTCCCTGTTTGGAAATGTTGATACTGGAGATTGTTGTCCGAAGAACATTTATAGCGGCTAAGAAATGCATTGCCATTAATTCGAAGATTGGTTATCCTCCCAGAATGGACGGAATGAATGTTATATAACACTAGATTTGATTTATTACCAGATTAAGGGTATACTGTGCAACTTTCATAAAGTCTGGATGCCTTATATGGAATACTGTACGACAAAAGGAGTCTGTATTGAAAACATGCCCAAATCAGGGGAGATATTTATTTAGGCAATCCCTAGCTTCTGGGCTGCTCAGTCTTGGCCATTGGGGTCTGCTGTACTGTTGGTTGTCACTCTGGCCCTGCCCTAACACACCTGAAACCAATAATGAATGTTTCACTAAGATCCTAAAGCTGACTGGGGTGTGTTGGGTTGGGGCACTGCAGGGCCGTGGACCCCTAGGAGCCGGGAGGGGTGACCCAGCTATATTGTGTGCAGGTAAAAAGAGCTTTCCAGTACTATTAGACCTATGATATGAATTATATGGAGGGTGTACTGTTTTGGTGTGTTAATATGTAGGTGTATGTGTGTTTTTATTTAACTTGTGTTTTCCAAACCTTTCCCTTGAGACATAAAAACAAGAACAAAAAAGATGGGAAGAAGTTGTGCTGGGCAGAGAGTTGAGATATTGACTAGACTGGTGGGGGTCAGGTGTGCAGACGGCTCGGGCTGCCTGGGCGGTTCGGCTGAAATTTGATAAAGAGTATGTCTTAATAAAGACAATCAAAAGTCTTTGCACTTTATTTGTAAGAGTTGTTAGGCTATTGGCTAAAGGTGCAACACAATATTTATTATTGAATTATCATTGATCTTGTTCAGTCTTGTCAATAACTTAAACATATTTAATAATGATCTCTTTCCTAGCTTGGTGACTGTGGGCCTTTTTGCTTACTTTTCGTTGTTCTAAATAGAGACGGCAACAAGAGGGGTCATATTAGATTGTGTAGAAATGCATGAAATAAGCTTAGATGCCCCCAGAAATGGGGGGACCCCCAGACCTCCTGCCAAGTTATGTCCTCCCCATGTATAAAATCAAAGTTGCGCCCCTGCTCAATATTTTATCTATGTGAATAATGCCAATACTGTTTTTATGAACAAGTTAATCTTAGTACAAATCAGTTGAATTAATTCAGGCCATAATGACACTGTCACGTCCTGACCAATATAAGTTGTTATTTTCTATGGTAGAGTGGTCAGGTCGTGACAGACGCTGAATACCAACGTTGTGATACTGTGTTCCATGATGATGCAGAATGTGCATGATAAACTTTGATGCTTTGTATATTTTTTGGGTTGCTTGTTTGTTTTTTATTTTTGCTTTGCTTTAGTTTTGAAGAGACTAGGAGCTCTATTCAATCCGTATCGCAGAAGTTCAGCATTGCAGTATGATTGAAATTTAAAGGCAATGTTCGCGCGTTAGCATTCACGGTATTCACTGCGTATGTCGGCTCAATCGTAAATTACTTTTATATTTATATCATGCAATCTGATTTATGAACTGATACACAAAACGACGCTGGATTCAAAACATACCGTTTTTCATTTTAAATTATTATACAAAATTCTTGCAACTAATAGAATGTTTTATATATGGGGGATACAACCATCCCAGCTCTGCAGGTTTTGCTGCGAAGAGACAGAATCATTAGTTCATTTGTTTTGGTAGTGTCTATATGTAGCATGTTTTTGGTCGCAGGTTCAGGAATGGCTGAAGAATTGCAACATTTACCTGGAGCCAACTCTGCAAATAGCACTGCTGGGTGATTTGAAAAGTCATAGTCAATCAATCAATAGTATAATAATACTCTTAGCAAAACAATGTATCTTTAATTTACAATCTGTAGAAACTATGAGAATAGAAAGGTTCAGAACTTTTGTGAAACATCACAGCACTGTTGAAAAATGTGGTGTTCAGAGATAGATGGAAGGGGTTGAGTGAGGCTGAAGTGTGGGACTTAAAATAACAAGACAACTAATGCTAAATATACTGTGTCCGTAAAATGTATATAGGTTCAAAACCTTTGTGAAACAGCACAATTGAAAAATATAGAAATCAATACTGGATGGTTTTCAGAGATCGATGGGAGGGGTTGAGGGTAGCTGAAGGATGGGACTAAAAACAAACAAAAGATAGCTATTGTAAAATATACTGTGTCCGTAAAATGTATATAGTATATATAAGCTGTAAGTAGAAGCCTAAGTGTTGTTGTCCATTTGTTTACTCCAATTAGGGGAGGGGTGGTTAGGGTTAGGGGAAAATAATAAAGACATAAAAAAATTACTTCAGCGATACAGATTCAACAGAGTCCTAGCTTGATTTCTGAAGAACTTGTGAAAACTACCGCTGAAGATATCGATGATGTTGACAAAGATTATATGATGATGAATATCATGATGATAATGTTGGTGAGAGGAAGATGCTTCTTATTAGGCATGTATGCATGTGGATGAAAATGGAGAAGGAGTGTAGTGGTCAAGCTACAAGATGTGTGCTTTTGTAATTAAGCGAAATACATTGTATTTATTGCTATGTTTTACATATAAAATCAATGAAAAACATGATTTTGAAGGGTTGTCGATGTAAAAGTTTAGATGTTAATAAAAGCCTTTATTTTTAATAACTTTTCTCAGTTAATTACTGCTTTTCAGACACATTGGTGATACTGTAAATCAAAACTGAGATGGCTAAGACAATTCATTTAGAAGAGACAGATGCACTTTTTGATATTGCTGGGTTTGTAAAACACACACATGTTTTTCTGTGCAGTGAGTGATGTGAAAACGACAGCTGCTGGAGAGAAGTCTCTCTTCCTCCACCTCTTTTGTTCTCTCTCACCCACCGTCATCTCTCCCTCTTTCTCTTTGATCTCTCTTCCTCCATTTCTCTCGCCTTCTCCCTCTCGTTCTCTCATTATTTCCTGTCTGCTCTTAGCTATTCCTTCTTCGTTCACTCCACTGCTTGCCCCATGCTTCTGTATGTGCTCAGCACTTGAGGCCGCCCTCTGTGAGCACTGCTTAGTGGTGGATGGGAGAATAATGCATACAAATTGCCTCTGTCAGCCCAAACATTGCTGAAGTTCCAGAGCACCCATCATCTCTATGCTTGTTTATTTGCATCCCCATTAGCTTTTGCAGAAGCAGCATCTACTCTTCGTGTGTGTGTGTGTGTGTGTGTGTGTGTGTGTGTGTGTGTGGTGTGTGTGTGTGTGTGTGTGTGTGTGTGTGTGTGTGTGTGTGTGTGTGTGTGTGTGTGTGTGTGTGTGTGTGTGTGTGTGTGTGTGTGTGTGTGTGTGTGTGTGTGTGTGTGTGTGTGTGTGTGTGTGTGAGAAACCTGTTCCTTCTGCCATAACCAGGTCAGCTCTGCACTTTCTCCTGGATCATCTCACAGTAGGTGGAGACCACACAAATTCTGACAGACAGTACTGCAGCACTGGCCCAGATAGTATGGACACTTTAGGGTGTGTTCGGAGGCGCACACTTGTCACCTTTATTTGGTTTGTTCACATAAGACATCATCATGTTAATACACATGCTAAGAATCTCCAGGCGAAGTCTCTTCCCTCTTAGTTACTCCACATGCACTCACGCACACCCACACACACACGCACATACCCACACGCACATACACCCACACACACACTTTTCACATAAGGTGGTGTAAAACAGAGGTGTTTAATTGATCTCTCAGCGAGAGGCCGGCAGATTGCCATCGCTGAAAGGCAAATGACAAAGTCATGATAAAGCGTCTGAACAGTAAAAACGCTTGTCAGAGGGGTGTCGTCGCTCAGCCCCCCTCCTCACCTCTCCCTCCCTGGGCGTGTGTGCATGTGTGCAAAGTTGGGGAGTAACGGATTACATGTAAGATATTACAAAAAAACGGTAACTGTAATCCATTACGTTACCAGCAAAAATATTGTAATCAGATTACAGATACTTTTGAAAAACAAGATGATTACTCCGAGGATTACTTTTACATTCAGAAAAGATGTTTGCAGAAAGAAATCTTTGACACTTCTGTTTTCTCAATGACATTCAAATCAGCATTGAAAAAAGGCGCAAATGTAAGTTTGTTCCACCTGAGCGAGTCTGACCACAAGTCAGAGACCACTATGATGACACACCAAATGTGTTTGATGGATTGCGGGAAAAGAGCAAGAATAGGCTATGTCTACCAATTTTATTTAACCTTTATTTAACTAGGCAAGACAGTTAAAGAACAAATTCTTATTTACAATGACAGCCTAGGAACAGTGGGTTAACTGCCTTGTTCAGGAGCAGAACGACAGATTCAACCTTTCTGTTGCTGGCCTAACCACTAGGCTACCACTAGGTTGCTGGCTTCTAACCACTAGGCTACCTGCCACCCCAATTGTGTGACTGCTGTCGGCATCCAAAGATTATCCAACTTGAATAAACGCATGGATGTAAGGATGACAGCAGTGGTGTAGTCTACGACGATACGGATATCACTTATTATTTATATCTACATACTGTAATGCATTGATGTGAATCACACTGCTGCTCTCTCATTTAGCTATTTGCGCCTTACGGATTGTGTTTGTTGTGGACGGCTGTTCACAAATCTAAACGTGTATTTGACCCCAATAATGGTATCATGATACTAGGCGAGACCCAAATGCAGACACAGGAGGCAGATGGTTGGAGTTTAAGATGTTTAATGAATCCAAAAAGGAATAGTCAAGAGAATGGTCGTGGACAGGCCAAAGGTCATAACCAGATCAGAGTCCAGGAGGTACAGACTGGCAGGCAGGCTCGAGGTCAGGGCAGGCAGAATGGTCAGGCCGGCAGGTACAGAGTCCAGAACAGGCAAGGGTCAAAACTGGGAGGACTAGAAAAAGGAGAAAAGTCAAAGCAGGAAAACTGGAAGAAAAGCTGGAAAGACTTGGACATACAAGACGAACTGGCACAGAGAGACAGGAAACACAGGGATAAATACACTGGGGAAAACAAGCGACACCTGGAGGGGGTGGAGACAATAACGAGGACAGGTAAACAATAGGTCTATAGCAAATGCAGCATATGACATTCATTTTTCACATTTAAATAGCACTTTTCAGTAGTGGTCAAAGCATGCCATTCCATGAGTGCAGAATATTTTTTTCATCTTGAATCAATGAGCCCAATCAGTCCTCCATGACAACAAAATCATAAACAACAGAGTAGGGCTGGCTAATAAGTCCTCAGTTTTGGGGTTATGCTCAGGTTAAACAATTTGGCAAATCTATACTTACTTATTTCTAAGTCCTATTCTTGAAGATCCAGGGATATAACATTTATTGGAATAACTGGAATTCTGATAGACTTTGGTTTTTAATGTAAAGATATAAATTAACAGTATTATTATATGTAGTAGAAAGTGATGGGTTAGAAGAGGCCTACATAACCAACCCATATAGTACAATTTTAAGTTCATATATGGTCAGCTATGTAAACTTTAACATTGATTTATTCTGCAATAGATGTCATTCAATTGGTAACATACATTTTTGTCTTCCAATGCCTCTTAAGGGAAAGTAATCTAAAAGTAACTGAATGTAATCAGATTACGTTACTGAGTTTGGGTAATCCAAAAGTTATGTTACTGATTACAATTTTGTACAGGTAACTAGTAACTGTAATGGATTACATTTAGAAAGTAACCTACACAACCCTGTATGTGTGTGTGTGTCTGAATGATGAGGAGAGATGTGGGCCTGCCCGCATGACAGCAGCCTGAGATTTATGCCCTGACACATCAGAACAGGAACAGACTTAACAATGGCAGGATTACATTTCTCTGACACCTGGCATGGACCACGGAAGGGTGGGCGGTGACGTAGTTAGGGGAAAAGGTGGAAGCAAGGAATGTAGGATGGCATAGAGTAAGCCACTGAAGTATGAAATTATATAAAATTGTATTGGTCGTGTACACAGTTTAGCAGGTGTTATGGCGGGTGCAGCGAAATACTTCTGTTCCTAGTTCCTATCAATCAATGCAGTAAATGTCATCAAGCACACAATAATCCAAAATATTTAAAATTATTTACAAAAATGTGTACAGCAGTAGATATGTAAATAGTATGTAAACATTATTAAAGTGTCCCATGTTCAATGACTATGTGCATAGGGCAGCAGTCCCTAAGGTGCAGGGTTGAGTACCTACAGTACCTGTTGGTAGCCAGCTGGTGACAATGACTGAGGGGCAGAGTAGGGTACTGGGCAGAGGGTAGGGTACTGGGCGGAGGCTGTCTAGTGGTGGCTGTTTAACAGTCTGACAGCCTGGGGACAGAAGCTGTTTATCAGTCTCTCTGTCCCAGCTTTGATGCAGCTCTACTGTCTCCGCCTTCTAGATGGTAGTGGGTTACACAGGCTGCTGTCGGATCTGACAATGAATCTCGATGAATGTACAGTCGTCTCCAATAAAACTGTGAAGGACCTCTGCGTAACTCTGGACCCTGATCTCTCTTTTAACAAACATATCAAAAATATTTCAACAGCAGCCTTTTTCCATCTTTGTAACAATGCTCAAATCTGAAATGTTTTTTTTGGTCCAAAAATACTTTTGTCACTTCAAGATTAGACTTCTGCACTGTTCAACTCTCCGGCTACTCGGATAAGGCACTAAATCAACTTCAGCTAGTGCTAAATACGTCTGCTAGAATCTTGACTAGAACCAAACAATTCAATCATATTACTCCAAGGGTTTACTGCTAACCTACAAAGTTTTATATTGACTTGCTCCTACCTATCTATCTAATTTGGTCCTGCCGTACATACCAACACATACGCTACAGTCACAAGACGCAGGCCTCCTTATTGTTCCTAGAATTTCTAAGCAAACAGCTGGAGGCAGGGCTTTCTCCTACAGAGCTACATTTTTTATGGAATAGTCTGCCGATCTATTTGAGATATGCTGACTCGAACTCAACCTTTAATTCTTTCCTGAAGACTCATCTTTTCAGCAGGTCCTATGATTGAGTGTAGTTTGGCCCAAGAGTGCGAATGTGAACGCCAAGGAACTGGAGTGAAGAACCGCCCTTGCTGTCCCTGCCTGGCTGGCTCCCCTCTCTCCACTGGGATTCACTGCCTCTGACCCTATTATGGGGGCCGAGTCACTGGCTTACTAGTGATCTTCCATGCCGTCCCTAGGAGGAGTGCATCACGCTATAGTTAACATGATTGGGTTGTGTCGCTCATGAGATCTTCTTTCCTGACCTCGGGCTCATGCGGTGGGGAATATATTTATGGGCTATACTCGGCCTTGTCACAGGGTAATAAGATAATGGTCTGTTGATATCCCTTTGGTGGTGTGGGGACTGTGTTTTGGCAAAGGGGGTGAGGTTACAGTGCATTTGGATTTTTGGCGCATTTTGTTACGTTACAGCCTTATTCTAAAAGGTATTAAAAGGTTTGTTTCCATCATCAATCTACACACAATACCCCATAATGACCAAGCATGAACAGGTTTTTAGAAATGTTTGCAAATTATTTAAAAAAAAAATAGAAACATCACATTTATATGAGTATTCAGACCCTTTACTCAGTACTTTGTTGAAGCACCGTTAGCAGTGATTACACCCTCAAGTCTTCTTGGGTACGACGCTACAAGCGTGGCACTCCTGTATTTGGGGAGTTTCTCCCATTCTTCTCTGCAGATCCTCTCAAGAGCTGTCAGATTGGATGGGGAGTGTTGCTGCACAGCTATTTTCAGGTTTCTCCAGATATGTTCGATTGGGTTCAAGTCTGGGCTGCAGCTGGGCCACTCAAGGACATTCAGAGACTTGTCACAAAGCTATTCCTGCTTTGTCTTGGCTGTGTGCTTAGGGTTGTTGTCCTGTTGTAAGGTGAAGTTTCGACCCGCTCTGGAGCAGGTTTTCATCAATAATCTCTCTGTACTTTCCTCTGTTCATCTTTCCCTCGATCCTGACTAGTCTCCCAGTCCCTGCCACTGAAAAACATCCCCACAGGATGATGCTGCCACCAGCGTGCTTCACTGTAGGGAAGGTGTCAGTTTTCCTCCAGACGTGACTCTTAGCATTCAGGCCAAAGAGTTCAATCTTGGTTTCATCAAATCAGAGAATCTTGTTTCTCATGGTCTGAAAGTCCTTCAGGTGCCTTTTGGTAAACTCCAAGCGGGCTGTGATGTGCATTTTACTGAGGAGTGGCTTCCAACTGCCCACTCTACAATAAAGGTCTGATTGGTGGAGTGCTACAGAGATGGTTGTTCTTACATGTGGAACAAGCTCCCTCACAACGCCAGGACAGCGGAGTCAATCACCACCTTCCGGAGACACCTGAAACCCCACCTCTTTAACTTCTTTGGGATAGGGGGCAGTATTTTCACGGCCGGATAAAAAATGTACCCGATTAATCTGGTTACCACTCCTGCCCAGAAACTAGAATATGCATATAATTAGTAGATTTGGATAGAAAACACTCTAAAGTTTCTAAAACTGTTTGAATGGTGTCTGTGAGTATAACAGAACTCACATGGCAGGCCAAAACCTGAGAGGATTCCATTCAGGAAGTGCCCTGTCTGACAATTTGTTGTCCTTCTGTTGTATCTCTATCAACATTACAGCATCTGTGCTGTAACGTGACACTTTCTAAGGCTTCCATTGGCTCTCTAAAGCCGCCAGAAAGTGGAATGGGGTGTCTGCTGTCTCTGGGCAAAGTATAGGAGCAGAGTTTGTAAGTGGTTAGCCTGGGGACAGTGAGACTGGAGATGCGCGTTCACGAGAACTCGCCATGTTTTTCTTTCAGTCTTTGAATGAATACAACGTTGCCCGATTGGAATATTATCGCTATTTTACGAGAAAAATAGCATCAAAATTGATTTTAAACAGCGTTTGACATGCTTCTAAGTACGGTAATGGAATATTTTGAATTTTTTTGTCACGAAATGTGCTCGCGGGTTACCCTTCAGATAGTGACCTGAACGCACGAACAAAACGAAGGTATTTGGATATAACTATGGATTATTTGGAACCAAAACAACATTTGTTGTTGAAGTAGAAGTCCTGGGAGTGCATTCTGACGAAGAACAGCAACGGTAATCCAATTTTTCTAATAGTAATTCTGAGTTTAGGTGACCCCGAAGTTGGCGGATGTCAAAATAGCTAGCCGTGATGGCCGAGCTATGTACTCAGAATATTGCAAAATGTGCTTTCGCCGAAAAGCTATTTTAAAATCGAACATAGCGATTGCATAAAGGAGTTCTGTATCTATAATTCATAAAATAATTGTTATGTATTTTGTCAACGTTTATCATGAGTAATTTAGTAAATTCACCGGAAGTTTGCGGTGGGTATGCTAGTTCTGAACATCACATGCTAATGTAAAAAGCTGTTTTTTGATATAAATATGAACTTGATTGAACAAATCAAATCAAATCAAATGTATTTATATAGCCCTTCTTACATCAGCTGATATCTCAAAGTGCTGTACAGAAACCCAGCCTAAAACCCCAAACAGCAAGCAATGCAGGTGTAGAAGCACGGTGGCTAGGAAAGACTCTCTAGAAAGGCCAAAACCTAGGAAGAAACCTAGAGAGGAACCAGGCTATGAGGGGTGGCCAGTCCTCTTCTGGCTGTGCCGGGTGGAGATTATAACAGCACATGGCCTAGATGTTCAAATGTTCATAAATGACCAGCATGGTCAAATAATAATAATCATAGTAGTTGTCGAGGGTGCAACAAGTCAGTAACACAAGAGTAAGTGTCAGTTGGCTTTTCATTGCTGATCTTTGAGAGTATCTCTACCGCTCCTGCTGTCTCTAGAGAATTGAAAACAGCATGTCTAGGACAGGTAGCACGTCCGGTGAATAGGTTAGGGTTCCAGCAGGTCTGGGACAGCAGGTCTGGGACAGGTAGCACGTCCGGTGAACAGGTCAGGGTTCCATAGCTGCAGGCAGAACTGTTGGAACTGGAGCAGCAGCACGGCCAGGTGAAATGGGGACAGCAAGGAGTCATCAAGCCAGGTAGTCCTGAGGCATGGTCCTAGGGCTCAGGTCCTCCGAGAGAGAGAAAGAAAGAAAGAGAGAAAGAGAGAATTAGAGAGAGCATATTTATATTCACACAGGACACCGGAAAAGACAAGAGAAATACTCCAGATGTGACAGACTGACCCTAGCCCCCCGACACATAAACTACTGCAGCATAAATACTGGAGGCTGAGACAGGAGGGATCAGGAGACACTGTGGCCCCATCCGATGAAACCCCCGGACAGGGCCAAACAGGTAGGATATAACCCCACCCACTTTGCCAAAGCACAGCCTCCACACCACTGGAGGGATATCTCCAACCACCAACATACCATCCCGGGACAAGGCCGAGTATAGCCCACAAAGATCTCCGCCACGGCACAGCCCAAGAGGGGGCGCCAACCCAGACAGGAAGACCACGTCAGTGACTCAACCCACTCAAGTGATGCACCCCTCCCAGGGACGGCATGGAAGAACACCAGTAAGCCAGTGACTCAGCCCCCGTAATAGGGGTAGAGGCAGAGAATCCCAGTGGAAAGAGGGGAAACCGGCCAGGCAGAGACAGCAAGGGCAGTTCGTTGCTCCAGCCTTTGCGTTCACCTTCACACCCTTGTGCCAGACTACACTTAATCATAGGACCTACTGAAGAGATGTCTCTTCAGTAAAGACTTAAAGGTTGAGACTGAGTCTGCGTCTCTCACATGGGTAGGCAGACTATTCCATAAAAATGGAGCTCTATAGGAGAAAGCCCTGCCTCCAGCTGTTTGCTTAGAAATTCTAGGAACAATTAGGAGGCCCGCGTCTTGTGACCATAGCGTACGTGTAGGTATGTACGGCAGGACCAAATCGGAAAGATAGGTAGGAGCAAGCCCATGTAAAGCTTTGTAGGTTAGCAGTAAAACCTTGAAATCAGCCCTTGCCCAGGAAGCCAGTGTAGGGAGGCTAGCACTGGAGTAATATGATCACATTTTTTGGTTCTAGTCCGGATTCTAGCAGCCGTATTTAGCACTAACTGAAGTTTATTCAGTGCTTTATCCGGGTAGCCGGAAAGTAGAGCATTGCAGTAGTCCAACCTAGAAGTAACAAAGGCATGGATTACTTTTTCTGCATCATTTTTGGACAGAAAGTTTCTGATTTTTGCAATGTTACGTAGATGGAAAAAAGCTGTCCTTGAAACAGTCTTGATATGTTCTTCAAAAGAGAGATCAGGGTCCAGAGTAACGCCGAGGTCCTTCACAGTTTTATTTGAGACGACTATACAACCATCCAGATTAATTGTCAGATTCAACAGAAGATCTCTTTGTTTCTTGGGACCTAGAACAAGCATCTCTGTTTTGTCCGAGTTTAAAAGTAGAAAGTTTGCAGCCATCCACTTCCTTATGTCTAAAACACAGGCTTCTAGCGAGGTCAATTTTGGGGCTTCACCATGTTTCATTGAAATGTACAGCTGTGTGTCGTCCGCATAACAGTGAAATTTAACATTGTTTTCTAATGACATCCCCAAGAGGTAAAATATATAGTGAAAACAATAGTGGTCCTAAAACGGAACCTTGAGGAACACCAAAATTTACAGTTGATTTGTCAGAGGACAAACCATTCACAGAGACAAACTGATATCTTTCCGACAGATAAGACCTCAACCAGGTCAGAACTTGTCCATGTAGACCAATTTGGGTTTCTAATCTCTCCAAAAGAATGTGGTGATCGATGGTATCAAAAGCAGCACTAAGATCTAGGAGCACGAGGACAGACGCAGAGCCTCGGTCTGACGTCATTAAAAGGTCATTTACCACCTTCAGATGTGCAGTCTCAGTGCTATGATGGGGTCTAAAACCAGACTGAAGCGTTTCGTATACATTGTTTGTCTTCAGGAAGGCAGTGAGTTGCTGCGCAACAGCTTTTTCTAAAATCTTTGAGAGGAATGGAAGATTTGATATAGGCCGATAGTTTTTAATAATTTCTGGGTCAAGATTTGGCTTTTTCAAGAGAGGCTTTATTACTGCCACTTTTAGTGAGTTTGGTACACATCCGGTGGATAGAGAGCCGTTTATTATGTTCAACATAGGAGGGCCAAGCACAGAAAGCAGCTCTTTCAGTAGTTTAGTTGGAATAGGGTCCAGTATGCAGCTTGAAGGTTTAGAGGCCATGATTATTTTCATCATTGTGTCAAGAGATATAGTACTAAAACACTTTAGTGTCTCCCTTTATCCTAGGTCCTGGCAGGGTTGTGCAGACTCAGGACAACGGAGCTTTGGAGGAATACGCAGATTTAAAGAGGAGTCCATAATTTGCTTCCTCAAAGAAGTTCATGAATTCATTACTGCTGAAGTGAGAGCCATTCTCTCTTGGGGAATGCTGCTTTTTAGTTAACTTTGCGACAGTATCAAAAAGACATTTCGGATTGTTCTTATTTTCCTCAATTAAGTTGGAAAAATAGGATGATCGAGCAGCAGTGAGGGCTCTTCGATACTGCACGGCACTGTCTTTCCAAGCTAGTTGGAAGACTTCCAGTTTGGTGTGGCGCCATTTCCGTTCCAATTTTCTGGAAGCTTGCTTCAGAGCTCGTGTATTTTCTGTATACCAGGGAGATAGTTTCTTATGACAAATGTTTTTAGTTTTTAGTGGTGCAACTGCATCTAGGGTATTGCGCAAGGTTAAATTGAGTTCCTCGGTTAGGTGGTTAACTGATTTTTGTCCTCTGACGTCCTTGGGTAGGCAGAGGGAGTCTGGAAGGGCATCAAGGAATCTTTGGGCTGTCTGAGAAAAAATCAAATCAATTTTTATGCTATTTTTCTCGTAGAATAGCGATAATATTCCAACCGGGCAACGTTGTATTCATTCAAAGGCTGAAAGAAAAAAATTGAGAATTCTCGTGACTGCGCATCTCAGTCTCACTGTCCCCAGGCTGACCACTCACAAACAGAGCTGTTGTACTTTGCCCAGAGACAGCAGACACCCCATTCCACTTTCTGGTGGCTTTAGAGAGCCAATGGGAGCCTTAGAAAGTGTCATGTTACAGCACAGATGCTGTATTTTCGATAGCGATGCAACAGAAGGACAACAAATTGTCAGACATGGCACTTCCTGTATGGAATCTTCTCAGGTTTTGGCCTGCCATATGAGTTCTGTTATACTCACAGACACCATTCAAACAGTTTTAGAAACTTTAGAGTGTTCTCTATCCAAATCTACTAATTATATGCATATTCTAGTTTCTGGGCAGGAGTAGTAACCATATTAATCGGGTACGTTTTTTATCCGTCCGTGAAAATACTGCCCCCTAGCCCCAACAGGTTAAAAGTCGACGAAATTAGGGCAAGAGTTGCTTTCCAAAGAGATATCCGGGATTGTAACATGGCTTGCTGGGGACATGCTGTCAGAGTCCGTACAGCCAACGGGATTTTCAGTGCATTACGCCGACAGGAACAAACATCTCTCTGATAAAAGAAGGGCGGGGTTGTATGTTTCATGATTAACGACTCATGGTGTAATCGTAACAACACACAAGAACTCAAGTCCTTTTGTTCACTTGACCTAGAATTCCTCACAATCAAATGCCGACCGTATTATCTGCCAAGAGAACTCTACTCGGTTATCGTCACAGCTGTGTATATCCCCCCGCAAGCGGATACCAAGACAGCCAACAAGGAACTTCACTGGACTTTATGCAAACTGGAAACCATATATCCTGAGGCTGCATTTATTGTAGCTGGGGATTTTAACAAAGCTAATCTGAGAACAAGGCTACCTAAATTCTATCAGCATATTGATTGCAGTACACGATCGAGTAACAAACTCGACCACTACTACTAACTTTCCCGGATGCATACAAGGCCCTCCCTCATCCTCCTTTTGGCAAATCTGACCATGACTCCATCTTGTTTCTCCCCTCCTATAGACAGAAATTAAAACAGGAAGCTTGCGTGCTTAGGTCTATCCAACGCTGGTCTGACCAATCGGATTCCACGTTTCAAGATTGCTTCAATCACGTGGACTGGGATATGTTCCGGGTAGACTCAGACAATAACATTGACGTATACGCTGACTCGGTGAGCGGGTTTATAAGGAAGTGTATAGGAGATGTTGTACCCACTGTGACTATTAAAACCTTCCCTAACCAGAAACCGTGGATTGATGGCAGCATTCGCACAAAACTAAAAGCACACATCACCGCATTTAATCATGGCAAGGAGACTGGAAACATGGCCGAATACAAACAGTGTAGTTATTCCCTCGGTAAGGTAATCAAACAATGGCTCAAACACGAGACGTATGTGTCAGAGTCTACAGACAATCACGGATTACAAAAAGAAAACCAGCCTCGTCGCGGACATTGACGTCTTTCTCCCAGACAAATTAAAACACTTCTTTGCGAGCTTTGAGGACAATGCAGTGCCACATACACGGCCTGCTACCAAAGACTGTGGGCTCTCCTTCTCCGTGGCCGACGTGAGTAAAACATTTAAACGTGTTAACCTTCGCAAGGCTGCCCGTCCAAATGACATCCCTAGCTGCGTTCTCAGAGCATGTGCAGACCAGCTGGCTGGTGTGTTTACAGACATATTCAATGAATCCCTATCCCAGTCTGCTGTCCACACATCCTTCAAAATGGCCACCATTATTCTTGTTCCCAAGAAAACTAAGGTAACTGAACTAAATGACTATCGCCCCGTAGCATTCACTTCTGTCATAATGAAGTGCTTTGAGAGACTTGTCAATGATCATATCACCTCCACCCTACCGGTCACCCTAGACCCACTCCAATTTGCTTATCGCCCCAATAGGTCCACAGACGATGCAATCGCCATCACACTGCAATATCCCATCTGGACAAGAGGAATACCTACATTTGAAATCGGAAGTTTATATAAACCTTAGCCAAATACATCTATACTCAATTTTTCACAATTCCTGACATTTAATCTAAGTAAAAATTTCCTGTCTTAGGTCAGTTAGGATCACCACTTTATTTTAAGAATGTGAAACGTCAGAATAATAGTAGAGAGTATGATTTATTTCAGCTTTTATTTCTTTCATCACATTCTCAGTGGGTCAGAAGTTTGCGTACACTCCATTGATATTGGTAGCATTGCCTTTAAATTGTTTAACCTCTCTAGGCTAGGCGGGACGAATTCGTCCCACCTACGTAACAGCCACTGCTATCCTGTGGCGCGATTTTCAAAACCTTAAAAATCCTATTACTTCAATTTCTCAAACATATGACTATTTTACAGCCATTTAAAGACAAGACTCTCGTTAATCTAACCACACTGTCCGATTTCAAAAAGGCTTTACAACGAAAGCAAAACATTAGATTATGTCAGCAGAGTACCAAGCCAGAAATAATCAGACACCCATTTTTCAAGCCAGCATATAATGTCACCAAAACCCAGAAGACAGCTAAATGCAGCACTCACCTTTGATGATCTTCATCAGATGACAACCCTAGGACATTATGTTATACAATACATGCATGTTTTGTTCAATCAAGTTCATATTTATATCAAAAACCAGCTTTTTACATTAGCATGTGACGTTCAGAACTAGCATACCCCCCGCAAACTTCCGGGGAATTCGCTAACATTTTACTAAATTACTCACGATAAACGTTCACAAAAAGCATAACAATTATTTTAAGAATTATAGATACAGACCTCCTCTATGCACTCGATATGTCCGATTTTAAAATAGCTTTTTGGTGAAAGCACATTTTGCAATATTCTAAGTACATAGCCCAGGCATCACGGGCTCGCTATTTAGACACCCGGCAAGTTTAGCACTCACCATAATCATATTTACTATTATAAAAGTTTCATTACCTTTTGTTGTCTTCGTCAGAATACACACCCAGGACTGCTACTTCAATAACAAATGTTGGTTTGGTCCAAAATAATCCATCGTTATATCCGAATAGCGGCGTTTTGTTCGTGCGTTCCAGACACTATCCGAAATAGTAAAGAAGTGTCACGCGCATGGCGCAATTCGTGACAATAAAATTCTAAGTATTCCATTACCGTACTTCGAAGCATGTCAACCGCTGTTTAAAATCAATTTTTACGACATTTTTCTCGTAGAAAAGCGATAATATTCCGACAGGGATTCTCCTTTTCGGCAAACAGAGGAAAAAATCCCAAAGGCGGGGGCGGTCGGGGTCACGCGCATAAGCTAGTGTCTCTTGATCGGCCACTTGAGAAAGGCGATAATGTGTTTCAGCCTGGGGCTGGAATGACGACATTCAGTTTTTTCCCGGGCTCTGAGCGCCTATGGACGACGTGGGAAGTGTCACGTTAGAGCAGAGATCCTTAGTAAATGATAGAGATGGAAAAGAAGTTCAACAAATGGTCAGACAGGCCACTTCCTGTAAAGGAATCTCTCAGGTTTTGACCTGCCATTTGAGTTCTGTTATACTCACAGACACCATTCAAACAGTTTTAGAAAATTTTGGGTGTTTTCTATCCATATGTAATAAGTATATGCATATTCTAGTTACTGGGTAGGAGTGGTAACCAGATTAAATCGGGTATGTTTTTTTATCCAGCCGTGTCAATGCTGCCCCCTAGCCCTAACAGGTTAACTTGGGTCAAACGTTTTGGGAAGACTTCCACAAGCTTCCCACAATAAGTTGGGTGAATTTTGGCCCATTCCTCCTGACAGAGCTGGTGTAACTGAGTTAGGTTTTTAGGCCTCCTTGCTTGCACACGCCTTTTCAGTTCTGCCCGTACTTTTTCTATATGATTGAGGTCACTCCAATACCTTGACTTTGTTGTCCTTAAGCCATTTTTCCACAACTTTGGAAGTATGCTTGGGGTCATTGTCCATTTGGAAGGCCCATTTGCGACCAAGCTTCAACTTCCTGACTGATGTCTTGAGATGTTGCTTCAATATATCCACATCATTTTTCTCCCTCATGATGCCATCAATTTTCTGAAGTGCACCAGTACCTCTTGCAGCAAAGCACCCCCACAACATGGTGCTGCCCCCCCTGTGCTTCATGGTTGGGATGGTGTTCTTCGGCTTGCAAACGTCCAACCTTTTTCCTCCAAACATAACGATGGTCATTTAGGCCAAACAGTTCTATTCAGACCAGAGGACATTTCTCCAAAAAGTATGATCTTTGTCCAGTTGCAAACCGTAGTCTGGCTGTTTTCATGGTGGTTTTGGAACAGTGGCTTCTTCCTTGCTGAGCGGCCTGTCAGGTTATGTTGATATAGGACTCGTTTTACTTTGGATACAGATATTTTTGCACCTGTTTCCTGCAGCATCTTCACAAGGTCCTTTGCTGTTGTTCTGGGATTGATTCGCACTTTTCGCACCAAAATACGTTCATCTCTAGGAGACTGAACGCGTCTTCTTCCTGAGCGTTATGATGGCTGCTTGGTTCCATGGTGTTTATACTTGCGTACTATTGTTTGTACCTTCAGGCATTTGGAAATTGCTCCTAAGGATGAACCAGACTTGTGGAGGTCTACAATTGTTTTCTGAGGTCTTGGCTGATTTCTTATGATTTTCCCATGATGTCAAGCAAAGAGGCACTGAGTTTGAAGGTAGGCCTTGAAATACATCCACAGGTACACCTCCAATTGACTCAAATGATGTCAATTAGCCTCTCAGAAGCTTCTAAATCCATGACATCATTTTCCGGAATTTTTAGTGTATGTAAACGTCTGACCCACTGGAATTGTGATACAGTGAATTAGAAGTGAAATAATCTGTTTGTAAACAATTGTTGGACAAAGTAGATATCCTAACCGACTTGCCAAAACTGTAGTTTGTTAACAAGAAATTTGTGGAGTGATTGAAAAACGAGTTTTAATGAGTCCAACCTAAGTGTATGCAAACTTCCGCTGCGTGGCCATGCACGCCTCCAACTCAATCATCATGTTTGCAGACGACACTACAGTGGTAGGCTTGATTACCAACAACGACGAGACAGCCTACAGGGAGGAGGTGAGGGCCCTCGGAGTGTGGTGTCAGGAAATTAACCTTTCACTCAATGTCAGCAAAACAAAAGATATGATTGTGTACTTCAGGAAACAGCAAATGGAGCACCCCCTATCCACATCGACAGGACAGCAGTGGAGAAGGTGGAAAGTTTTAAGTTCCTCGGTGTACATATCACCGACGATCTGAAATGGTCCTCGTACACAAACAGTTTTGGTGAAGAAGGCGCAAAAGCGTCTCTTCAACCTCAGGAGGCTGAAAAAATGTGGCTTGTCACTGAAAGTCCTCACTAACTTTTACAGGTGCACAATTGAGAGCATCCTGTCGGGCTGTATCACCACCTAGTACGGCAACTGCACCGCCCACAACCGAAGGGCTCTCCAGAGGGTGGTGCAAAATGCATCACCGGGGGCAAACTACATGCCCTCCAGAACACCTACAACACCCGATGTCACAGGAAGGCAAAAATGATCATCAAGGACAATAACCACCCGAGCCACTAGCTGTTCACCCCGCTTCCATCCAGAAGGCGAGGTCAGTTCAGGTGCATCAAAGCTGGGACAGAGGGGCTGCAGGGTAGCCTAGTAGTTAGAGTATTGGACTAGTAATCGAAAGGTTGCAAGTTCAAATCCCCAAGCTGATTCTGCTCCTGAACAGGAAGTTAACCCACTGTTCCTAAGTCGTCATTGAAAATAAGAGTTTGTTCTTAACTGACTTGCCTAGTTAAATAAAGGTAAAAAAAAGATTGAAAAACAGCTTCTATCTCAAGGACAAAATATCGTTCAACAGCCACCACAGAGAGGCGGCTGCCTACCTAAAGACTTGATATCATTGGCCACTTTAATAAATGGAACACTAGTCACTTTAATAATATCACTTTAAGAATGTTTACATATTTCACATTACTCATCTCATATGTGTATACTGTATCCTTCACTATCTATTATTTACGATCTATTCCATCTTAGCCGCTCTGTCACTTTTCATCCATATATTCCTGACTGTTTGGGACTGCAGGTAGCCTAGTGGTTAGAGCATTGGGCCAGTAACCGAAAGGTTGCTAAATCAAATCACCGAACTGACAAGGTCAAAATCTCAGGCAATCTAAGGCACTGTTCCTAGGCCGTCATTGTAAATAAGAATTTGTTCTTAACTGACATGTCTAGTTAAATAAAATGTTTATACTTATATATTCTCATCCCATTCCTTTACTAGATTGTGTGTATTAGGTTTTGTGGTGGAATTGTTAGATATTACCTGTTAAATACTGCTGCACTGTCGGATCTGGAAGCATTTCGCTACACTCGCAATAACATCTGCTAACCATGTGTTTGTGACCAATAACATTTTATTTTATTTGATTCTCCCATCTCCACAGAGGAAATCTGGAGCTCTGTCAGAGTGACCATCAGGTTCTTGGTCACCTCCCTGACCAAGGCCCTTCTCCCCTGATTGCTGAGTTTGGCCGGGCTGCTAGCTCTAGGAAGAGTCTTGGTGATTCCAAACTTCTTCTATTTAAGAATAATGGATGTGTTCTTGGGGACCTTCAATGCTGCAGAACATTTTTGGTACCCTTCACCAGATCTGTGCCTCGACACAATACTGTCTTGGAGCTCTATGGACAATTCCTTCGACCTCATGGCTTTGTTTTTCTTCTGACATGCACTGTCAACTGTGGGACCTTAATAAATAGACCGGTGTGTGCCTTTCCAAGTCATGTCTAATCAATTTAATTTACCACAGGTGGGCTCCAATCAAGTTGTAGAAACATCTCAAGGATGATCAATGGAAACAGGATACACCTGAGCTCAATTTCGAGTATCATAGCAAAGGCTCTGAATACTTGTGAAATTAAGAAGTGAAGAAATTTGCAAAAATAACTATTTTTTTCTTTGTCTTTATTGGTTACTGTGTGTAGATTAATAAGGAAACAATTTATTTAATCAATTTCAGAATAAGGCTGTAACGTAGCAAAATGTGGAAAAAGTCAAGGGGTCTGAATACTATCCAAATGCAATGCATATCCTGCATGGTTGGCCCTGTCTGGGGGAAACCCCCCTGTCCCAGTCACCAGTATCTGCTAAAGTCTATGTGCCGGGAGTCTAGGGTCAGTCTGGCATATCTGGTGTAATTCTGTTTTATCTGGTGTCTCCCGGAGGACCTGAGCCCTTGCACCATGCCTCAGGATTACCTGGCCCGACGACTCCAGGCTGTCCCAGTCACCAGTCCACCTGGTCGTGCTGCTGATCCACTTTTTTCTGTTCTGTCCCGCACCTGCTGTTTCGATTATCCTTCTCTATCCCTCACCTGCTGTCTCAACCTCTGAATTCTCCGCTATTAAAAGCCAACTGACATTGACTCCTGTGGTGCTGACCTGTTTCCCCCTCTATAACCACTGTGATTATTCTTTGACCCTGCTGGTCATCTATGAACGTTTGAACATCTTGAAGAACCATCTGGCCTTATTGGCTATATACTCCTACAATCTCCACCTGGCACATTCAGACGAGGACTGGCCACCCCTCAAAACCTGGTTCATCTCTAGGTTTCTTCTAGATTCCATTCTTTATAGGAAGTTTTTCCTAGCCAACGGGCTTCTACATATGCATTGCTTGCTCTCTGGGATTTTAGGCTCGGTTTCTGTATAAGCATTTTGTGACAACTGCTGATTTAAAAAGGGCTTTCTAAATACGTTTTGATTTATTGATGATCTTCTTGGCCTTCCTGTGACACCGGGTGCTATAGATGTCCTGGAAGGCAGGCCCCTGTTGGTGAGTTGGGCTGACCGCACCACCCTCTAGAGAGACCTGCAATTGCCAAACCAGGCGGTGATACAGCCCAAAAGAATGCTCTCAAAGGTGCATCTAATGGTTTGCGAGGGACTTAGGGGCCAAGCTGAATTTCTTCAGCCTCCTGATGTTGAAGAGGCACTTTTGCGCCTTATTCACCACACTGTCTGTATGATGGGGCCATTTCAGGTCCTCAGCGATGTGAACGCCGAGGAGCTTCTCGTCTCCCAGCGTCTGTCCTCACAGAATGCTGGCATCAATAATGGAAGCATCAGGGAGTTTTTGGTTTGTTTTTTGTTCTGGTTGGTGACGTCGCTCAGCGGGCTCGTCGGGCTCCCACGCCTCAGCCGGCTCGTCGGGCTCCCACGCCTCAGCCGGCCCGTCAGGTTCACCCAGTTGGCAGGACGCGTGGCGCCCATGGGGGGGGGGTACTGTCAAGCCTGCTCCTGCTCCCCCTCTCTGGCGCTCGAGGGCACCAGGCTTCCCATCATTACGCACACCTGTCACCATCGTTACGAGCATCAGCGCTTCATTGGACTCACCTGGACTCAATCACTTTATTGATTGCCTCCCCTATATCTGTCTATTCCTCAGTTTTGTCAGCATTAATGTCATTATGTTTCCCTTGTCCAGACGCTGTCCTTCTTTTGTTTTATGTCTGTTCAACCATTAAATATTCACTCCCTGAACTTGCTTCTCATCTCCCAGCGTTTGTCCTCACACATACATAGGTATTCCTCATGTCCAGGTGGGATAGGGCAGTGTGCAGTGAAATTTGCATCGTCCTTGGATCTATTGGGGCGTTATGCAAATTGTAGAGTGTCTAGGGTGTCAGTTAAAATGCATATCCTACCTTCTGGGCCCGAGTAGCAGGCAGTTTAATTTGGGCATGTCATTCATCTGAATTTCCAAATACTGCCCCCTGTCACTAAAAAGTTAACTAGCCTCTCAAAACACTTCATGATTACAGAAGCGAGTGCTATGGACGAAAATCATTAATTTCAGTTACTTTCGCTTTCTTAGGTACAGGAACGATGGTGGATATCTGAAGCAAGTGGGGACAACAGACTGGGATAGTGATAGATTGAATATGTCCGTAAACACTCCAGCCAGCTGGTCTGCGCATGCTCTGAGGACGCGGCTTGGGATGCCGTCTGAGTGGCGCCATTTTATGCGGTCTGCATTTGATGGTGAGGTACTCCAGACCGGGAGAACAAAATTAGTTATTTTTTGTTCCTGTCCACGCAATGAATGTAAAACAGAGTATGTTACGATCACTTATGTCTCTCTGGAAGGAGATTCTTAACCTGAGCTCGCCTACTTTATTGTCCAGGGACTAAATGTTACCCAGTAGTATACTTGGAATGGTTTGTTCGTTGCCTGAGTCTGACTAGGACCCACCCTTTTTCTCCGATGGCAACGTTTTGGAATATCACCCTGTATGAATGGGGCTGCCTCGGGCAGTTCAAACAAACCACCCAGGTCCAGAAAATCCCATTTCTGGTCAATTATGTTGCAGTATATGTTTTTTCAGACTCACCATTCTTTTTTTTTACCCTAAAGCAGTGTTCTTCACTTCTTTTCCTGGAGGGCCACAGGGCTAGGATTAGGATAAGGATTGTGGTTAAGGTTAGGTTAAGGTGGTGGTTAAGGGTTAGGGTTGTGGTTTAGGCTAGGAATAGGGTTGAACCGGGATGTGGACATGAAGCTATGATTAGGGTTGTTGTTGAGGCTAGGAATAGGGTTGAACCAGGATGTGGACATGAAGCTAGGGTTATGTTTCAGGGTTGTGGTTGAGGGTTAGGGTTGAACCGGGTTGTGGACATGAAGCTAGGATTAGGGTTCTTCTTCAAATTGGGTAATATGGTTTGTAAATGGCTTTAAGCTATATCACCGCCATCTAGTGGACACAATAAATGAATGACACTCAAGATTTGGTTCTGTACTCCACCACTGCTGGTGGAGGTAAATCACCAATACTTAGCTTTACACTTTTTTAAACACAAAATATGAAACATTTTTACTAATTTAATGGCACAAATGCAAAGTTGATACCTCTTTCCATCTCTATCGGTTAGGCTTATGGTGGGAACCAGGCTTATGACTTTACTGTTTTCTCTATGCCACTAACCAGTCTAATTGGGGCGTACAGACCCAGTGATGCCTCCTCTCACAGTTCAGTTATGAATAATTGAGCCGCTAGCACTGTTCTGTCTGGTGCTTCTTTGGCTTTGCTGTCTGTTTTCACCCTGTTTCTTTAGCAGAGGCACAGTACGTTTGCAGCACTCTGGTACATTTCCAGCACATAATTAAGACCCAACATGGTCAGGCAGACACGAATGCCACACACACACCAGTGGCGGTCAGTGCCGTTTAAGATTAGGGAGGATTCTTTTTTTTTCATGAGCATAACCTTATTTCTATTACAGCATATTGGAATACTCTCATTCATATTCTATTCACCAATTTCAATGTAATAGCAATAGGTTTAGGCTACTACATGATAGCCTAAACCTATCGAGAGTTTCAAGTTCCTTGGTGTCCACATCACCAACAAACTATCATGGCCCAAACACGCCAAGAAAGTCATAAAGAGGGCACGACAATGTCTATTCCCCCTCAGGTGACTGAAAAGATTTGGCATGGGTCCCCAGATCCTCAAAAAGTTATGCAGCTGCACCATCGAGAGCATCCTGACCGGTTGCATCACCGCCTGGTATGGCAACTGCTCGGCATCCGACCGCAAGGCGCTACAGAGGGTGGTGCGTACCTCACAGTAAATTACTGGGGCCAAGCTTCCTGCCGTCTAGAATCTACATACTAGGCGGTGTCAGGGGAAGGCCCAAAAAATTGTCAAAGACTCCAGTCACTCAAGTCATAGACTGTTCTCTCTGCTACCGCATGGCAAGCGGTACCGGAGCGCCAAGTCTAGGTCCAAAAGGCTCCTTAACAGCTTCTACCACCAAGCCCTAAGACTGCTCAACAATTAATCAAATGGCCAACTGGACTATTTACATTGACCCTGTCACGCCCTGACCTTAGAGAGCCTTTTTATTCTCTATTTTGGTTAGGTCAGGGTGTGACTAGGGTGGGTACTCTAGTTTTTTGTATTTCTATGTTGGCCTGGTATGGTTCCCAATCAGAGGCAGCTGTCTATCGTTGTCTCTGATTGGGGATCATATTTAGGCAGCCTTTTCCCACCTGTTTTTTGTGGCATCTTGTTTTTTGTATTGTTGCTGTTGAGCCCTACAAGGCTGTACGTTTTATTGGTTTATCTTTCTTGTTTTGTTGCTGGTTATCATTAATAAATATGATTAACCTACCCCACGCTGCATCTTGGTCCGACCATTCTTACAACGACGACCCTCCCCACCTTTGTTTTTACACTGCCACTACTCGCTGTTTATTATCTATGCATAGTCACTTTACCCCTACCTAATGTACAAATTATCTCGATTAACCTGTCCCCCCGCACATTGACTCGGTACCGGTACCCGGCCACGTTATTGATATTTTATTGTGTTGCTTTTTATTTTATTTTTTACTTTTGTTTATTTTGTAAATATTTTCTTAACTCTATTTGTTGAACTGCATTGTTGGTGAAACAACTTCTTTGGGATCGGTGTCCCTTCCACGGGACGGTTGAGCTAACGTAGGCTAATGCGATTAGCTTGAGGTTGTAAGTAACAATAAAATTTCCCAGGACATAGACATATCTGATATTGGCAGAAAGCTTAAATTCTTGTTAATCTAACTGCACTCGCCAATTTACAGTAGCTATTACAGTGAAAGAATACGATGCTATTGTTTGAGGAGAGTGCATAATTTTGAACATGAAAGTTATTAATAAAGATATTAGGCACATTTGGGCAGTCTTGATACAACATTTTAGTACAGAAATGCAATGGTTCATTGGATCAGTCTAAAATTTTGCACATGCACTGCTGCCATCTAGTGGACAAATCTAAATTGCACCTGGGCTGGAATAATACATTATGGCCTTTCTCTTGCATTTCAAAGATGATGGTAGAAAAAATACAAAAGAACGGTTGGTTTTTCGTTGTATTATCTTTTACCAGATCTAATGTGTTATAGTCTCCTACATTCCTTTCACATTTCCACAAAGTTCAAAGTGTTTCCTTTCAAATGGTACCAAGAATATGCATATCCTTGCTTCAGGGCCTGAGCTACAGGCAGTTAGATTTTAGGCGCATATTTTTAAGAAAGGGGCATATCCTTAATGGCTTGTAAGTAAGCATTTCACGGTAAGGTCTACACTTGTATTCGGCGCATGTGACAACTAACATGATTTGATTTGATACTCAAATTCTCCCTATAGCCATTATGAGGTTGCTACAACCTAGCCTGTGAATGAAAATTTACAACGTAGGTGCACACAGGTTGAGAGACAAATTTGAGGTGACAGACAGTGTAATCATTAGTCCAACAATTGCAAACGAGAGTTTCTATTGGACAAATTCGGGTATGTTTATCCTCGTTTTGTTCCGTTAGCTTCCTTTTAAGATACATTTTTCAAGAGAATCGCCAGAATGAATACACTCCTGATCATGCGGAAAAACACAGTTCACCTTCATAGCAGTCACGTTGTATTCCTTCTCACATCTATGTGCTCTCCTCTTCTCACCTCTTCCCTTCGCTTGTGGACTTCAATGCACAACACATTAGGTGTGTGACCAGGCAAAAAAACCTTTCCAAGCCAAACCGCTACTCATAGCCTACATCGTTGTCATCATATTAGCTAAAGTAATGTCATAGACAGCACAGCTAATAGAACTAACGTGTTAGTAAACCCGTTACAATCATGCAGTAACATTACAGTGTAAGCAGTTCCACCGGCAGGCCCGGTGCCAATAAATTAGTTAAACCAAAAGCTCACCTTGACTTGGAAGAGTTCCGGTGTTGTGTTGGAAAGTCATAGCCAGCTAGTTAACATAGCATCCCTATGTTTGAACAGGGTGTTTCTGTAGGCTAAACGAGCTAGCTGCATTCTCTAGCTAAGTAAGTTAAAGTTAAAAAAAATTACGAAATCACATTTTTTCTCTCTTGCTTCTCCTTCATTATGGAAGAAAACAGTTCAGCTATTGTCTTTCCCTCTCTTTGATGTAACTACTCACCACGTTTTATGCACTGTGCTGCAGTGCTAGCTAGCGGTAGTTTATGTTTTCAGTACTAGATTAATTATCTGATCCTTTGATTGGGTGGACAAAATGTCAGTTCATGCTGCAAGTGCTCTGATAGGTTGGAGGACAACCTCTGTTTTTTTTCATAATTTCTGTGTAAGTCTATGGAAGGGGGTGAGAACCATAAGCCTCCTAGGTTTTATATTGAAGTCAATGTACCAGAGGTGGGACCAAGTCATTTTTTTATAAGTTACAAGTAAGTCTCAAGTGTTAGCACTCAAGTCCCAAGTCAAGTCCAAAGTCAAGACAGGTGTCATGACGTTGGCCTGTGGGTAAGGTTTATGACCCCCCCCCCATAAATACCTTTCTCCCTTCCCCTCTCTGAATCTACTGAAGGACTTGAATAGCCTGTGTTAAATATAGAGAGTCTGGGAACATCAAACAAATGGGGAAAGGTACCACATATTTGGTTAATAAAACCAGTTGGAAATATGCTTGGGAACGTAATGAGTATGTATGTCAGTTGGGTTGTCATCTGAGACATTATGACTGATGACAGGACGACATAAACTGTATCTGAGAAAGTATACGCCCTCTAGTTATCAGAGTCACATGGAATTGTTATGCAATTGAAATGTTTGTTAGGAGATGAAATGTAATTTTAGCTTCCGAATGAGAGATTTGGGTTTTCATAAGGAAAGTGCCCTGCTCGATCAGTGGCCCAACCCTGTGAAGAGACAGGGGTTATAAACGATGAAACACCTCCCTCCCCCTCTCCACTATATAATCCTTTGACGAAAAGATAACCACGTTGGTTCCAGTACGGGAGGTCTGCAGCCTCTACGTTAGAAGGACACACATGTCAAGAACAGAACCAAGCCAACCTCGGCGTGAGCTTTGGTGGCGAATGGTATGAACTTTGAGCTTATTCACTACAGAAGTGCTACTTCCTAGCCGTTGAGTTAGCAGCGGCCGCTGCTTACGTGGGCTAGGAAAGGACGGACGACGGATCCAGTCTAACAACCAGACGAAGATACCACCACGTATCCAATCGACCACCATTGACATTCTTCCGAAAATAGGGAGATCTGTTGGCCAACCCGGCCAGCATCTACGACCAATCTACCGAAGCGCAGCTCAGAGTAAATATTTATTGCATTTTCCTTTTCCAGATGGGCGGTAATTTAGAATGCATAAGATAATGTATTTACGATAGCATAGTTGCTGTTTCTGTGTTCCTAAATCTTCCCGCTCTTTCATTCAAGCCCAACCCCCTTTCCTTTGTGTAACCAGCCGTCATATATGTTCCGTCTACCGGGACGTTTTCTGTATGACATCATTGTATTCTGTGTATTTGTAATTCTGTGTGATTAGTTAGGTATTTAGTAAATAAATAATTAAACCCAATTTTGTATTGCTGATTCAACTTGTTAGCCAGGGTTCGTGAAGATAGCCAAGAATTTACAACTTTCATTATGAGACTGAAAATAAGACAAGGGTTAATATTGACTGCTATCGATGTAAAATATTACAAAGTATTTTAAGAGTTTATTCGGAAGATAACAGCTCTATAAACGTTCTTCCGTGGTGCCCCGACTTTCTAGTTAATTACATTTACATGATTAGCTTAATCAGGTAATATTAATTACAGAGAAATCATTTTATAAGTTAGCATGTCATATCACTTAATCCGGCATAGCCAAAGACACGACACAGGCAAGTCCGAGTCAAGTCTCAAGTCAAGACCGACTAGTCCCAAGTCAAGTCTCAAGTCGTAAACTTTGAGTTTCAGGTCCTAAACAAGTCATAATGTGCTCGTCACCAAATGTAATACCGTTTCATATTTTTAACAAGAGTAATAGTTAGTATATTACATTTACGCAAATCATGAATGCTTTTAAAAATATATATTTTTTTAACTTTCCAAATAAACATTATTATTTCCATGGAAATACATGGTTAGCCATGAGAAAGGCACATCAATATGACAACAAAAACAAAATATTGTAGTGCTCTCTCTCTCCAGATATACTCTAGACACCGAAAACAATCTTGCTATAAAGTTACTCATTTATTAAAAGGTACGTCAAAACAACTGCTACTGAACTTCAAGTAGGCCTACAATTTGAACACTGGCCTGAATGTCTGAGAAAAAAATACAAATCCCAAAGGTGGGAGATAAAACCTGGACATGGAGTGTGTGTGTGTGTGTGTGTGTGTGTGTGTGTGTGTGTGTGTGTGTGTGTGTGTGTGTGTGTGTGTGTGTGTGTGTGTGTGTGTGTGTGTTTCATTTTTTCTCTTATCTCAGGGCCCTATGACGCATTGCATTGAGGTGTCTTGAGACTCCAGTCACCCAAGTTATAGACTGTTTTCTCTGCTACCACACGGCAAGCAGTATCGGAGTGCCAAGTCTAGGACCAAAAGCGCCAAGACTAGCACCAAAAGGCTCCTCAACAGCTTCTACCTCCAAGCCATTAGACTGCTGAACAATTCAGAAAATGGCCACCGGACAATTTACATTGACACCCACCTCCCTTTTGTACACTGCTGCTACTCGCTGTTTGTTTGTTACCTACAGATTACCTGAACTAGCCTTTTCCCCCGCACACTGACTCGGTACCGGTGGCCCCTGTATATAGCCTCGTTATTGTTATTGTTATTCTTATTGTGTTACTTTTTATTATTTTTTACTTTTTATTATTTCCATGCTGTCACAGTCACTAGCCGAATTCAAGCTTAACATCCTTATCATTTATCGCCCCCCAGGTTCCCTTGGAGAGTTCATCAATGAGCTTGACGCCTTGATATGTTCCTTTCCTGAGGATGGCTCAGGTTCTGGGTGACTTTAACCTCCCTACGTCTACTTTTGACTCATTTCTCTCTGCCTCCTTCTTTCCACTCCTCTCCTCTTTTGACTTCACCCTCTCACCGTCCCCCCCTATTCACAAGGCAGGCAATACGCTTGACCTCACTCTTGCTAGATGCTGTTCTTCTACTAATCTCACTGCAACTCCCCTCCAAGTCTCCGACCACTACCTTGTATCCTTTTCCCTCTCGCTCTCCTCCAACACTACTCACTCTGCCCCTACTCAGATGGTATTGTGCTGTCGCAACCTTCGCTCTCTCTCTCCTGCTACTCTCTCCTCTTCCATCCTATCATCTCTTCCCTCTGCTCAATCCTTCTCCAACCAATCTCCTGATTCTGCCTCCTCAACCCTCCTCTCCTCCCTTTCTGCATCGTTTGACTCTCTATGTCCCCTATCCTCCCGGCCGGCTCGGTCCTCCCCTCCTGCTCCGTGGCTTGACGACTCATTGCGAGCTCACAGAACAGGGCTCCGGGCAGCCGAGCGAAAATGGAGGAAAACTAGCCTCCCTGCGGACCTGGCATCTTTTCACTCCCTGCTCTCTACATTTCCTTCCTCTGTTTCTGCTGCTAAAGCCACTTTCTACCACTCTAAATTCCAAGCATCTGCCTCTAACCCTAGGAAGCTCTCTGCCACCTTCTGCTCCCTCCTGAATCCTCCTCCCCCTCCCCCCTCCTCCCTCTCAGCAGATGACTTCGTCAACCATTTTGAAAAGAAGGTTGACGACATCCGATCCTCGTTTGTTAAGTCAAACGACACCGCTGGTCCTGCTCACATTGCCCTACCCTATGCTTTGACCTCTTTCTCCCCTCTCTCTCCAGATGAAATCTTGCGACTTGTGACAGCCGGCCACCCAACAACCTGCCCGCTTGACCCTATCCCCTCCTCTCTTCTCCAGACCATTTCCGGAGACCTTCACCCTTACCTCACCTCGCTCATCAACTCATCACTGACTGCTGGCTACGTCCCTTCCGTCTTCAAGAGAGCGAGAGTTGCACCCCTTCTCAAAAAACCTACACTCGATCCTCCGATGTCAACAACTACAGACCAGTATCCCTTCTTTCTTTTCTCTCCAAAACTCTTGAGCGTGCCGTCCTTGGCCAGCTCTCTTGCTATCTCTCTCAGAATGACCTTCTTGATCCAAATCAGTCAGGTTTCAAGACTTCATTCAACTGAGACTGCTCTTCTCTGTGTCACGGAGGCTCTCCGCACTGCTAAAGCTAACTCTCTCTCCTCTGCTCTCATCCTTCTAGACTTATCTGCTGCCTTTGATACTGTGAACCATCAGATCCTCCTCTCCACCCTCTCCGAGTTGGGCATCTCCGGCGCGGCTAACTCTTGGATTGTGTCCTACCTGACAGGTAGCTCCTACCAGGTGGCGTGGCGCGAATCCGTCTCCGCACCACGTGCTCTCACCACTGGTGTCCCCCAGGGCTCAGTTCTAGGCCCTCTCCTATTCTCGCTATACACCAAGTCACTTGGCTCTGTCATATCCTCACATGGTCTCTCCTATCATTGCTACGCAGACAACACACAATTAATCTTCTCCTTTCCCCCTTCTGATAACCAGGTGGCGAATCGCATCTCTGCATGTCTGGCAGACATATCAGTGTGGATGACGGATCACCACCTCTAGCTGAACCTCGGCAAGACGGAGCTGCTCTTCCTCCCGGGGAAGGACTGCCCGTTCCATGATCTCGCCATCACAGTTGACAACTCCATTGTGTCCTCCTCCCAGAGTGCTAAGAGCCTTGTCGTTCTCCGCTAACATCAAGGCGGTGACCCGATCCTGTAGGTTCATGCTCTACAACATTCGCAGAGTGCGACCCTGCCTTACACAGGAAGCGGCGCAGGTCCTAATCCAGGCACTTGTCATCTCCCGTCTGGATTACTGCAACTCGCTGTTGGCGGGGCTCCCTGCCTGTGCCATTAAACCCCTACAACTCATCCAGAACGCCGCAGCCCATCTGGTGTTCAACCGTTCCAAGTTCTCTCACGTCACCCCGCTCCTCCGCACACTCCACTGGCTTCCAGTTGAAGCTCGCATCTGCTACAAGACCATGGTGCTTGCCTACGGAGCTGTGAGGGGAACGGCACCTCCGTACCTTCAGGCTCTGATCAGGCCCTACACCCAAACAAGTGCACTGCGTTCATCTACCTCTGGCCTGCTGGCCCCCCTACCTCTGCGGAAGCACAGTTCCCACTCAGCCCAGTCAAAACTGTTCGCTACTCTGGCACCCCAATGGTGGAACAAGCTCCCTCACGACGCCAGGACAGCGGAGTCAATCACCACCTTCCGGAGACACCTGAAACCCCACCTCTTTAAGGAATACCTGGGATAGGATTAAGTAATCCTTCTAACCCCCCCCCCCCCAAAGAAAAAGTTATAGATGTACTATTGTAAAGTGGTTGTTCCACTGGATATCATAAGGTGAATGCACCAATTTGTAAGTCGCTCTGGATAAGAGCGTCTGCTACATTACGTAAATGTAAAATTATTACTTTTTATTTTAGTCTACTTGGTAAATCTTTTCTTCTTCTTGAACTGCACTGTTGGTTAACGGCTTGTAATTAAGCATTTCAGGCTGCAGTATGAGGCCGCCATGGCTGAAGACATGCTCCACCGGAGCACTGGAGGCAGGCACTGCCAAGACCCTGATGGCCACTCGGGACAGTGAAGGAAGAGCCTTCATGTTCATTGCCCAGAACAAGAGGGCATTCTGTGCATCGCATATGTCAAGGTAGTGACTTAGCTATAGTGCTGGAGGGATCCCAAAAGCTTTCTTCTGCCTCTTACAGTATGATGCAAACAGCCCTTCTTCTTGTCCAACACCATGGTCCTCTCGCTCTTACTCATCAACAAGAGGCACAGCTTGCTCAGTCCCTACACCATCTTGCAGAATCAGTTCTGGCAAAACATGTAAAGCATAGCAGAAACAAAAAGGAAAATGTAGGCTTGTACACAATGGCCCAACCTTAACACAAACACACACTCTTTCTGTGTGTGGTTATAGTAGGCTAATGTATGTCAATGGTTATAGGAACAGCAAAAAACATCAGGCAGGATTAAGAATACCAACTACCTAGCCAGTTGTAGCTCAATCTTGGGTGCAATGATCACGTTCCCGCACTGACTGACTGTGTGGAGGCTCATTGATTTCATTTGCTAGTGTAGCCTACATGCCACACTAGCAAGTTATATATAGCTGTCGGCTATATTAGCCATGACCCAACGTTCTTTGTGCAACTTCAAATGTAGAAGAAAGTTGGAATTTGTTGCGCCTCCGTCTGTAATTTTCTGCCCACGTTTTGCAAGTTGCAATCTGCTTTTTGATGACTACAGCGTATCCTACAGTATATCCTAATTTAATTTGGGATATCATCTTTCCAAGGGCTCTGTCTGAATTCACCTAACTTTTTCTCCGCTGGCACAATTTCATTGGCTGCTGTCCGATGCAAACTGTAATCCGTTAAATGAAGAGTTGATGTACTGCACACTTTTTTTAATAGCATCATTTTTAATATTTGGGCTTGGGGAGGGTATCAAGTCAGTTCGAGTCAAATGGCTCAAGTCCAAGTTAAGTCACGAGTCATTGATGTTAAGTCAAAGTCGAGTTGCAAGTATTTTTTGATGCTGTCAAGTCGAGTCTAAAATCATCATATTGTTGACTCGAGACTGACTCGAGTCCAAGTGATATGACTCGAGTCCACACCCCTGCAATGTACCCAGAAGTCAATGTACCCAGAGGTCAATGTACCCAGAGGTCAATTTTTTTTCACCTTCATTTACCCAGGTAGGCTAGTTGAGAATAAGTTCTAATTTGCAACTGCGACCTGGCCAAGATAAAGCAAAGCAGTTCGACACATACAACAACACAGAGTTACACATGGAATAAACAAACATACAGTCAATAATACAGTAGAAAATGTCTATATATAGTATGTACAAATGAGGTAGGATAAGGGAGGTAAAGGCAATAAATATGCCATGGTGGCAAAGTAACTACAATATACCAATTAAACACTGGAATGGTAGATGTGCAGAAGACAAATGTGCAAGTAGAGATACTGGGGTGGAAAGGAGCAAGATAAATAAATAAATACAGTATGGGGATGAGGTAGTTGGATGGGCTATTTACAGATGGGCTATGTACAGGTACAGTGATCTCTGAGCTGCTCTGACAGCTGGTGCTTTAAGCTAGGGAGGGAGATATGAGTCTCCAGCTTCAGTGATTTTTGCAGTTCGTTCCAGTCATTGGCAGCAGAAAACTGGAAGGGAAGGCGGCCAAAGGAGGAATTGGCTTTGGGAGTGACCAGTGAGATACACCTGCTGGAGCGCGTGCTACGGGTGGGTGCTGCTATGGTGACCAGTGAGCTGAGATAAGGCGGGGCTTTACCTAGCAGAGACTTGTAGATGACCTGGAGCCAGTGGGTTTGGCGATGAGTATGAAGCGAGGGCCAGCCAACGAGAGCATACAGGTCGTAGTGGTGGGTAGTATATGGGGCTTGGCTAACAAAACGGATGGCACTGTGACAGACTGCATCCAATTTGTTGAGTAGAGTGTTGGAGGCTATTTTGTAAATGACATCGCCGAAGTCGAGGATCGGCAGGATGGTCAGTTTTACGAGGGTATGTTAGGCAGCATGAGTGAAGGATGCTTTGTTGCGAAATAGGAAGCCGATTCTAGATTTCATTTTGGATTGGAGATGCTTAATGTGAGTCTGAAAGGAGAGTTTACAGTCTAACCAGACACCTAGGTATTTGTAGTTGTCCACATATTCTAAGTCAGAACCGTCCAGGGTAGTGATGTTGGACAGAGGGGGCAAGTGTGGGCAGCGATCGGTTGAAGAGCATGCATTTAGTTTTACTTGCATTTAAGAGAAGTTGGAGGCCACGGAAGGAGAGTTGTATGGCATTGAAGCTCGTTTGGAGGTTAGTTAACACAGTGTCCAAAGAAGGACCAGAGATATACAGAATGGTGTCGTCTGCGTAGAGGTGGATCAGAGAATCACCAGGAGCAAGAGCGACATCAATGATGTATACAGAGAAGAAAGTCGGCCCAAGAATTGAACCCTGTGGCACCCCCATAGAGACTGCCAGAGGTCCGGACAACAGGCCCTCCGATTTGACACTGAACTCCATCAGAGAAGTAGTTGGTGAATCAGGCGAGGCAGTCATTTGAGAAACCAAGGCTGTTGAGTCTGCCGATAAGAATGTGGTGATAAACAGCAGAGTCGATGAATACGGCTGCACAGTAATGTCTCTTATCGATGGCGGTTATGATATCGTTTAGGACCTTGAGCGTGGCTGAGGTGCACCCATGACCAGCTCTGAAACCAGATTGCATAGCGGAGAAGGTACAGTGGGATTCAAAATGTTTGGTAATCTGTTTGTTAACTTGGCTTTCGAAGACCTTAGAAAGGCAGGGTAGGATAGATATAGGTCTGTAGCAGTTTGGGTCTAGAGTGTCTCCCTCTTTGAAGAGGGGGATGACCGCGGCAGCTTTCCAATCTTTGGGAATCTCAGACGATACGAAAGAGAGGAACAGGCTAGTAATAGGGGTTGCAACAATTTCGCCAGATCATTTTAGAAAGAGAGGGTCCACATTGTCTAGCCCGGCTGATTTGTAGGGGTCCAGATTTTGCAGCTCTTTCAGAACATCAACTATCAGGATTTGGGTGAAGGGGAAATGGGGGAGGCTTGGGCGAGTTGCTGTGGGGGGTGGAAGGCTGTTGATCGGGGTAGGGGTAGCCAGGTGGAAAGCATGGCCAGCCGTAGAAAAATGCTTATTGAAATTCAAAATAATAGTGGTTTTATCGGTGGTGACAGTGTACCCTAGCCTCAGTGCAGTGGGCAGCTGGGAGGAGGTGCTCTTATTCTCCATGGACTTTACAGTGTCCCAGAACTTTTTGAGTTTGTGCTACAGGATGCAAATTTCTGCTTGAAAAGCTAGACTTAGCTTTCCTAACTGCCTGTGTATATTGGTTCCTAACTTCCCTGAAAAGTTGCATATCACGGGGGCTATTCGATGCTAATGCAGAATGCCACAGGATGTTTTTGTGCTGGTCAAGAGCAGTCAGGTCTGGAGAGAACCAAGGTCTATATCTGTTCCTGGTTCTACATTTTTGGAATGGGCATGCTTATTTAAGATGGTGAGGAAGGCACTTTTAAAGAATAACCAGGCATCCTCTACTGACGGGATGAGGTCTATATCCTTCCAGGATACCCGGGACAGGTCGATTAGAAAGGCCTGCTCGTTGAAATGTTTTAGGGAGCGTTTGACAGTGATGAGGGTTGGTCGTTTGACCGCAGACCCATTATGGATGCTGGCAATGAGGCAGTGATCGCTGAGATCTTGGTTGAAAACAACAGAGGTGTATTTGGAGGGCAAGTTGGTTAGGGTGATATCTATGAGGTTGCCCGTGTTTACGGATTTGGGGTTGTACCTGGTGGGTTCATTGATAATTTGTGTGAGATTGAGGGCATCAAGCTTAGTTTGTAGGATGGCTGGGGTGTTAAGCATGTCCCAATTTAGGTCACCTAGCAGCACGAGCTCTGAAGATAGATGGGGGGAAATCAATTCACATATGGACACAGCTGGGGCAGAGGGTGGTCTATAGCAAGCGGCAACATTGAGAGACTTGTTTCTGGAAAGGTGGATTTTTAGAGTAGAAGCTCGAATTGTTTGCGTACATAGCTGGATAGTAAAACAGAACTCTGCAGTCTATCTCTGCAGTAGATTGCAACACCGCCCCCTTTGGCAGGTCTATCTTGTCGGAACATGTTATAGTTAGGGATGGAAATTTCAGGGCTTTTGATGGTCTTCCTAAGCCAGGATTCAGACACGGCTAGGACATCCGGGTTGGCAGAGTGTGCTAAAGCAGTGAATAAAACAAACTTAGGGAGGAGGCTTCTAATGTTAACATGCATGAAACCAATGCTTTTACGGTTACAGAAGTCAACAAATGACAGGACCTGGGGAGTTGAGTTGAGCTAGGCACTGCAGGGCCTGGATTAACCTCTACATCCCCAGAGGAACAGAGGAGGAATAGGATAAGGGTATGGCTAAAGGCTATCAGAATTGATTGTCTAGTTCGTTCAGAACAGAGAGTAAAAGGAGCTGGTTTCTGGGCGCGATAGAATAGATTCAAGGCATAATGTACAGACAAATGTATGGTAGGATGTGAGTACATTGGAGGTAAACCTAGGCATTGAAGTAATGATGAGAGAGATATTGTCTCTATAGACGATTAAACCAGGTTATGTTACAGCATATGTGGGAGGTGGAACTAAAGGGTTGGTTAAGGCATATTGAGCAGGGCTAGAGGCTCTACAGTGAAGTAAGACTATAATCACTAACCAGGACAGTAATGGACAAGGCATATAAGGCATATTAGTAATGGACAAGGCATATATTAGGTAGAGGCATGCGTAGCCGGGTGATCATAGGGGTCCAGTGAGTGGTTGGGCTGGCTGGAGACACAGCGATTCAGACAGCTAGCAGGCCATCTCGACAGAGGAAAGTCTGTTTTAGCCTCCGCATGCGGTGACATCGATAGACCAGTAGTGTTGGATTAGTAGGGTTCCGAGTAGCAGAGGGGTCCAAGTTCAATTGGCAAAATAGGTATAGCGGCCTAAGAAATTGGCCAATGGATGTATTCACATAACAGTCCAATATGCTCTAAGCAGCTAGCGGGCCGCGGCTAGCAGCAAGTGGGCTGCGGCTAGCAGGCTAGCAGATGGGCATTCAGGGGATGTCGCAACGTAGGGGCCAGTTGAGTACCCCCTCGAGCAGATTACGTCGTAGTCCAGTTGTGACGGATCGGCGGGGTTCCGTGCCCCGTACCAGCAGTAGGAGGCGTCCGGGTATTGTAGCCAAGGAGTGGCTGATGGACCTCTTCAGCTAGCTGGGAGAATGGGCCTAGCATGGGCTAGCTCCAGGCTAATTGGTGCTTGCTTCGGACAGACGTTAGCCAGGAGTAGTCACTAGGATAGCAGATAGCTAGCTGCGATGATCCAGGTGAAAAGGTTCAGAGCTTGCGATAGGAATCTGGGGATATGGAGAGAAAATAGGTCCGGTATGCTCTGGTTTGAGTTGTGTTGTACAAACTGGCGACAGCTTTCCGAGCTAAAGGTCAGCTGATGACCGCTAGCAGTGGTTAGCTGACTACTAGCTAGTAGCTAGTGAGCTGGCTAGCTTCTGTTGGGGGATTCCAGTTCCGAGGTAAATAAAAATACTTTAGAAAAAAGTGATCCACACCACATTGGGTGAGGTGGGTTGCAGGAGAGTATTTTGAAGTTGAGGTTTAGAAAAATATAAAAAAGATATGCGAAGAAAAATATGTAAAAAGATATATACATGGGACACGACAAGACGAAGGACAAAGACGTCTGACTGCTACACCAACTTGAATAAGCTGAATGTAGATGTCAATGTACCCAGAGGAGGGCGGAAGCTAGCTGTACTCCGGCTACACCATGGTGCTACCCTACAGAGTGCTGTTGAGTCTACTGTAGACCTTCTTTGCAAAATAATGGGTTTTAATCAATTATTTGGTGACGTGATTATATTTAGTATAGTTTTCTCTAAAAAGGATAACTTTTTTTTATGTTTTACAATTAACATTTTTATAAAATTCACTGAGGAGGAAGGTGCTTTCCTTCCTCCTCTGAGGTGCCTCAACTGACACACACAGACATACACATATACACACACACACACACACACACGCACACACACCCACACACCCACACACACACACTAAAACTATGAGCAGCAGAGAATGTGGTAAATCTTCACTGTATGTTTACAGTAGTGCCTCGTGCCATTGAGATTTGTCTAGACTTCATTGTACCCTCTTCCCTTTGCTTTGAGGATGCTCTTCAATAGAATATCTGATGTACGATCCGCAGCTAGCTAGTCTATGTTTCTGGGACAGCAGCAACAACAGATATATTCATTCAGTATTTAATAGAGCTGGGGCCAACTGCAGAGTAGCACAAAGAACATATTGATATTCACTAAGGGGAATTTAAGCCTTTCCTACGCATGCTTTCCTACGTACTTATCAGCATTTGGTATTCAGACTTACCTTATTCAGTTGCATAACCCGCTCTGCAGGCGTGGCTACCTTGCGTGCTCTGAATACATTTCATTCAACAGCTGAAAACCCTCCCCCTTGCTGGCCAACAGATTTTCATTCAACAGGGTTTTCAGTACGTTTATCTGAAGCTGTCCCTTTAAATACAGTGCACCTTTTAGTTAGAATTTTGTCGATAGACTCACTAGAATATATTGAGAGAACGAGTTCAGAATGTTAGGGATAAGGAAGCCATCTAAATATATACATATTCTAATCTGTTTCAGCACCAAACAGTAGATTTAAAAATACTCTGATCTTGTAGATTATTTAGGTTTATCAAAGTATTTATACATTTAAAAAAGGTTAGGAGAGTTTACACACGAAAGAAAACAGTGGTTTGATTCATTAAAAAAATTGCCACATTCAGTTCTTCAACCCATGGTAATGTTGGAAGATTAATGTACATATAATTATATGTATGGTTATGACACCTATATGAGTGTGTAACGGTTGTCGTCGGATAAAGCGGACCAAGACGCAGCGGGGAAATGTGCACTCATCTTCTTTTTTTATTTAGTTGGCAAAGAAGGTGAACCAAAAAATAAACACGTACACAAAAAAGAAACAACGATGAATAACAGTCCTGTAAGGCTTGAAGCTATACACAGAAACAATCTCCCACAAAACACAAAGAAAACACATACCTATATATAGGACTCTCAATCAGAGGCAACTAAAAACACCTGCCTCCAATTGAGAGTCCAACACCCAATTACCTAGACATAGAAGTACTAAACTAGAGAGAACATAGAAATACAAAAAACATAGAACATAACCCAAAACCCGGAAATAATAAATCAAACACCCTTCTAAACAAACCACCACCCCGAACCACATAAAACAAATACCCTCTGCCACGTCCTGACCAAACTACAATACAAATAACCCCTATTACTGGTCAGGACGTGACAGTACCCCCCCGCCCCAAAGGTGCAGACCCTGGATGCACCTCACATAAATAAACAAATACCCCCAACACAAACAAATCCCCCTAAACTAAAGGGAGGGAAGGGAGGGTGGCTGCCGTCACCGACGGCACTCGTGCAACACCCCCCCTCCCCAACCCACCTATACTGGAGGTGGCTCAGGTTCCGGTCTACTACCCCCACCCAACCTGTCCACCCCTGCAGAATACTCAGGGCTGCAGAGCGTCTCTGGGGGCTCCGGACTGTAGGCCGACTCTAGCTCCAGACTGTAGGCAGACTCACTAGGTTCCGGACCGCAGGCAGACTCACTCGGCTCCGCACCGCAGGCAGACTCACTCGGCTCCGGACCGCAGGCAGACTCACTCGGCTCCGGACCGCAGGCAGACTCACTCGGCTCCGGACCGCAGGCAGACTCACTCGGCTCCGGACCGCAGGCAGACTCACTCGGCTCCGGACCGCAGGCAGACTCACTCGGCTCCGGACCGCAGGCAGACTCACTCGGTTCCGGACCGCAGGCAGACTCACTCGGTTCCGGACCGCAGGCAGACTCACTCGGTTCCGGACTGTAGGCCGTCTTGCTCGGTTCCGGACTGTAGACCCATTCACTCCTCTCCGAACTGTGGGCCGTCTCACTCGGCTCTGAACAGTGGGCCGTCTCCCTTGGTTCCGAACTGTAGGCCGTCTCACTCGGTTCCGGGCTAGACACTCTTACCGGATACTCTGGACGGGGTAGTGTTGTCGGATACTCTGGACGGGGCACTATTGCCGAATATTCTGGACGGGGCACTGTCGTCGGACACTCTGGACTGGACACTGTCGCCGGATACTCTGGACTGGACACTGTCGCCGGATACTCTGAACTGGACACTGTTGCCGGATACTCTGGACTGGACACTGTTGCCGGATACTCTGGACTGGACACTGTTGCCGGATACTCTGGACTGGACACTGTTGCCGGATACTCTGGACTGGACACTGTTGCCGGATACTCTGGATTGGACACCGTTGCCGGAAGCTCGAGACTGGACTGACGCACTGGAAGCCTGATGCATGGTACTGGTACTGGATGTGCCAGTTTGGGGACACGCACTTCAGGGCTAGTGCAGGGAGCAGGAACGGGCTGAGTTGGACTGGGATTACGCACTGGAAGCCTGATGTGTGGTGCTGGTACTGGAAGTGCCAGTTTGGGGACACGCACCTCAGGGCTAGTGCGGGGAGCAGGAATGGGCTGAGTTGGACTGGGTTGACGCACTGGAGGCCTGGTGCGTGATGCTGGCTGTGGATATACCAGGCCGTGGAGGCGCACAGGCGATCTCGATCGCACCTCCTGCACAACCCGTCCTGGCTGGATGGAACTAGTAGCCCTGCATGAGCGGAGTGCTGGTACAGGGCGAACTGGGCTGTGCAGGGGCCTGATGGTTTCCGTGCGTAGAGCGGGCGTAGGGTAGCCTGGACCTAGGAGGCGCACCGGTGACCAGATGCGCTGCGCAGGCATCCTCCTACCAGGCTGGATGCCCACTCTAGCACGGCACTTGCGAGGGGCTGGGATCACTCGCACTGGACTGTGCGTGCATATGGGCGAGATCGTGCGCACTTCCGCATACCTTGGCGCCCTCCACTCCATATGTTTCCCATAAAAAGTACAGGGAGCTGGCTTAGGTCTACTGCCTGGCCCAGCCAAACTACCCGTGTGCCCCCCCAAAAATATTATTGGGGGTGCCTCTCCTGCTTTATCGGCGCGTATATGGCGCCTCCGGTGGGTGACGGTACCCTCTGCCGCGTCCTGACCAAACTACAATACAAATAACCCCTATTACTGGTCAGGACGTGACAGAGTGTCAAAACCCACATTTATTCAAATGTGTTTTTTCCCTACCAAGAAGTTTACTTTTGTTTGAAGGTTTGTTTCTCAAGTCCTTGTTGTTGTAATAAATTCCTTACAGTCATGTTTTTTTAATCATATTTTAAGTAACTTGCAGAAAGTACACTTTATGACACTGTCATGAAGCATTATGACCATCATAATCATATAAGCCAATAAAGACAGATAGGCCTATCACGTACATGCCGTTAAGTCAATAATCAGTCAAAAAGAGGGTGTCTTGTCCTGCTCCTGAAATCTGCTCCTGCATTCATCCCAGTCATCAGCAACAGATCATTGGAGTAAGTGCATGTCTGACAATGTGTGCACAATTACAATGATAATTTAATATGGTAAATTTCAGAAAATGTTATATAACATAAAAATACTGTTGACAAGTAGGCTATGGTGTAATGGAATGTTTTGCCTTGTGTGGTAGATTTTGTGGGTGTCATAAGTAACTACCGTGGAAGGTTTTCTGGGTGTCATAACTTACCATAAAGTAACTACCCTGGTAGGTTTTGTGGGATTTGACACTCTTATGTAGGTGTCATAACCAGCCATAAAGTAACGCAATATATGTCACAACAGGTCTAAATTTATGTGTCATGACAGTGTTATGACCATATTATAACAGTTATGTCAACTGTTATGACATATTATGTCATGGTTATGACCGTGTCATAATGTGTTATGACGTTGGGTGTTAAGTAAGGTGTTACCGAATTATATTAAGTATAGTGTACAATAATAGGCTATAGCCTCATCTATTGCCTGCACTAACCATGGAACTATGTGATTGCGTGATGGGTCGGGATCAAACTGCTATTGCTTGGTCTGCACTCTGCCCCATAATGATTTATTTTGCCTACTGTACATGTCCAACTGTTACTGTATTTATGAGAGGTATTGACATGTTGAATGCACCAAACTGTCTGTTTGAACTACAGGCACACAGCTCGTACACCCATGCATACCCCACATGACATGCCACAAGAGGTCTCTTCACAGTCCCCAAATCCAGAACAGACTATGGGAGGCGCACAGTACTACATAGAGCCATGACTACATGGAACTCTATTCCACATCAGATAACTCATGCAAGCAGTAAAATCAGATTTGAAAAAACAGATAAAAATACACCTTATGGAACAGCGGGGACTGTGAAGAGGCACAGACACATGCATACGAACACTATACACACACATACACAATAATTTTGTGTTGTAGAAATTTGGTAATATAGTGGGCTGACGGCACACAATTAACTTGATGTGAAGTGAATTGTAATGTTATTAAAATTGTATAACTGCCTTAATTTTGCTGTACCCCAGGAAAAGTAGCTGCAGTCTTGGCGAGAATGAATGAGGATCCATAATAAATACAAACACATTTACAATTACCAGTGTGCATTGCTGATTAATCTAAATCAATATCATATACCTGTACTTAATTAACATCAAAAGGGATCCATGTTTATACGTTTTAACTTTAGCTCTTTGAGAAATGTTGGAGTATGTATGAATGTATTCATTTCTGATTTTATCCATGAGCATACCGGAACATACAGTATGTACACTGAGTATATAAAACATTAAGAACACCTGCTCTTTCCATGACATAGACTGACCAGATGAATCCAGGTGAAAGCTATGATCCCTTATTGATGTCACTTGTTAAATCCACTTCAGTCTGTGTAGATGAAGAGGAGGAGACAGGTTGAAGAAGGATTTTTAAACAAAAAGATAATTGAGACATGGTTTGTGTAAGTGTGCCATTCATAGGGTAAATGGGAAAGCAAAATATTTAAGTGCCTTTGAACGGGGTATGGTATGGTGCCAGGAGCACCGGTTTGTGTCAAGAACTGGAACGCTGCTGGGTTTTTTACTCTCAACAGTTTTTTATGCCCAAAAGTTTCCTCTGTGTTTCAAGAATGGTCCACCGCTCAAAGGACATCTAACTGTGGGAAGCAGTGGAGTCAACATGGGCCAGCATCCCAGTGGAATGCTTTCGAGTCCATGCCCCAACGAATTGAGGCCGTTCTGGGGGGAACCAATGTTCCCTCAACTTTTAGGTCTTGTGAGTAGAAACTTGAACGATGTGAACATTTTGTGCAACTTCTGGCACGTGTTTCCAGTGAACACTGAGGCTGTACCCTTACAGTTTTAGACAGTAGCCAATAGGCTATTGTGGCTATTTGAGCATAAAGTAGGCCTACCAACAAATCCCATAACATTTTCACATGGAAATAGCTTTTGATTTCTATGATATAGCTTACAGTAACTTAAATGTGGTGTTCAATGCAGGCCTACATTGCATGATACTTTTAAAAACATTTTTGACATTATGAATTTTTTACTTGGTCTGTAACACCATGGGCCAGATAGGTGACTGTAAATTGAATTGTATTGTGTTGTATGACGCAAGAAACCACTTTATAAAATAAAATGTCTTATTATTACCTTACAGAGAATTAGACAACGTAGGCTACCGCTCTGTTTATTGGCTTATTTGCATATTCAAGCCTGTCTTAGAATACAACACTGCCCCTTTAATTAAGACATACAGTAAGCTTTTTACCTGACTTACTTTTCAAAGACAGCTTGAAATGTTGTTGCTCTTGTAGGAAGCAGTAACTCCCCATTGCTGACCTATACTTTTGGAGGTGGAGTCAATTGGAGTGTACCTGTGGATGTATTTCAAGGCCTACCTTCAAACTCAGTGCCTCTTTGCTTGATATCATCGGAAAAATCAAAAGAAATCAGACAAGACCTCAGAAAGAAATTGTAGACCTCCACAAGTCTGGTTCATCCTTGGGAGCAATTTCCAAACACCTGAAGGTACCACGTTCATCTGTACAAACAATAGTACGCAAGTATAAACACCATGGGACCACGCAGCCGTCACACAGCTCAGGAAGGAAACGCATTCTGTCTCCTAGAGATGAACGTACTTTGGTGCGAAAAGCGCAAATCAATCACAGAAAAACAGCAAAGGACCTTGTGAAGATGCTGGAGGAAACCGGTACAAAAGTATTTATATCCACAGTAAGGCCGCTCAGCAAGGAAGAAGCCACTGCTCCAAAACCGCCATAAAAAAAGCCAGACTACGGTTTGCAACTGCACATGGGGACAAAGATCGTACAAAGATGTCCTCTGGTCTGATGAAACAAAAATAGAACTGTTTGGCCATAATGACCATCGTTATGTTTGAAGGAAAAAGAGGGACGCTTGCAAGCCGAAGAACACCATCCCAAATGTGAATCACGGGGGTGGCAGCATCATGTTGTGGGGGTGCTTTGCTGCAGGAGGGACTGGTGCACTTCAAAAAATGGATGGCATCATGAGGTAGGAAAATGATGTTGGTATATTGAAGCAAGTTAAAAAGCATGGTCGCAAATGGGTCTTGCAAATGAACAATGACCCCAAGCATAATTCCAAAGTTGTGGCAAAATGGCTTAAGGACAACAAAGTCAAGGTATTGGAGTGGCCATCACAAAGCCCTGACCTCAATCCCATAGAAAATTTGTGGGCAAAACTGAAAAAGCGTGTGCGAACAGGGAGGCCTGCAAACATGACTCAGTCACACCAGCTCTGTCAGGAGGTATGTGCCAAAATTCACCCAACTTATTGTGGGAAGCTTGTGTAAGGCTTCCCGAAGTGTTTGATCCAAGTTAAATCATTTAAAGGCAATGCTACCAAATACTAATTGAGTGTATGTAAACTTCTGACCCCCTGAACTGAACCGCGAATTCACTTACAGGTGATTGATTGTAAGACCGTTAGTGGGCTACCCCCACCAATAGAATTATACTCTGTTGTGCCTTAAACAAAATCCCGGACTCAATCTTGCAAAGTTAGATTTGGTTTGATTTATTGCATTGAAAAGGGGATAATATAATGCTGATTCGATCACAGAAAAAACATTGATCTATATAGTGCAAACTAATGGGGCAAACATCTCTGTGATTGGCATCTCCTCTGTGCTGCAGTCCTGGAAAAGGAACATTGGGTGCAATTAGGGCTGTGGCAGTCCCCAAAAATTATTCAGCTGGTGATTGTCAAGAAAATAACTGTCTGTCTCACAGTAATTAACCGTTAATTAAAATAAACACATTTAACATCTCCTGGCTTCTAGACTTAGCCTACAAGCCACTGATGCTGACCTTTGGAACATCTACATTTTAAAAAGTCTAGTAAATCCATTTAATGTGGCCTACACCTCCACAATAAATCCATTATGTATTTTAGACAGGTCTAAAGAAGCATGATATGAAGAAAATGCAGTCTATTTCAGAAGAACAGAATAGCATACTCTGAGTTGTCCTAATGTTAGGTCCTGATCTGGCTATGCCAAATGGCTGTGCCCTAAACTAGTTAATTTAGCAGACAAGATTTGCTTAGAATTCTGTGGCATTATTTTATGGTATGACGAATACAATTGAACAAAGATGATTAAAACGATTTGAGGGAGTGCCCACATGCGGCTATTCTTAATTTTGTGTTGTTAATGTAACTTTAGTTATTTTACAACTTGGGCTATATGTTTAGAATTTTAATACATTGTAAGGCTGCATGATGCGACTCTGATCATTTGAAAAAAGTCGCTTGAAAGGCATGAGCTCTGCTTTCGTTTTTGTGCAGGCTGTACATACTTCATCAGTCTCTCATTCACAATTTGACAAGCACTTGATAATGTCTAGAATTTCACGGCAGCATCCCCTTTGTGTGGCCGTAACACACCCTGAAGAAATCCATGCCTTTTGCGGTTAGTGGCCTTTGTGCCCTTCTCCCTGCATGCTGTGCGCCCACCATGTGAACAGTTCTTTCTCACAGGCTACAAGTGAAGACAGACACATCGGGACGCAACTGCCACGTCCTTATCCAATTCCGAGGTGCATATTGAGGATATTGGAAAAACTGTCCACATTTTATTTTTGTCGGCCAACAAGAGGAGTAGGCCTAACAAACAGCAAAAGCACTAGCCTATGTCAATCTACTATCCCCCATAGTACAAAAGTTGATCTATTCTATTCTGTGTGAGAAATAAATATTCCAAACATAGTCTGGGAAAGTTGTGGAATGCGATAGATCCCAAATTACTACAACCACTATCATCCAAAAAAAAATTACGCAATGTGGCTGACGCAACATATCAGAACATTTAGTTTAAAATGTTGATAAACTATTTTGCTATTTCTTTACATTACAAGCGCAGCAGTGCACACATGGTAGTAGGCCATAAGCGCGAATGTTCAATTAGCGGAAAACACCATTATCAAAAGTGACCGCAAACACAATTATGTATGTAATGCTTTTATTATAAGGTGCATTTTTATGGTGAAAATGATCTCCCACCAACTTGAAAATAACACACTGCTTATGTATGCCAGTTAGGCTATACACCTCTTGTAAAGTAGATTAATGTGCTTAATTTTAAGAAGTTATTTGGCCATTTTAGTTGTGATTACAAAACTTATTAAAACATATAGGCCTATGGGCTATGCTACATGAAGTGTGCAAATATGATCAGAAAAAGTCACAAAAAAAGGCATTATTTCTTATGCTGGGCATCATTCACAAGTGATAATATATAACTCACAAGTGATAGTATAACGTTTCAGGTAAGACCCAGATGCAGACAATGTCGATGTAACAGTTTATTAATTGAACAGGGGCAGGCAAAAAGCAGGTCAAGGGCAGGCAGAGGTTGGTAATCCAGATAGGTGGGGCAAAGGTACAGAACGACAGGCAGGCAGAAAAGTCAACACCGAAACAAAACCAACTGGCAACAGACAAACAGAGAACACATGTATAAATACACAGGGGATAATGGGGAAGATGGGCGACACCTGGAGGGGGGTGGAGACAATCACAAAGACAGATGAAACAGATCAGGGTGTGACAGACTAATATTGTCACCCATCAGACTATTCTTGATTTAATCTTGTCTCTACGTATACAAAATAATATATGTGTAAAATTTGTTTTGATATAGAATGAACCATTATCATGCACCTGATTCGAAACGGGCAACAGGAAAAAATACATGTCATCTATGTACTTAAAAAGCGAATGGAGAATGTGTTTCCCCGTGGTTTATTTTCATGCCAGCCAGGTAGGCTATACTCCTGTTGTAAATATAAGCAATGTGCTTAATAATATTAGGAAAGTTGAGAATTAAATATAGCAGGCCAAGCCTGTAGAAATCTGATCCTCCTTTTTTTAGTAGAGGAGATGCAATTGTATAGCCTATTGAAATGTCACTCAACATGAGCTCATGGACTCTCATGAAGTGTTTGATTAGATTTTTTGATTACATTTGCTTTTATGTCAGAGTGATTAGAGGGACAATAGACTGCTGAGTATCAGGCAGTTAGCAGGTTTTGTAGGTACTAATGACCATCAGCAGCATCACAGCTTGGAGAAGCTTAATTACCATGACTAAACGGTCACGTGGAATTTGACTGCCTTCTTGTCTCTTGACCGCAACAGCCCTAGGTGCAATTCAATATTAGGAAGGTGTTCCTAATGTTTGGTATACTCAGTGTATATGATAGGATGATGACTGTTATTCTGGACATGTCTGATTGCATTTGTGTTCTGCCTTTGAGTGTGGTCTATGAATGTTTACGTGTGTCTTTGTGATCTAAAGACGACTCTCAGTGTGTGTGAGATTCTGTGTGTGTGAGATTCTTTGTGTGTGTGTGTGTGTGTGTGTGTGTCAATTGGGACAGTGCCTGTTTGTGTTCTAAATACGTCTGTGAGTATGTTTGTGTGTAAGTGTCTTACGATGGAAACTGTGTGTGTTTTAAAGACGGTGTGTGTGTGTGTGTGTGTGTGTGTGTGTGTGTGTGTGTGTGTGTGTGTGTGTGTGTGTGTGTGTGTGTGTGTGTGTGTGTGTGTGTGTGTGTGTGTGTGTGCGTATGTGCGTGTGTGTGTGCATCTGTGAGTGAATTTCTGCCTTAGGGTCTCAGTGAAGATAAGGGATGCCCATCAGTCAAGCAGTCATTGGGGAGGATAGGCCTGGGGTCGTGGTTGGCTGTCACCCTCCCTATCCTCTCTTGCCAGAGAAAGTTTGGTGCTCAACTTCACAGGGCAAGGTGAAACTCCTCTAAACTACTGGCTGTAGCTCCCAGGGCAAGGTGAAACTACTACTACTGTCTGTCTGTAGCTCCTGAAACTACTACAACTACTGTTTTTAGCTCCCAGGTCAAGGTGAAACTACTACTACTGTCTGTAGCTCCCAGGTCAAGGTGAAACTACAACTACTACTGTCTGTAGCTCCCAGGTCAAGGTGAAACTACTACTACTACTGTCTGTAGCTCCCAGGTCAAGATGAAACTACTACTACTACTGTTTGTAGCTCCCAGGTCAAGGTGAAACTACTAATACTACTTTATGTAGCTCCCAGGTCAAGATGAAACTACTACTACTACTGTCTGTAGCTCCCAGGTCAAGGTGAAACTACTACTACTACTGTCTGTAGCTCCCAGGTCAAGGTGAAACTACTACTACTACTGTCTGTAGCTCCAAGGTCAAGATCAAACTATTACTACTACTGTCTGTAGCTCCCAGGTCAAGGTGAAACTACTACTACTACTGTCTGTAGCTCCCAGGTCAAGGTGAAACTACTACTACTACTGTCTGTAGCTCCCAGGTCAAGATTAAACTACTACTACTACTGTTTGTAGCTCCCAGGTCAAGGTTTAACTACTACTACTACTTTATGTAGCTCCCAGGTCAAGATGAAACTACTACTACTACTACTGTCTGTAGCTCCCAGGTCAAGGTGAAACTACTACTACTACTGTCTGTAGCTCCCAGGTCAAGATGAAACTACTACTACTACTGTCTGTAGCTCCCAGGTCAAGGTGAAAATACTACTACTACTGTCTGTAGCTCCCAGGTCAAGATGAAACTACTACTACTACTGTCTGTAGCTCCCAGGTCAAGATGAAACTACTACTCCTACTGTTTGTAGCTCCCAGGTCAAGGTGAAACTACTACTACTACTTTATGTAGCTCCCAGGTCAAGATGAAATTACTACTACTGTCTGTAGCTCCCAGGTCAAGATGAAACTACTACTACTGTCTGTAGCTCCCAGGTCAAGATGAAACTACTACTACTGGCTGTAGCTCCCAGGGCAAGGTGAAACTACTACTACTGTCTGTCTGTAGCTCCTGAAACTACTACAACTACTGTTTTTAGCTCCCAGGTCAAGGTGAAACTACTACTACTGTCTGTAGCTCCCAGGTCAAGGTGAAACTACAACTACTACTGTCTGTAGCTCCCAGGTCAAGGTGAAACTACTACTACTACTGTCTGTAGCTCCCAGGTCAAGATGAAACTACTACTACTACTGTTTGTAGCTCCCAGGTCAAGGTGAAACTACTAATACTACTTTATGTAGCTCCCAGGTCAAGATGAAACTACTACTACTACTGTCTGTAGCTCCCAGGTCAAGGTGAAACTACAACTACTACTGTCTGTAGCTCCCAGGTCAAGGTGAAACTACTACTACTACTGTCTGTAGCTCCCAGGTCAAGATGAAACTACTACTACTACTGTTTGTAGCTCCCAGGTCAAGGTGAAACTACTAATACTACTTTATGTAGCTCCCAGGTCAAGATGAAACTACTACTACTACTGTCTGTAGCTCCCAGGTCAAGGTGAAACTACTACTACTACTGTCTGTAGCTCCCAGGTCAAGGTGAAACTACTACTACTACTGTCTGTAGCTCCCAGGTCAAGATCAAACTATTACTACTACTGTCTGTAGCTCCCAGGTCAAGGTGAAACTACTACTACTACTGTCTGTAGCTCCCAGGTCAAGGTGAAACTACTACTACTACTGTCTGTAGCTCCCAGGTCAAGATGAAACTACTACTACTACTGTTTGTAGCTCCCAGGTCAAGGTTTAACTACTACTACTACTTTATGTAGCTCCCAGGTCAAGATGAAACTACTACTACTACTGTCTGTAGCTCCCAGGTCAAGGTGAAACTACTACTACTACTGTCTGTAGCTCACAGGTCAAGATGAAACTACTACTACTACTGTTTGTAGCTCCCAGGTCAAGGTGAAACTACTACTACTACTCTCTGTAGCTCCCAGGTCAAGATGAAACTACTACTACTACTGTCTGTAGCTCCCAGGTCAAGATGAAACTACTACTACTACTGTCTGTAGCTCCCAGGTCAAGATGAAACTACTACTCCTACTGTTTGTAGCTCCCAGGTCAAGGTGAAACTACTACTACTACTGTTTGTAGCTCCCAGGTCAAGGTGAAACTACTACTACTACTTTATGTAGCTCCCAGGTCAAGATGAAATTACTACTACTGTCTGTAGCTCCCAGGTCAAGATGAAACTACTACTACTGTCTGTAGCTCCCAGGTCAAGATGAAACTACTACTACTGTCTGTAGCTCCCAGGTCAAGATCAAACTACTACTACTACTGTCTGTAGCTCCCAGGTCAAGGTGAAACTACTACTACTACTGTCTGTATCTCCCAGGTCAAGGTGAAACTACTACTACTACTGTCTGTAGCTCCCAGGTCAAGATGAAATTACTACTACTACTGTCTGTAGCTCCCAGGTCAAGATGAAACTACTACTACTACTTTATGTAGCTCCCAGGTCAAGGTGAAACAACTACTACTACTACTGTCTGTAGCTCCCAGGTCTAGATGAAACTACTACTACTACTGTCTGTACCTCCCAGGTCAAGATCACACTACTACTACTGTCTGTAGTTCCCAGGTCAAGATCAAACTACAACTACTACTACTGTCTGTAGCTCCCAGGTCAAGGTGAAACTACATCTACTACTGTTTGTAGCTCCCAGGTCACGGTGAAACTACTACTACTACTTTATGTAGCTCCCAGGTCAAGATGGAATTACTACTACTACTGTCTGTAGCTCCCAGGTCAAGGTGAAACTACTACTACTACTTTATGTAGCTCCCAGGTCAAGATGAAACTACTACTACTACTGTCTGTAGTTCCCAGGTCAAGATGAAACTACTACTACTACTTTATGTAGCTCCCAGGTCAAGATGAAACTACTACTACTGTCTGTAGCTCCCAGGTCAAGATGAAACTACTACTACTACTTTATGTAGCTCCCAGGTCAAGATGGAATTACTACTACTACTGTCTGTAGCTCCCAGGTCAAGGTGAAACTACTACTACTACTACTGTCTGTAGCTGCCAGGTCAAGGTGAAACTACTACTATTACTGTCTGTAGCTCCCAGGTCAAGATGAAACTACTCGTACTACTGTCTGTAGCTCCCAGGTCTAGATGAAACTACTACTACTACTTAATGTTGCTCCCAGGTCAAGGTGAAACTACAACTACTACTGTTTGTAGCTCCCAGGTCAATGTGAAACTACTACTACTACTTTATGTAGCTCCCAGGTCAAGATGAAACTACTACTACTACTGTCTGTAGTTCCCAGGTCAAGATGAAACTACTACTACTACTGTCTGTAGCTCCCAGGTCAAGATGAAACTACTACTACTGTCTGTAGCTCCCAGGTCAAGATGAAACTACTACTACTACTGTTTGTAGCTCCCTGTCAGGGATTTCTTCGTCTTCTGACGATATAACGAAATCATCGTCGGAAAAGGTAGACCAATACGCAGCAGGTATGTGATTGTTCATTTTGAACATTTATTCACTTCAAAACAAATACAAAAACAACAAACAAGAAAACAAACGATTCACTGACAGTCTGCAAGGCACAAGGCTAACACAGAACAATCACCCACAAAAGCAAACGCAAACACACCCTAATATATGGGACTCTCAATCAAAGGCTGATAGACAACACCTGCCTTCAACTGAGAGTCCCAACCCCAATTAATCAAACATAGACATACACTCACTAGACTCCACATAGAAATACCTAAACATAAACCAAAACCCGGAATTACTAAATCAAACACCCTTTTTACAAAACACACCACCCTGAACCACATAAAACAAATACCCTCTGCCACGTCCTGACCAACCTACAATACTAATTAACCTTTATACTGGCCAGGACGTGACACTCCCAGGTCAAGGTGAAACTACTACTACTGTCTGCAGCTCCCAGGTCAAGATGAAATTACTACTACTACTGTCTGTAGCTCCCAGGTCAAGATGAAACTACTACTACTACTTTATGTAGCTCCCAGGTCAAGGTGAAACTACTACTACTACTGTCTGTAGCTCCCAGGTCAAGATGAAACTACTACTACTACTGTCTGTACCTCCCAGGTCAAGATAACACTACTACTACTGTCTGTAGTTCCCAGGTCAAGATCAAACTACAACTACTACTACTGTCTGTAGCTCCCAGGTCAAGGTGAAACTACTACTACTACTACTGTCTGTAGCTCCCAGGTCAAGGTGAAACTACTACTACTACTGTCTGTAGCCCCCCGGTCAAGGTGAAACTACTACTATTACTGTCTGTAGCTCCCAGGTCAAGATGAAACTACTCTTACTACTGTCTGTAGCTCCCAGGTCAAGATGAAACTACTCGTACTACTGTCTGTAGCTCCCAGGTCAAGATGAAACTACTACTACTACTTAATGTTGCTCCCAGGTCAAGGTGAAACTACATCTACTACTGTTTGTAGCTCCCAGGTCACGGTGAAACTACTACTACTACTTTATGTAGCTCCCAGGTCAAGATGGAATTACTACTACTACTGTCTGTAGTGTCAGGTGAAGGTGAAACTACTACTACTACTTTATGTAGCTCCCAGGTCAAGATGAAACTACTACTACTACTGTCTGTAGTTCCCAGGTCAAGATGAAACTACTACTACTACTTTATGTAGCTCCCAGGTCAAGATGGAATTACTACTACTACTGTCTGTAGCTCCCAGGTCAAGGTGAAACTACTACTATTACTGTCTGTAGCTCCCAGGTCAAGATGAAACTACTCGTACTACTGTCTGTAGCTCCCAGGTCAAGATGAAACTACTACTACTACTTAATGTTGCTCCCAGGTCAAGGTGAAACTACAACTACTACTGTTTGTAGCTCCCAGGTCAATGTGAAACTACTACTACTACTTTATGTAGCTCCCAGGTCAAGATGGAATTACTACTACTACTGTCTGTAGCTCCCAGGTCAAGGTGAAACTACTACTACTACTGTCTGTAGCTCCCAGGTCAAGATGAAACTACTACTACTACTTTATGTAGCTCCCAGGTCAAGATGAAACTACTACTACTACTGTCTGTAGTTCCCAGGTCAAGATGAAACTACTACTACTACTGTCTGTAGCTCCCAGGTCAAGATGAAACTACTACTACTGTCTGTAGCTCCCAGGTCAAGATGAAACTACTACTACTACTTTATGTAGCTCCCAGGTCAAGATGGAATTACTACTACTACTGTCTGTAGTTCCCAGGTCAAGGTGAAACTACTACTACTACTGTCTGTAGCTCCCAGGTCAAGATGAAACTACTACTACTACTACTGTTTGTAGCTCCCAGGTCAAGGTGAAACTACTACTACTGTCTGTAGCTCCCAGGTCAAGATGAAATTACTACTACTACTGTGTGTAGCTCCCAGGTCAAGGTGAAACTACTACTACTACTGTCTGTAGCTCCCAGGTCAAGGTGAAACTACTACTACTACTGTCTGTAGCTCCAAGGTCAAGATCAAACTACTACTACTACTGTCTGCTTTTTGTTGTTCCTTTTGCGTTTACTTCTCTTCAGATTTTAAAAGTTCTTTATTGAATTTTACCTATGTTTTACCAATGTACTGAATGTTACAGTATTTGTCAGGTTATGTTCAAATGGAGTTGCAAATGTCTTACTGTATCTCTCTCCCAAAAAATGATATCATTTTTGGATGATGTTTTTTAATATCTCTCCCTCCCAGTGTATCAGTCAGTTGAGATGCTGTGGATAATGACAAACAGTGGAAGAGACACACAGAGCATTATGAGGGCAGCCTGCCTGTCATGCCAAATACTCATTTCCCTCCACAAGTTCCTGTGTGGAAAATCCCATTTCTAGCATGGTCTGTCTTCTTCCTATTCTTTGCTCCAATGCTCCATCGCTCCATTACTTTCTACCACTCTCTCTCTCTCTCTCTAATCTTCCTCTATCTTCTCTCAGTCTCTCAATTTTTTCCCTGTCCACTCTCTCAATTTTTTCCTTCTCTCTTTGGCACGCACTAGAATGTCATCCTTTCCTGACATAAAACAAACAGAACATTTCAAAAAGAAGAAGAATTTAGAATAATAGAGACTGAATGAACAGAAATCATAGATTAAATCTAACCAAAGTCACGGCGAAAGGCCATAATTGCCTCCCACCCGATCCCCCACCACACTGAGCTGGAAATCAATATTTAGCCCTCAGATAGGATATGGAATGCTGTGGGGGTATTCAGACAGCTGTTGGAATGTGGTCTATCATTTCAAACAGCTGGAAACCACCAATATAGCATCATCACAGTGTTGCGTTCTCTCAATGAGGTTGCATAATGATTACTCTCCACAGGAGTCATTTGATCCTCATACCCGTCACAGATGGTTGCAAAGCTCATTCATGTTTTTTGTGTGTGATTGAAACACAACTCATTGGTTGACCAAATACGCTGCCCTTCAGCTCTTGTTGCCACTCCAACCACTGTTTGAGTAATAGCAGGGCTGTAGAATGGACACCATGGCAGTTACAGGAAACAGCAAGATTCAATCAGTGCTCACCGCAGGACACATTTCCCAGAATTCTGTGTCTGGATGACCACAGGTGAGTGAGCGGAATCCAAGATCCAACAGCTAGCCTGGAAGTGTAGTCTGTCTGGATGTAATAATATTTGATATGATATATTTTGAGGATGAATAATATATGGTGAAAGTATTTGGCAGATTGAAGAGGCCAGACCTTCCCTGCTGGTGACTGAGAAGAGGAGACTGTAGGACAGAGAGGCCAAAGCCTCGCCCACGGCTCCTTCTGATTGAAGAAGGGAGGAGGAGGTTAAAGGAGAGGTGAGAGGAGTGTGAGCCCTATTTTTGATCCCCTGCTAATCCTGCATCATAGCCTCTTTTCTACAATGTTATGAGAAGCACTTTGCCCCCTCCCTCCCTCCCTCCCTCCCTCCCTCCCTCCCTCCCTCCCTCCCTCCCTCCCTCCCTCCCTCAGGAAATTACACCTGGGGAGGGAGGATTTAAGGGGTGTGAGGGTTGCCAGGTTCAGGCCGACAGGCAGGGAACACAACAATCTCCGTGGCTGCAGGTGGCGTGTGTTAATGCAACTTGAGAGGAGGAAAATGTTTTTTCTTTATGAACATGTAAACCGAGCCTGTTATATTAAAATATACAGATCAGACAAGAAGCAAATATCTGGTCTCGCAAGTAATGATGAAAATGTCAATCATCTCCAGCATGGGGATGCAGTGTTGCATGAAGTAAAGTTTACAGTATAGATAACAGGAGATTCTCAATGGAGTGAAGATATGAAGCCATGTATTGCTAACGATCATCACCACTTGATCAGGTCTAACAAGCCCCAGACTGTGTTGATACAAAGGTCACCAAAAGGTCAACGCAGCACCACAACTGTCAGTCCCAACCTTCAGACTCAACCACACGTGGAACCCAACCCCTTAATTTAGCAGACGCTTTCATTCAAAGCGACTTAGTCATGCGTGCATACATTTTACATAAGGAATTGAACTCACAATCTGGCGTCCTCTCTCACGTCCCTCTCATATGCCCTCTATGTTCCTGCCAGCGTCGACAAAAATGCCACGAGGATTAAGCAATTTCCACCATTATTTTGAGAATTTCTTCCAGGTAATGAGAACATAATTGCCCTGATTGAAATGACACCAGTTGTCTGAGCACGGCGCGGTGCAGAGCAGGCCTGGTGTGATCACAAAGAGTCATTTGGAGGCTGAAGCAGCCTGCTATCCGCCTGTCACTGTGGCAAAGCCCCCTGAGGCATCTCAGTACCACTACTCTGTCTGTCTAGCCCTCCTTCTAGCCTCCAGCCAGTTGCTGTATGTGGGAAACCTGTTATTTCAGCTTTCTAGTTATGCCCCTGTAAAGCAGGGAAAGCAGGAAAGTATATGGATCTCCAAACACACAGTAGGGCCTCCATCTGATGCATAGTCTCTCTAGACAGACAGGTTGTCTCCCACAATGTACCAATGTTAGTCTCTAGACAGACAGGTTGTCTCCCACAATGTACCAATGTTAGTCTCTCTAGACAGACGGGTTGCCTCCCACAATGTACCAATGTTAGTCTCTAGACAGACGGGTTGCTTCCCACAATGTACCAATGTTAGTCTCTCTAGACAGACGGGTTGCCTCCCACAATGTTAGTCTCTTGTCATGACGTTGCCCTGTTGGTGAGGTTTATGACCCCCATAAATACCTTTCCCCCTTTTCTCTCTCTACTCTACAGAATGGGCTCTTGGAAAGCCCTTTGTTAACATAGAGAGAGAATGGTAACATCAAAAGGTTGGGAACAGAACAATATTTCTGTAATCCAACCAGTTGAAAGTATCTGTTGGTACTTAATAAAGAATATGATGTCAGATCAGTTGTCTGGGACATAAAATGTATCTCAGAAAGTCTACACATTGTAGTTATCAGATTCACATGGAATTGCTGTGCAATTTAAATGTTTAAATATGAAACTATTTGTGAAAAGATTAAATGTAATTTTAGTTTTTAAAATGAGAGAATTGTTTTCATAAGTAAAGCATGCTCACTCAATGGCCACGCCCACGTGAATAGGCATTGGTTGGAAATGATGAACAAATACCTTTTCTACATTTCTGTAAGAGCCCCTGTGACCCAAATCACAGCGGACTAAGCCAACCTCAGTGTGAGCTCTTGTTGCGAATGGTTGAACGACTACAACCTAACGAAATTAACATTGTGTTCCCAATGACGTGAGGACTGATGTCCATACGTTTAAAAGGGTGAATTTCAACGTGGAGGTGACGATCACCATGCTAGAAGGATGAATGTGACTACACCAGCCAGGATATAGCATGAGCTTATAGTATGGCAACTTGGTATGAACTTTTAACTCTTATTCACTAAAGAAGTGATACATCCTAGACGTTGAGTTATCAGCAGCAGCTGTAAACATGCGTGGCCTCGGAAAGGACGGACAATCTCTTCAGAACGACACGTTACTACAACGTATCCATTCTACCACACGATGACAGACTACAATGTATCCGCCCAGAAATATTCTTCAAAGGACAAGGGAGATCTTTGCTGGGCAACCCAGCCTTCCATCTTCAACCAATCTATTGAAGTGCAGCTCAGAATAAATATATTTCTTGCACTTTCCTTTTCCGAATGGGTGGTTAATTAGGATGCATAAGATTCTGTATTTTCAATGGCATAGCTTCTTAAGGTCCGATAGAGACTCAATCCTTTTGTTCCTCAGTCTTCCCGCGCTTTCATTCAAACTCAACTCCCTTTCTTTGTGTAACCAGCCGTCATATCGGTTTCGTCCACAAGGGACGTTTTCTTTTATGACATGATTAGTAGTCAATGTATGATCAATCCTGTGTATATGTAATTCTGTGTGATTATTTAGGCATTTAGTAAATAAATAATTAAACCAAATGTTGTATTGCTGATTCAACTTGTTAGCCAGGGTTCGTGAAGATAACCAAACATTTTACGATGTTCAGATGAGACTGAATAAGGTGACGATTAATAATTGACTGCTATTGATATAAAAGATTACCAGGTCTTTAAGAGTTTATTCGGAAGACAACAGCTCTATAAACATTATTTCGTGGTGCCCCGATTTCCTAGTTAATTACATTTACATTATTCGTTTAATCAGGTAATATTAATTACAGATAATTGATTTGATAAAATAGCATGTCATATCATTTGATCCATAGTAAAGACACGACATAATGGTGTGAGGAATCTAAAATAGGATGAAGCTTTCATTTTGATTCAGCCTATATAAAATTGCAGTGCAGATTACACAATACACCTAATTTATTATACACATTACTGGAGTTGTAGACAGGAGTTGGTGAGCCATGTGTGTGTGTGTGTGTGTGTTCCAGAGGCTCCCTCCGTGTTGTTCTCTGACGTTGCCAGTGGGTAGTGTTAGCGATACATTTCTAGTACTAGAACACAATCCAGTTACTTATAGACATTTGAGAAATAGAGCGTTTGGCCAAGCATAGTGCTATTTGTCACCTAATAATGACCGAGCAGGTAGGCTCGGTCATTATTAATTTCTCGAACGAGGACAAAGAGCCAGCCGATTGAAATTGAGCAGATATTAGCTTGACCAGTGATAATTATCTCTCTCTCGCGCATTTCCACGTGAGTAGACCACATTTCGTTGTTTGCCGCGCATTCCGGTTAAAACATCATCAAAATAATGCAGAAAAGGGTTGAACATAACACGTTATAAGTAAAACCTTTCCCTTGCTGAAGGGGATCCTATGTTATGCCTGAAAGTGTACAAAGTAGGATTAGCTTGCACGAGATGCTAAGCTAACAAAGGGAAAACAGCCATTTTGTTTTTCCTGTGTCATGTTGAAATTCCTCCTCGTTGCACGACAGAAGTTTCGCCCTTTGTATTCCGTTTGATTTCAGTGTGTGCTATCAGTGACCTCTGAAGAAAGGCCAGTACATTCCTTCAATTATAATTATTCATGTGACACCCAAGTGGTTACTTATGATATTCAGACGGATATCGATGTCTCATTCAATTTAACCTCTCTCGGGTATGTGGGACGAAATCGTCCCACCTAGTCAACAGCCAGTGGAATCGAGTGGCGCGAAACACAAAAACCTTAAAAATGCTATAACTTCAATTTCTCAAACATATGACTATTTTACACCATTTTAAAGACAAGACTCTCGTTAATCTAACCACATTGTCCGATTTTAAAAAGGCTTTACAGCGAAAGCAAAACATTAGATTATGTTAGGAGAGTACCCAGCCAGAAATAATCACACAGCCATTTTCAAAGCTAGCATATATGTCACAAAAACCAAAACCACAGCTAAATGCAGCACTAACCTTTGATGATCTTCATCAGATGACACTCCTAGGACATTATGTTATACAATACATGCATGTTTTGTTCAATCAAGTTCATATTTATATCAAAAACCAGCTTTTTACATTAGCATGTGACGTTCAGAAAACTTCAGAAAACTTCCGGTGAGTTTACTAAATTACTCTTGATAAACGTTTACAAAATACATAACAATTATTTGAAGAATTATAGATACAGAACTCCTTTATGCAATCGCGGTGTCAGATTTTAAAATAGCTTTTCGGTAAAAGCACATTTTGCAATATTCTGAGTAGATAGCTCGGCCATCAAGGCTAGCTAAACAGACACTCGCCAACATCGAGGCTCAGTAAACTCAGAATTACTAGTAGAAAAATTGGATTACCTTTGCTGTTCTTCGTCAGAATGCACTCCCAGGACTTCTACTTCAACCACAAATGTTGTTTTGGTTCAAAATAATCCATAGTTATGTCCAAATATCCTCCGTTTTGTTCTTAGAAGCATGTCAAACGCTGTTAAAATCAATTTTTATGCTATTTTTCTCGTAAAATAGCGATAATATTCCAACCGGGCGACGTTGTTTTCGTTCAAAGGCTGAAAGAAAAACATGGCCACTTCTCGGGGCCGCGCATCTCCTGTCTCTGAGCCACCAGCCTAACCACTCACAAACAGCGCTCCTGTACCTAGCCCAGAGACAGCAGAGATCTCATTCCACTTTCTGGCGCCTTCAGAGAGCCTATGGGAGCCTTAGAAATTGTCACGTTACAGCAGAGATGCTGTATTTTCGACAGAGATGCCACAGAAGCACAAGAAATGATCAGAGAGGGCACTTCCTGTATGGAATCTTCTCAGGTTTTGGCCTGCCATATGAGTTCTGTTATACTCACAGACACCATTCAAACAGTTTTATAAACTTTAGAGTGTTTTCTATCCAATATATGCATATTCTCGTTTCTGGAAAAGAGTAGTAACCAGTTTAAATCGGGTACGTTTTTTTATCCGGCCGTGAAAATACTGCCCCCTAGCCAAGAGAGGTTAACTAATATTAAAATTGCCAGATTTACCTTCTCAAGTGGATCTTTTAAATAATATCCAAATTGATTAATTTTCTACAATGAGACAATGTAAACTTTTCCCACATTAACCTAGATCAACAAGGTTTTCAGGTTAATTTAAAGTTTAATTCCCAAACAGCCTATACAAGTTTGATTTATCATTAATATTGATTAATCAGTCCAATTTGCTTGTGCAAAGCTCAGTACAAACTACCCAGTAATGAAGGAAGTCCCACCTCCAGCAGGAATCCCATGTGGCTTCGGCCTTAGGGAGAAGTGAACCTAGTGGTGAATGTACCCTAACATTTGAACTACTGTTTACACTTATGATAATCCATACAATCCATACAATCTCCATTGATTGGATATTATCGTCTCATTCAAATAATTAAGTTAGATTGTTGAACATACCTCAAGGTTCTTCCAATGAAATGAGACACTTTTAAACTTCCCATATTAACCTAGATGAACCAACTTCTCAGGTTAATTAAAGTTTAATTCCCAGATAGCCTATCTGAGTATGATTAATCATTATCATCGATTAATTAATTAAATTTGCTTTTGCAAATTCATTCACGTTCAACTCCAGGTACTGATGGTTCGTTAACATCTATAAATAGATTAAACTTGTCTTTGCAGCTTCCAACGAATTCCAAACCCAAACTTTAAAAAAAGTACATTATTCCTCAAAATTTTTCAAATAATGTGCAAGATTTCAGAGGGGGTGGTCACCACTCCTCTGCTAATTAGTGAACCTCCACCCATAAAAGGATTGATCTCTGACCTCAGCAGCAATACCAACCCTAAATATGCCATTAGCGAAAATACGAACAACGCTCTCCAAAATCAACCATCGAACACAGGCTTTGTGACGGTTCTCTCCACTTTAGCCCTTATGTATCACCATCAAAGATTGGCATCGGTCCAATACCACAGTGCACAGCTGAAGCAGGTGCAAGACATGGCTAACATGAGGGGACAGGTGGAGAGATCTGAGCAACTATTGACAAAGCAGAAAATGAAAACATTCTGCTAGCCGAGGAACTGCGTTTGAAATCTGAACAATTAAAAGTAATTGTAAATACTTATGAAGATGCACGAGCACACTCTTCAACAAAATCGTTGTCTCCAAGAACAACTCAATTTAGCCAAAACTAAATATGATGTAGTACACCTCAAACTAGATAAATCTGTCGAGTTATCTACAAACAGGAGCGCGCAATTTGATAACATGCAGGCAGTTTTGTTGAACGTTACTCAAAGTAACACGGTTCTACTACAAATTCTGCAGACCAAAGATGATCAGTTAATGAACACAATTACTCATTTGGATGACAAATCAGCAGAACTCATTGAAGTCGCTGACCAAATGAATGATGGGAGAACTCAGGTGATGGAGATGGAAAAATTGATTGCTAAGCAAGCGGAGGAAATCTCATCACTGAATCTCACGCTCCGTACTCAAGACCTCTATCTGCAAACCATGACAGATAAGTCTGAGACCGAAAGGAGCAAATGCGACACTCACGTGTCCAAGATCAGTACTCTAAGCTCTCAAGTGGACTCTGCCATGCAGCAGAATGCCACCCTTAGCCTCTTACATCTAGACGTTCCGCTAGCGGAACACCTGCTCCAATATCCAATGATAGGCGTGGCGCGAATTACAAATTCCTCAAAAATACAAAAACTTCAATTTTTCAAACATATGACTATTTCACAGCATTTTAAAGACAAGACTCTCCTTTATCTAACCACACTGTCCGATTTCAAAAAGGCTTTACAGCGAAAGCAAAACATTAGATTATGTCAGCAGAGTACCAAGCCAGAAATAATCAGACACCCATTTTTCAAGCTAGCATATAATGTCACAAAAACCCAGAAGACAGCTAAATGCAGCACTAACCTTTGATGATCTTCATCAGATGACACACCTAGGACATTATGTTATACAATACATGCATGTTTTGTTCAATCAAGTTCATATTTATATCAAAAAACAGCTTTTTACATTAGCATGTGACGTTCAGAACTAGCATACCCCCCGCAAACTTCCGGAGGAATTTGCTAATAATTTTCTAAATTACTCATGATAAACGTTCACAAAAAGCATAACAATTATTTTAAGAATTATAGATACAGAACTCCTCTATGCACTCGATATGTCCGATTTTAAAATAGCTTTTTGGTGAAAGCACATTTTGCAATATTCTAAGTACATAGCCCAGCCATCACGGGCTAGCTATTTAGACACCCGGCAAGTTTAGCACTCACCAATATCAGATTTACTATTATAAAAGTTTGATTACCTTTTGTTGTCTTCGTCAGAATGCACTCCCAGGACTGCCACTTCAATAACAAATGTTGGTTTGGTCCAAAATAATCCATCGTTATATCCGAATAGCGGCGTTTTGTTCGTGCGTCCCAGACACTATCCGAAATGGTAAATAAGGATCACGCGCATGGCGCAATTCGTGACAAAAAAATTCGAAATATTCCATTACCGTACTTCGAAGCATGTCAACCGCTGTTTAAAATCAATTTTTATGCAATTTTTCTCGTAGAAAAGCGATAATATTCCGACCGGGAATCTCCTTTTCGGCAAACAGAGGGAAAAAATCACAAAGACGGGGGCGGCCAGGTCACGCGCCTAAGCCCACAGTCCCTTGATCGGCCACTTGAGAAAGGCGATAATGTGTTTCAGCCTGGGGCTGGGATGACGACATTCAGGTTTTTCCCGGGCTCTGAGCGCCCATGGACGACGTAGGAAGTGTCACGTTAGAGCAGAGATCCTTTGTAAAAGATAGAGATGGCAAAGAAGTTCCAGAAATGGTCAGACAGGCCACTTCCTGTAAAGGAATCTCTCAGGTTTTGACCTGCCATTTGAGTTCTGTTATACTCACAGACACCATTCAAACAGTTTTAGAAACTTTATGGTGTTTTCTATCCATATATAATAAGTATATGCATATTCTAGTTACTGGGTAGGATTAGTAACCAGATTAAATCGGGTACGTTTTTTATCCAGCCGTGAAAATACTGCCCCCTAGCCATAAGAGGTTAAGTACAATCTGGTGGAATTCCAGAACAGTCATGCGCTACAGCGTGACTACCCAACCAAGCAACTGGAGTCTGGTACTCAAAAGAGTGAAGACGATAGGTTTCAGACTTTGCCTCCCTCATGTGTCCCTCAGTCTTCTTTTGGCCATTCGGCACTGAGTAATATGGCGCCTCTTCGCCAACAAAGCTAAATCTTGGCTTCTCCTCTTGGCCCTTCGCCCCCAACTTCCCCACAGGATGAATGAAGCCAACCCTCTCCACCCGCTTGACGCGGTATACCTTGACAAACTCGTCAAGAATTTCCCCACCTTTGACCCTGTTCCAGGTCAGCCAAACGATACTGAGACGTTCCTAGCTGACATAGAGGATGCATTGGATGGCTACCCGAACGCTACGGGTACTGACAGGGCTTACCTGTTGAAGCGAATGTCGAATAGACACGTGACGAGGTTCATTCATCTACAACAGCAACACGTGCTAAATAACTACGCTAAGCTTGCCACAGCTTTTAAATTAGAATTCAGTGGTTCTGCAACTTGCAAACACGATAGCTCCCTGGCTAACACTGTCAAACAAGCTTGGAACGAACACCCTTAAGCTCACTCTCATACGCTTCGTTCTGCTTACTTTGCTCTACTCACTGAAACAGGAATGGAAGAGTTGTTACCATTCAAACAAATGTTTCTGTCGAACATGTATCCCACCTTCAGTACCTACTTGGGCCCTGAAGCCCACATTGGCTTGCCTATCTTACAACTCAGAGAGCTTGCAAGCACAGCTTTTGAGGCATCAAAAGCTCGCAACGCTAAGAGCCCTGACCACACGGTTTTGAAGTTTGACCAGGATCACTCACTCCAGTTAGAGGGTGCAATTTCAGGTATTGGAGTGTCGAGAGATGACGCACAACAACAGTTTCTACCACGAAACCAGGAATCCTATAACCACCGCGGTCAAAATAACTGTAAAGTACGTCGCCATCGAAACAGCTACCTCTACAATCGACCAGTTCCCTACGTTCCTGCACCCTGCACAAGGGTAACAAAGGGTTAAAGGACGATCAAAACGTAGACCAATGTTCTCTAAAAGTTCCACTACGTGAAGAACTAAAGTGAGAAAAATTTGAGAAAAAGGTAAAAGATGGACTAGACAAGGACTAGACGGGGAACTGCCGGACTCCAGGTCTGCAGGAATTAACACCCTTAGCAAGGATGTTAAAAATCTAATTTCTTCCGCTCTCACTCGAGACCCTATCCAGGGCCCGCTTGATCAAGAAACAAGCCCACAAGCTTTGTCTATAGACTCTGATGCAAAGGTTGCAAAGAAAAAGGTCAAAAGCTTCGTTAAAGCCAAGCCCACTAAAAATATGAAAAGTCGATCTGCTTCCACCTTGAACAGAAATGGCACATCACGTCGTTGCGAACAACCACTCCACTTTGTGGGGAACATGTCCACTAAACGCGACTCTAAACGGCCATACTTGGAAACAGTCCTGAGGACTGCTTAACTTGTCATTCGCTAAATGATTTGGGTGCGACAATATCTGTCATCTCTCAAACATTGTTCAATGAACTCAAAAGGGCTTTGAAGCCAACTAATTGTTGGTTAAAAGTGGGACGATGTGACACAACACACTTCAAGGTTTCACTCAGACTACCTCGCCTCTCACATTGAGTCATGCTGAAACTACGCTTCCAGGACGTATCGCTCGTTCACCCTGTGTATGTTACCAGCATCGAATCTGAACTCCTGCAACTTGGAGCAGACTTGATGGATCGGTTACTCACACTGATGGATTGGAAAACCAACCATGTATGGTCACAGGTCACAGTGCCATCTCCACGGACCACATTCTCTTCCACTAACACTAGTTGCAATGCAGTCACCCATGAGGGGTATCTGTCGAAAGCACCTCCTGGGAAAAAGACGTTTCGAAACCTCTTGGTACAGAATCGGATCCGAGGAGATATTACGATATCTCGACGCATTCCATCAGCTGCCTCTGGGAATGAGCACCTTCCCTCCTCCTTGCAGTCGTGCAATGTGGTAGTTGAGATGAACTTCTCTTGCCCTTCGAACACTTCCACAAGCACTGCGGCCATCTCAGCAAGAAAAACATTGATGCGCAGAGTATACTCTGCTTCCGATGATACATCTTCCGCTTTGTGGGGGACTGTCACAATGACACTAACGGTGTCAGTCCAGCAACTGACCCAATGACTCCCACTGGTGAAACACTTTGATATCACAGACAGATATCCTCGTCTCAGGTCGCAGGTACTGAAGAGGTTGCCACACGCGGACACTGTGGTGACTGACAGGCCTTGACAGCCACTGACCGTTGTGTAGCACAAACACCAGGAGATTTGGTTGAAAGGGTACAGCCATTCTCATAACAACGCGGCCACTGACAACTCGTACATAGGGTCTGACCTTTTCGTTTGTGCCTCGGATACCAACACCACCCGCTGGTGGGAGGGTCCCGAGACACAAAGGGAGGGACTTGTAGCCCAGACCCACGATGAGCCTCATCGAGGCCGGTGTGGGGGTCGAGACTACGTGCAACACCGTACGAGGTTGCCAGAGCATAAAACAAATCTAGTTGTAAACTCCCCTATGAGAACTGTGACGAGCAGACAGGCCCCTAGATGGGGGTTATCTTAGAACACATCTAAGATATTACTGAGGGGTACCACACTGGTCGTCAAGGAAGTCCAGTGGACTTTTCCACCTCCAAAACAAATGGCAACAATAATCATTCTTTGCCATGTGTAATAGCCACTACAAGACAACTAGCAAAATGCTCTAATCATGTGTTCCTGTAGGATAACATTTCAGAATTAATTGGTAGGACAACTGGTCCCCTTGAGTACCAGTACCAATACCACAGTCAGCCCAGCAACAATCAGTAAGAGGATTAAAGACCTCACAAGTCAAATTGCTATTGATAATAGCGACAGAGGAGTCAGTAGTCACTCAGAGTGCAACACGTGTAAGGGAATCTCCAGAACACTCTTCTGATGGTCAACACACATGCCACTAATAAATAGAACCCTCTATTCAGGAGGAAAGTTATTAGAAGTCATGAACCATGATCACACCGCATACGACTGGTACAGTGCTTAGAGAGTACTTCCGTCATGAGGTTAGCTCCTCCTTGGATAACATAGCTATGAAATAGACTTCTTCATACCTACAACCACTACAGTAGTGGAAGACAGTGACTTGTAGTAAAACCACTACAGACTCCCTCGACACAAATTCTGACTGACCTCCAGGCATTGACCTGAAAATTACCTAATTAAGTCAGACTCATTCTGAAAAAGTTGTAGTCTACCAGTATACTTGGTTTTCTTCCCTTGACATGTGCGCTTGTGTAAGCATAAACGCACATGTACAACGGAACATCCAATTAGGATTTATGCTAGGATCACTTAAGGGTTCCGAGCAAAATACCAGCCTTAGTAAAGTTTAACATTTACTTTGAGGCCTTTGACTCTACAGCTACAGTACTCAGCAGTTTTATTCCCAGAAGTCCATAGTCCTGTAGACTGCCCAAAACTAGTGTCTTACAGCTGTAGACTTATCATGTAGTTATCCACTTAGGATAGAGCCCTAAGCAACAAACCGTAAATTAGGAAAGCCCTAGATATGACATTAGACAATTCCATGATAGGGTCATTTTGCCAAGACCATGGATGTATATAGAATAGTCCAATTTAGATGATTAAGGTGGCATAACTATATTTAGTTTTGCTTATGCTTTCCTTTTGTTTCATTTTCTTTGACACTTAGAAAGTGATAGAGCCATAACCAACTTCCCCATACAACCATTAGTTAGTGCATCAACGCCGCTCATTTGGGAGGAAATGTAATTATATATTTCATGAGTGTGTGTGTGTGTGTGTTGTTAACATCTGCCTAAGTTACTGCCCAGATCTTCCAGTCTGGACGACCAGACAACTGGTCCGGAACGACAATCCCAATCCGGACATCCGCTGCCCAGCCTTGGAGCGGACTTCTTCATTTGCAGAAGTCCTGCCCGGGTCGACCACCAGAGGGGGACTGCAACGGCGATTGATTAAACAAATCAATTAGTTAATTAAACTAATTACAGAGAATTGATTTGATAAAATAGCATGTCATATCATTTAATCCATAGTAAAGACACAACACTCTCTAGACAGACGGGTTGCCTCCCACAATGTACCAATGTTAGTCTCTCTAGACAGACGGGTTGCTTCCCACAATGTACCAATGTTAGTCTCTAGACAGACGGGTTGCTTCCCACAATGTACCAATGTTAGTCTCTAGACAGACGGGTTGCTTCCCACAATGTACCAGTGTTACTCTCTAAACAGACGGGTTGCTTCCCACAATGTACCAATGTTAGTCTCTAGACAGACGGGTTGCTTCCCACAATGTACCAATGTTACTCTCTAGACAGACGGGTTGCCTCCCACAATGTACCAATGTTAGTCTCTCTAGACAGACGGGTTGCTTCCCACAATATACCAATGTTAGTCTCTAGACAGACGGGTTGCTTCCCACAATGTACCAATGTTAGTCTCTAGACAGACGGGTTGCTTCCCACAATGTACCAGTGTTACTCTCTAAACAGACGGGTTGCTTCCCACAATGTACCAATGTTAGTCTCTAGACAGACGGGTTGCTTCCCACAATGTACCAATGTTACTCTCTAGACAGACGGGTTGCCTCCCACAATGTACCAATGTTAGTCTCTAGACAGACGGGTTGCTTCCCACAATGTACCAATGTTAGTCTCTAGACAGACGGGTTGCTTCCCACAATGTACCAATGTTAGTCTCTAGACAGACGGGTTGCTTCCCACAATGTACCAATGTTAGTCTCTCTAGACAGACGGGTTGCTTCCCACAATGTACCAATGTTACTCTCTAGACAGACGGGTTGCCTCCCACTATGTACCAATGTTAGTCTCTAGACAGACGGGTTGCTTCCCACAATGTACCAATGTTACTCTCTAGACAGACGGGTTGCCTCCCACAATGTACCAATGTTAGTCTCTAGACAGACGGGTTGCTTCCCACAATGTACCAATGTTACTCTCTAGACAGACGGGTTGCCTCCCACAATGTACCAATGTTAGTCTCTAGACAGACGGGTTGCTTCCCACAATGTACCAATGTTGGTCTCTAGACAGACGGGTTGCTTCCGACACAGTGTATCAATGTTAGTCTCTAGACAGACAGGTTGCTTCCCACAATGTACCAATGTTAGTCTCTCTAGACAGACGGGTTGCCTCCCACAATGTACCAATGTTAGTCTCTCTAGACAGACGGGTTGCCTCCCACAATGTACCAATGTTAGTCTCTCTAGACAGACGGGTTGCCTCCCACTATGTACCAATGTTAGTCTCTCTAGACAGACGGGTTGCTTCCCACAATGTACCAATGTTAGTCTCTCTAGACAGACGGGTTGCCTCCCACAATGTACCAATGTTAGTCTCTCTAGACAGACGGGTTGCCTCCCACTATGTACCAATGTTAGTCTCTCTAGACAGACGGGTTGCTTCCCACAATGTACCAATGTTAGTCTCTAGACAGACGGGTTGCTTCCCACAATGTACCAATGTTAGTCTCTCTAGACAGACGGGTTGCCTCCCACTATGTACAAATGTTAGTCTCTCTAGACAGACGGGTTGCTTCCCACAATGTACCAATGTTAGTCTCTCTAGACAGACGGGTTGCCTCCCACTATGTACCAATGTTAGTCTCTCTAGACAGACGGGTTGCCTCCCACTATGTACCAATGTTCCTGCAAACACGTCTGTAGAAGTTCCGACATCAGTAAACACAAAGTAGTAGCTACCTAACAAGACGGAGATCACAGATGTTCATTTAAATTAGTGCATTTCGCAAGTGCCTAGTTTGCATCCTCTACCTTCACTAAAATCGCCTGCAAAGTTTTGTTTCGAAACGCATTATTTTGGCATGTCTGCCTACAGGCTACAGAAAGAGTTTTTAGGCATGGCCCACCTATCCAAACTTGTGATTTGTTGGGAGAATTGCCCCCCCCCAAAAAAATGTCCCCCTTTCAAAATGTCCAAGTGAATCTAATGCTGCTGTCTGGGTATGGGATTCACGAGACTATCCCACTGGGCACAGACGGCAATTCAACATCTATTCCACTTTAGTTCAATGTCATTTCATTGAAATGACGTGGAAACAGTGTTGATTCAACCAGTTTGTGCCCAGTCGGATGTAATTCGTGGTACTGTACCAGTCAGAGCTTTCTTTAGTAACTAAAGTGTCCCAGTGTGGTCACTTGTTTATGGGCTGGGGGGAGTGGATGATGACAGCTTAAGGCTGAGAATGACAGTGCCAGGAGTTACTGCTCTGACCGGAAGACCTCAGAGAGTTGCTGCTGTCGCTCCCTGGCTGTTTGTGTGTGTCTGTGCACACACGTATATATCTGTGTGCCTGTGCGTTAGTGCTGCATGTGTGTGTGCACGTGTGTATGTAAATACTCAAGCGTCTGCATCAGAAATCCAAGAGTGTGAAATTTGCATTAACATTCTCGTATCTTGGTGGGTTATTTTACAGGCAAGGCATCACTTTGATGTCACTGCCCTCTGCATCTAAAGGGGAATGTAATTGAGTTTGGTGCATCATATAAATGCCTTGCTCTGCCTTAGCTTGGCCTCCCTTCACATGCCTGACAATCAGGCAGTGTTTTAGAGTCAGCGAGAAAGCTTGTCAGTCACACCTCACAATGCATTCATCACCTGATCTAACAGACCACCCTTTCTTCTCCACTAGATAATGTAATTAAATTCACTCCCACTCTGTTCCGAGGAGCCTGGCATGCCATTCTACCCACAGGGGTAATTACTTTGGCCTGAGCCGAAACGCCTGCCATCCTTTTTGTGATCTATGGTGAAGGAAGTCACACGTAAAATAAAGTTAATGAAATCATTCAGGTATTCAGAGGCATGCAGAGAGAGAGAAATACAGAGAATTGTGAGGGAGAGAGAACGAGAGAAAGAGAATGAGAGTATAAGGGCACAAGGCGAGACCCAGATGCAGACACGGGAAGCAGATGGTTTGAGTGTTTGATATTTATTTGTTCCAAAAGGGGGTAGGCAAGAGAATAGTCGTGGACAGGGGAAAGGTCAAAACCAGTTCAGAGTATAGAAGGTACAGTGTGGCAGGCAGGCTTGAGGTCAGGGCAGGCAGACTGGTCAGGCAGGCGGGTACAGAGTCCAGAAAACAGGCAAGGGTCAAAATCAGGAGGACAAGCAAAAAAGAATAGAAAAGGCAGGAGCACAGAAAAAACACACTGGTTGACTTGGAACATACAAGACAAACAGGCACAGACAGAAAACACAGGTTTAAATACCCAGGGGATAATGGGGAAGATGGGTGACACCTGGAGGGGGTGGAGACAAGCACAAGGACAGGTGAAACAGATCAGGGTGTAACAGAGAGAGAGAAAAAGACAGCAGGAAAGATGGAAGTGAAAAGCAATGGAGTGATAGAGACACCAACACTAATGCGCTGCCCGCTACCCATCTGAATTTACTTATAAAATGTATTTCTCAGGAGTTATAAATAGCAAATATATTGCTCTGAATGCAACATTTGTGTCTATAAAATAGATTATTTTCATACAAATGCATCTTGTCTATGTATTATGTTTTGGCTGTTTAATATTGTCATTTTAACTTCAGGGGACCCAAAGGAGTTTTGATCCAACTCACCCGAATTGCATTTAAAGTACCCATTCATTATTCAGTCATTTGCATCTAGCAAAACTAGGTTTGTATCAGTTCACTGGAATAAACCAGCGAACGTTCCATACAATTAGTAGCCATACAGCAACACATTACCTTGTGCCAATAATGTCAATAACCCATAACCTCAGGTGTATTCAATAAATTAATAGTGCTTCAATAAACTATTACCTTCTGCTCTAGAATCATGGCCATTAAACTAAAACTGATGAATACACTTTGATTGATTTGATTTGAGAACCCATGCGGTAGTTTGAATTCAAGTGACGTAATGGTTGGTTTCCACCAATTGCGACTACTGGTTTCAACTGGACGGATAGATGTTGCTCTTGGGTTTGATGGAGAATTGCTTAAGTTTTAATAGAGCCTAACATAAACTAGATATCAGCGAAGGGTGGAGTTGATTGGGTTATGGCCCAGTAGATCTGTCAGGTGGCCAGGTGTCTGTCAAGTGGCCAGTTGTCTGTCAAGTGGCCAGTTGTCTGTCAAGTGGCCAGGTGTCTGTCAAGTGGCCAGGGTCTGTCAGGTGGCCAGGTGTCTGTCAAGTGGCCAGGGTCTGTCAGGTGGCCAGGTGTCTGTCAGGTGGCCAGGTGTCTGTCAGATGATCAGCTGTCTGTCAGGTGGCCAGGGTCTTTCAGGTGGACATATGTACCTCACAGTGATCTGATTGATACCCCGATAGTCAATACACGGGTGCAGACCTCCATCCTTCTTCTTCACAAAAAAGAAACTCAAGGAGGCAGGTAAAGTGGAAGGCCGAATGTATCCCTGCCCCAGGATTCGGAGACATATGTTTCCATAGCCACCGTCTCCTCCTGTGACAGGGGATACACGTCACTCCTGGGAAGTGCTGCGTCTACCAGGAGATTTATCGCACAATCCCCCCGTCGATGGGGTGGTAATTGAGTCGCCTTCTTCTTACAGAAGACGAGAGCCAAATCGGCATATTCTGAGGGGATGCGCATGGTGGAGACCTGGTCTGGACTTTCCACCGTAGTCGCACCGATGGAAACTCCTACACACCTCCCCGAGCACTCTCGTGAACACCCCTTGAGAGCCCTCTGTTGCCACGAAATAGTGGGGTCATGACAGGCCAACCAGGGTAGGCCCAGCACCACGGGAAACACAGGAGAATCAATAAGGAAGAGACTGATTCTCTCCTTGTGACCCTCCTGCATAACCATGTGTAGTGCAGTGGTGGCCTCCCTAATCAGCCCTGACCCGAATGGTCGACTATCTAGGGCATGCACAAAGAAGGGCATATCCACAAGAACAAGGGGGATCCCTAAACTATGGGCAAATGAACGGTCAGTAAAATTCCCAGCTGCGCCTGAATCTACGAGCGCCTTATGCTGGGAATGCGGGGAAAACTCAGGAAATTTAATAGACACATACATGTGAGCCACGGGGCTCTGGGTGAGCCTGGTGCCGACTCACCTGGGGTGACATGATAGTGCCCTGCCAGCTGCCTCGACTCCCTGAGGAACCCCGCCAGCACCGACCAGCAGTGTGCCCTCTGCGGCCACAGATGGTGCAGGGAATGGCCCCTCCTCTGGTCGCCCTAAGCGCAGCACCTCCCAGCTCTATGGGCGTTGGAGCGGAGGTGCTGGGGGATGGAACTGACAGGCCCCGATCCGGACATCCGCGGGTAGCCAGCAGGTTGTCCAGCCGGATGGACAGGTTCACTAGCTGGTCCAACGTGAGGGTGGTGTCTCGGCAGGCCAACTGCCGATGGACGTCCTCGCACACACTGCACCGGTAGTGATCGATCAGGGCCCTGTCGTTCCATCCCACACTGGCGGCCAGGGTCCGGAAGTCCAATGCGAAATCCTGCGCGCTCCTCGTCTCGTCTCAGGTGGAACAGACGTTCACCTGCCGCTCGAACCTCAGGCGGGTGGTCGAAAACTGGTGAACTCTGCGTAATGGTCCAACGTCGCGTCTCCTTCACTCCATACGGCGTTGGTCCACTCCAGGGCTTTGCCTGAGAGGCAGGAGATGAGGGCGGACACGCTCTCACATCCCGAAGGAGCCGGGTGGACGGTCGCCAGGTAGAGTTCCAGCTGGAGTAGGAAACCCTGGCATCCGGCAGCCGTCCCATCATACTCCCTCGGGAGCGCGAGTCGAAACCCGCTGGGACCGGGTGAAGGAGCTGTGGACAGTGGAACCTGCTGTAGTGGGGGTGGTGGAGGCGCTGGACGACCTCCTCCTCTCTCCCAACGATCCATCGTCTGCAGCACGCGATCCATGGCGGTGCCCAGACGTTGCAAGATGGTTGCGTGCTGCTGGACGCGCTCCCCTACCGCCACAGGGAGGGCGTCTGCTCCTGCTGACTCTATTTGACAGGTGAGTAATTCTGTAATCGGCCTGTGTGTAGCTGGTGTAGAGAGTCAGGCGCAGGACAGCAGATATAAGTAATCAACGTATTTACTCAAGTAATCACAAATACAACACAATATACCGAGCCCACAATAACGGACAGTATACAAGACAAACAATTACTCACAAACAAACATGGGGGAACATAGGGTTAAATAATGAACAAGTAGTTGGGGGATTGAAACCAGGTGTGTAAGACAAAGACAAAACAAATGGAAAATGAAGAGTGGATCGGCGATGGCTAGAAGGCCGGTGACGTCAACCGCCGAACGCCGCCCGAACAGGGAGAGGGACCGACTTCGGGCGGAAGTCGTGACAGTGTCTGACTACCTCCTGAAGTCAGGAAGATCTGTTTACAATGTATTTTAATAATCTACACCTGTCTAAAAAAAAATTGGGCACAATCAAAAATGTGGAAAATATCATGACCAAGGATACTTGTTAGAACCAGGTATAAAAGGGGCTGAGCCACGCCCCCCCCCCCACACACACACACACACACACACACACACACACACACACACACACACACACACACACACACACACACACACACACACACTCCAAAACCCTACATACATAAATACATACATACAATGCATTCTGAAAGTATTCAGACCACATTACTTTTTCCACATTGCGTTAAGTTACAGCCTTATCTTAAACTTGATTAAATAAAAAAAATTCTCAGCAATCTACACACTATACCCTATAATGATGAAGCAAAAACAGTTTTTTATCAAATTTTGCAAATGAAAAAACCCCAAAACAACTGAAATACTAGATTTACGTAAGTATTGTGTGTGCCTCTCTGTGTGCATGCATACCAGCATGCATGTGCGTTTGTACATGCGTGTGTCCATAATTATTTAGATATTTCGGTATTCTATTAGGTTCCCCATTAGCTGTTGCTAAAGTAGAAGCTACTCTTCCTGGAGTCGACACAAAACATGACATAATACAGAACATGAATAGACAAGAACAGCTCAAGGACAAAACTACGTACAGTACATTTAAAAATGGCTTACATAGCCTACTTATCAACACACAATGTGAAGGGGCTTAATTCAGTGTGTGTGTGTACAGTATATGCCTATGTGGTTTCATAACATGATGTTGTCGGTGCCCCTGGCAGGTCCCGGTGGCGTCAGCCTGCTGACGTTCTGGTCTCTGCACCTTCAAACGTGCTAATCAGTGTCGGGCGTCCATCTCTGTGCCCTCGGCGCCGAACAGGGGCCTCCGCACCCGTCCTGCAGACCCATATATATATATATATATATATATATATATATATATATATATATATATATATATATATATATATATATATATATATATATATATATCTCATGGACATCAGACACTGAACATTAAGTATCATTTGTCTCTGTCACACAGACATGGAAATCAGACACTGAACATTAAGTATCATCTGTCTCTGTCACATACATGTCTTTAGATTTGTACTGCACTATTTAAATTTGCAAGGGGCTTGGCTGCTGCATGGAATTTAATCTGACCGTGACAAAATTAACAAGGTTCCTTTAAATCTTTTGTTTTGTGTGGATGTCATATGCTCAGAAATCCGCTCCCTCACACCCTCATCAGGAAAAGGGTGAATGGGGCTCCACCTCTCCTGCATTTGCATAATTCATCTCATTATTCACGGGCATGAGGTAATTAAACAAATTTATGGAGGACCAATGTTCTAACTGGAACAATCTTTCTGCTGTCACTCATGGCCATGCGCAGAGCGAGGATGGACATGAACGCAGTGTCTGAAAAAAAGCGATGGAAAAAGGAAAACATGATTGTTGGTAGTTATGTTTTTTATTGTCACATGCACAAGTACAGTGAATTGCCTTTCTTGCTTTTTCCCAACAGTGCATTAATCAACATCAGATGCAATATACAAAATAAATAAAGAGAGGCAGTTTCTGGGTCTGTTCCAATACTATATTTACAATGTGTAGGGATACTGGAGTAGAAGGGTGAGATAAGTATAGCCTCTATGGGCTAGGCGGGACGCTTGCGTCCCACCTACGTAACAGCCACTTGAAGCCTGTGGCGCGATTTTCAAAACCTTAAAAATCCTATTACTTCAATTTCTCAAACATATGACTATTTTACAGCTATTTAAAGACAAGACTCTCGTTAATCTAACCACACTGTCCGATTTCAAAAAGGCTTTACAACGAAAGCAAAACGTTAGATTATGTCAGCAGAGTACCAAGCCAGAAATAATCAGACACCCATTTTTCAAGCTAGCATATAATGTCACCAAAACCCAGAAGACAGCTAAATGCAGCACTCACCTTTGATGATCTTCATCAGATGACAACCCTAGGACATTATGTTATACAATACATGCATGTTTTGTTCAATCAAGTTCATATTTATATCAAAAACCAGCTTTTTACATTAGCATGTGACGTTCAGAACTAGCATACCCCCCGCAAACTTCCGGGGAATTCGCTAACATTTTACTAAATTACTCACGATAAACGTTCACAAAAAGCATAACAATTATTTTAAGAATTATAGATACAGACCTCCTCTATGCACTCGATATGTCCTATTTTAAAATAGCTTTTTGGTGAAAGCACATTTTGCAATATTCTAAGTACATAGCCCAGGCATCACGGGCTAGCTATTTAGACACCCGGCAAGTTTAGCACTCACCATAATCATATTTACTATTATAAAAGTTTGATTACCTTTTGTTGTCTTCGTCAGAATGCACTCCCAGGACTGCTACTTCAATAACAAATGTTGGTTTGGTCCAAAATAATCCATCGTTATATCCGAATAGCGGCGTTTTGTTCGTGCGTTCCAGACACTATCCGAAATGGTAAAGAAGGGTCGAGCGCATGGCGCAATTCGTGACAAAAAAATTCTAAATATTCCATTACCGTACTTCGAAGCATGTCAACCGCTGTTTAAAATCAATTTTTACGCCATTTTTCTCGTAGAAAAGCGATAATATTCCGACAGGGAATCTCCTTTTCGGCAAACAGAGGAAAAAATCACAAAGGCGGGGGCGGTCGGGTCACGCGCCTAAGCCCAGAGTCCCTTGATCGGCCACTTGAGAAAGGCGATAATGTGTTTCAGCCTGGGGCTGGAATGACGACATTCTGTTTTTTCCCGGGCTCTGAGCGCCTATGGACGACGTAGGAAGTGTCACGTTAGAGCAGAGATCCTTAGTAAAAGATAGAGATGGAAAAGAAGTTCAAGAAATGGTCAGACAGGCCACTTCCTGTAAAGGAATCTCTCAGGTTTTGACCTGCCATTTGAGTTCTGTTATACTCACAGACACCATTCAAACAGTTTTAGAAACTTTAGGGTGTTTTCTATCCATATGTAATAAGTATATGCATATTCTAGTTACTGGGTAGGAGTGGTAACCAGATTAAATCGGGTATGTTTTTTATCCAGCCGTGTCAATACTGCCCCCTAGCCCTAACAGGCTAAGGGTAACGGGAATAGGCATCAGGATATATGATAAACAGACTAGCAGCATCGTATATGATGATTGTAAGTGTGTGTTTGTAGAGTCAGTATGAATGTGTGTACGTGTAATGTGTATGTGAGCAAATGAAGTGTGTGTGTGTGTGTGTGTGTGTGTGTGTGTGTGTGTGTGTGTGTGTGTGTGTGTGTGTGTGTGTGTGTGTGTGTGTGTGTGTGTGTGTGTGTGTGTGTGTGTGTGTGTGTGTGTGTGTGTGTGTGTGTGTGTGTGCGTGTGTGTGTGTTGGAGCTTACAGTTGAAGTCGGAAGTTTACATACACTTAGGATGGAGTCATTAAAACTCATTTTTCAACCACTCCACAAATTTCTTGTTAACAAACTATAGTTTTGGCAAGTCGGTTGGGACATCTACTTTGTGCATGACACAAGTAATTTTTCCAACAATTGTTTACAGACAGATTATTTCACTTATAATTCACTGTATCACAATTCTACTGGGTCAGAAGTTTACATACACTAAGTTGACTGTGCCTTTAAACAGCTTGGAAAATTCCAGAAAATGATGTCATGGTTTTAGAAGCTTCTGATAGGCTAATTGACATGCAAGTATAAACACAATGGGACCACGCAGCCGTCATATCGCTCAGGAAGGAGACATGTTCCATCTCCTAGAGATGAACGTACTTTGGTGTGAAAAGTGTGAATCAATCCCAGAACAACAGCAAAGGACCTTGTGAAGATACTGGAGGAAACGGGTACAAAAGTATCTATATCCACAGTAAAACGAGTCCTATAGTCCTACATAGCCTGAAGGGCCGCTCAGCAAGGAAGAAGCCACTGCTCCAAAACAGCCATAAAAAAGCCAGACTACGGTTTGCAACTGCACATGGGGACAAAGATTGTACTTTTTGGAGAAATGTCCTCTGGTCTGATAAAACAAAAATGGGACTGTTTGGCCATAATGACCATCGTTATGTTTTGAGGAAAAGGGGGACGCTTGCAAGCCGAAGAACACCATCCAAACCATGAAGCACGGGGGTGGCAGCATCATGTTGTGGGGGTGCTTTGCTGCAGTAGGAACTGGTGCCCTTCACAAAATAGATGGCATCATGAGGTAGGAAAATTATGTGGATATATTGAAGCAACATCTCAAAACATCAGAGGAAGTTAAAGCTTGGTCGTAAATGGGTCTTCCAAATGGACAATGACCCCAAGCATACTTCCAAAGTTGTGGCAAAATGGCTTAAGGACAATCACAAAGCCTTGACCTCAATCCTATAGATAATTTGTGGGCAGAACTGAAAAGGTGTGTGCGAGCAAGGAGGCCTACAAGCCTGACTCAGTTACACCAGGTCTGTCAGGAGGAATGTGCCAAAATTCACCCAACTTATTGTGGGAAGCTTGTGGAAGGCTACCCAAAATGTTTGACCCAAGTTAAAAAAAATGAAAGGCAATGCTACCAAATACTAATTGAGTGTATGTAAACTTCTGACCTACTGGGAAAGTGATGAAATAAATAGAAGCTGAAACAAATAATTCTCTCTACTATTATTCTGACATTTCACATTCTTAAAATAAAGTGTTGATCCTAGCTGACCTAAGACAGGGAAATTTTGCGAGGATTATATGTCAGGAATTGTGAAAAACTGAGTTTAAATGTATTTGGCTATGGTGTATGTAAACTTCCGACTTCAACTGTATATCCTTGTGTGGACCTAAATCCCCCAATGTCATTACAAGGATAGTTATATAAGAAACATTCTCCCTCGTAGAACATTTCCCACATCCCTGTGAGGACAAAGGCTATTTTAAACTTAGAGGTTATGTTTAGGGTTAGGGTTACAATTAGGGTTAGGGTACAGGGTTAGTGGTTAGGACATAGGTTTAGGGTTTAGGTTAGGGTTACGGTTTAAGGTTAGGGTTATGGTAAGGGTTAGGGTAATAGTTACGTTTAGGGGTTAGGAAAAATGGAAATACATTTTAGGTCCCCACGAGGATAGAAGAACATAACGTGTGTGTGTGTGCATGTGTGTTGGAGTGTGAGAATGTGTGAAATAAGAAAGAGAGAAGACAGTAAGACTGCACAGGACCCAATTCGGAATGAAACGTCACCTTGTGATTGGATGGGATCCATTAATCAAATCAATGTTTATTCGTCAATGCTCTGTTTTTTACTCTTTATTGTGATTGGATGGCTCAGTTTACACCTCTTGTTTGAATTGGATGAATATCATCCCTTGGTGGATGAACCTGACATGAAAGGGGTGAAAGTGCACATATAGAAGTAAAAAGTAACGCGTTGCGGTCAGGTTCCTTTAAGATGCATTAATAGATGAATTGTAAATGCCATGGCTTGTTGTCAAATGTTATGGTATACAGCGACTGTAAACAGTAGGCCTAGCTACAGTATGACATCGTTAAAAACACTGTGAGCTGCTTGGTGTGGAGGAGTGAGCAAATCATCTCTCTCACTCTCCCCATTTATCAGAACATGGTAATGTATCACTACCACCAGCCACCATATGTGTTTTAGAACTCACGGAGCTCTGTTTGTCTGTTCTCAAAGAGTGGTAAGAGAATTGAATTGTGATTATGTAACTGGGCTGGCACAGCATGCAGTTTGATGGTACAACATGTACTCATAGTATGCTACACTGTCTCTTTACTCAAGTTACTTTCAAGTCTTAATTCAAAGGGCTTTTGTCACGCCCTGATCTGTTTCACCTGTCCTTGTGCTTCTCTCCACCCCCCTCCAGGTGCCACCCATCTTCCCCACTTATCCCCTGGGTATTTATACCTGTGTTTTCTGTCTGTCTGTGACATTTCTTCTTGTTTGTCTAGTCAACCAGCGGTTAGTCTCAGCTCCTGCTTTCCCCCAGTCACACTTTTCCTCGCGCTCCTGGTTTTGACCATTGCCTTTCCTGACTCTGAGCCCACCTGGCTGACCTCTCTGCATGCCCCTGAGCCTGCCTGCCGTCCTGTGCCTTTGCCCTTACTCTTGATTACCGACCTCTACCTGACCTGATCCTGAGCCTGCCTGCCGTCCTGTGCCTTTGCCACTACTCTGGATTATCGAACCCTGCCTGCCTTGACCTGTCATTTGCCTGCCCCTGTTGCTGTAATAAACAATGTTACTTCAACACAGTCTGCATTTAGGTCTTACCTGAAACGTGACAGCTTTATTGGCATGGGAAACATGTTTACATTGCCAAAGCAAGTGAAATAGATAAACAGAAGTGAAATAAATAATATAAAATGAACAGTTAACATCACCCGCAAAAAAGTTACAAAAGAATAAAGACATTTCATATGTCATGTAATGGCTTTACACAATGTTGTAACAATGTGCAATTAGTTACAGTAGAAAAGGGAAAATAAATCAACATCAATATGGGTTGTATTTACAATAGTGTTTGTTCACTGGTGGCCTGTTTCTTGTGGCAGCAGGTCACAAATCTTGCTGCTGTGATGGCACACTTTGGTATTTCACCCAGTAGATAAGGGAGTTTATCAAAATTGGATTTGTTTTCAAATTCTTTGTGGGTCTGTGTAATCTGAGGGAAATATGTGTCTCTAATATGGTCATACATTTGGCAGGAGGTTAGGAAGTGCAGCTCAGTTTCCACCTCATTTTGTGGGCAGTGTACACATAGCCTGTCTTTTGAGAGCCAAGTCTGCCTACGGCGGCCTATCTCAATAGCAAGGCTATGCTCACTGAGTCTGTACATAATCAAAGCTTTCCTTAATTTTGTGTTAGTCGCACTGGTCAGGTATTCTAACACTCTCTGCTCTCTGTTAAGGGCCTTTCTCGTGATTTAGTTGGGTCTAATTTTGTTGCTGTCCTGTGGCTCTGTGGGGTCTGTTTGTGTTTGTGAACAGAGCCCCAGGACCAGCTTGCTTAGGGGCTGTGTGTTTTATTATGTGGCTGGGTGACCCTACTGGTCCTTGAATAAGAATCTTTGGGCAGTAGGAATCCTTCCAGAATCCTTGTCCAAAATCCAGTTGTAGGTTTGGAGTTTTGATTTGGAGTGAAGGTTATGTTGTGGAGGGTAGTATCCTGTATATGTCCTTGTGAAGAAATCCAAGTTTATCCAACTCTAAATCTATCTTTTTGTAAAAACATGCTGAAGAATTCAGGAGCTTATCTGCTCATGATCTCTCTCTCTCTCTCTCCCTCAATTCAATTCAATTCAGTTGGCTTTATTTATTGATTGATTTTTGGGAAACTTGTACATTATGTTAACATCTTTCTCTCTCTCTTACATACACTTCGCTTCCCTCCCTTTCCTTCTGTTACTCTTTCTCTACCCCTCTCTCCCTGCCCCCCTCTCTCTCTATCTCATCTATCTCTTTCTCTCCCTCACCACCTCTCTCCTGCCCAGTCATTAGTTGACTGGTGTTCCTGGCAGTGCCCTCCTGTACCCTCCACACAAACAGCACTTTGAGTGGGACTACTCTAACCAAAAACATCTGAAGAGCATTTTAAGAGCATATCTATTTGAAAAAATATATATATATCATGAAAGAAAAAAGCTGGGATTGAACTGAAACCCCAATGTGTGGAGTGGACTTGTCATAGCAGACTGTAGTGCACTACACTCCCCACTAAGAGCTAAATTGGAGGAGAGCTGTCATGACAAATTCTGTTCGGCCTGGAAAACCTGTCCACGTTCTGCATCAATGGGAATGTGGAATAGCAGCAACAGTCTAACTTCCAGCCAGCCAAGTAATGGCCCATTAGAATCCCATTGTTGCTCAAACCGGACAGGTTTTGGCAGCCGGAGAGATGCTGACATGACATAGCTTACTGCACCACCCTGGGAACGGATGGGGTAGAAGACAGAATGCTAAACTGTGAGGATGATTGGTGGAAAATAAATAAACTGTAATCAGAGGTGTCATGTACATAGGGGGCACAGGGGCAAATGTTTTTGTTTAAACATTTATTTGTAATTGTTTTGTAAAATGTTTTGTTGTTGTTACTCTGTAATACCACTAGCCACCTAGCAATTTTATGATGTTGGCTTTAGCTAGCCCAGATAGTGTAGGTTCCCATCTCCCAACCTCTTAACTAGCCATCTTTCGCCTTGATGACAGCTTTGCACACTCTTGGCATTCTCGCAACCAGCATCATCAGGTAGTAACCAGGAATGCATTTCAGTTAACAGGTGTGCCTTGTTAAAAATGTATTTGTGGAATTTCTTTCCTTCTTAATGCATTTGAGCCAATCAGTTGTGTTGCGACAAGGTAGTGGTATACAGAAGATAGCCCTATTTGTTAAAAGACCAAGTCCATATTATGTCAAGAACAGCACAAATAAGCAAAGAGAAACGACGACCCATTGTTACTTTAAGACATGAAGGTCAGTCAATTCTGAAAATCTCAAGAACTTTGAAAGTTTCTTCAAGTGCAGTCGCAAAAAACATCAAGCACTGTGATGAAACTGGCTCTCATGAGGACCGCCACAGGAAAAGAAGACCCCGAGTTACCTAGCTATCTGTGCAGCTTACCGATCACTGCAGCTGTGCACAGACCATCTCTAAATAGCCCTTCCAACTACCTACCTCATCCCCATATTGTTTTACTTGTGGCGGCAGGTAGCCTAGTGGTTAGAGCATTGAACATGCAACCGGAAAGGTTGCAAGATCAAATCCCCGAGCTGATAAGGTAAAAAGATGTTGTTCTTCCCCTGAACAAGGCACTTAACCCACTGTTCCTAGCCTGTCATTGAAAATAACAATTTGTTCTTAACTGACTTGCCTAGTTAAATAAAAAAATATTTGCTCTTTTGCACACCAGTATTTCCAGTGTTTCTACTTGCACATCATCATCTGCACATCTATCACTCCAGTGTTAATTTGCTAAATTGTAATTACTTCACTACTATGGCCTATTTATTGCCTTACCTCCTTATGCCATTTGCACACACTGTACATAGACTTTTCTATTGTGTTATTGACTGTACGTTTTTATTCCATGTGTAACTCTGTGTTGTTGTTTGTGACACACTGCTTTGCTTTATCTTGGCCAGGACACAGTTGTAAATGAGAACATGTTCTAAACTGGCCTACCTGGTTAAATGAAGGTGAAATAAAAATAAAAATAAAATAAAAACCTCTGCGGCAGAGCACAAGTTAAAGCATAAGCCTCAGAAATTGCAGCCCAAATAAATGCTTCACAGGGTTCAAGTAACAGACACATCTCAACATCAACTGTTCAGAGGAGACTGCGTGAATCAGGCCTTCATGGTCGAATTGCTGCAAAGAAACCACTACTAAAGGACACCAATAAGAAGAAGAGATCAAATCAAGTCAAATGTATTTATAAAGCCCTTCTTACATCAGCTGATATCTCAAAGTGCTGTACAGAAACCCAGCCTAAAACCCCAAACAGCAAGCAATGCAGGTGTAGAAGCACAGTGGCTAGGAAAAACTCCCTAGAAAGGCCAGAACCTAGGAAGAAACCTAGAGAGGAACCAGGCTATGAGTGGTGGCCAGTCCTCTTCTGGGTGTGTTGGTTGGAGATTATAACAGAACATGGCCAAGATGTTCAAATGTTCATAGATTACCAGCAGGGTCAAATAATAATAATCACAGTGGATGTCGAGAGTGCAACAGGACAGCACCTCAGGATTAAAGTCAGTTGGCTTTTCAGGAGTCAGTTGGCTTTTCATAGCCAATCATTCAGAGTATCTCTACCGCTCCTGCTGTCTCTAGAGAGTTGAAAACAGCAGGTCTGGGACAGGTAGCATGTCCGGTGAACAGTTTAGGGTTCCATAGTTGCAGGCAGAACAGTTGAACCTGGAGCAGCAGCACGGCCAGGTGGACTGGGGACAGCAAGGAGTCATCAGGCCAGGTAGTCTTGAGACATGGTCCTAGGGCTCAGGTCCTCCGAAAGAGAGAAAGAATTAGAGAGAGCATACTTAAATTCACACAGGACACCATAAGACAGGAGAAATACTCCAGATATAACAGACTGACCCTCGCCCCCCGACACATAAACTACTGTAGCATAAATACTGGAGGCTGAGACAGGAGGGGTCAGGAGACACTGTGGCCCCATCCGACGATACCCCCAGACAGGGCCAAACAGATGATCTCTGCATGTGTGGTTCCAACCATGAAGCACGGAGGAGGTGGTGTGATGGTGTTGGGATGCTTTGCTGGTGACACTATTGGCGATTTATTTAGAATTCAAGGCACACTTAACCAGCGCGGCTACCACAGCATTCTTCAGCGATACTCCATCCCATCTGGTTTGTGGTTAGTGGGACTATCATTTGTTTTTCAACAAGACAATGACCCAACACACCTCCAGGCTGTGTAAGGGCTATTTGACCAAGGAGAGTGATGGACTGCTGCATCAGATGACCTGGCCTCCATAATCACCCAACCTCAACCCAATTGAGATGGTTTGGGATGAGTTGGACCGCAGAGTGAAGGAATTGCAGCCAACCAGTGCTCAGCATATGTGGGAACTCCTTCAAGACTGTTGGAAAAGCATTCCAGGTGAAGCTGGTTGAGAGAATGCCAAGAGTGTGCAAAGCTGTCATAAAGGCAAAGGGTGGCTACTTTGAAGAATATGTTTTGATTTGTTTAACACTTTTTTTGTTACTACATGATACCAAATGTGTTATTTCACAGTAGTGATTTCTTCACTATAATTCTACAATGTAGAAAATAGTAAAAATAAATAAAAGCCCTTGAATGAGTAGGTGTGTCCAAGCTTTTGACTGGTACTGTAAGTATTCAGATCCTTTGCTATAATAGCAGATATTGAGCCCAGGTGCATCCTGTTTCCATTGATGTTTCTACAACTTGATTGAAGTCCACCTGGGATAAATTCAATTGATTGGACATGATTTGGGAAGGCACACACCTGTATATATAAGGTCCCACAGTTGACAGTGCATGTCAGAGCAAAAACCAAACCATGAGGTCGAAGGAATTGTCCATAGAGCTCCGAGACAGGATTGTGTCTCGGTACAGATTTGGGGAAGGTTACCAAAAAATGAATGAAGCATTAAAGGTCCACAAGAACACAGTGGCCTCAATCATTTGTAAATGGAAGAAGTTTGGAACCACCAAGACTTTTCCAAGAGCTGGCCGCCCGGCCAAACTGAGTAATCAGGGGGAGAAAGGCCTTGATCAGGGAGCTGACCAAGAACCTAATGGTAAGTCCGACAGAGCTCTAGAGTTCCTCTGTGGAGACGGAAGAACCTTCCAGAAAGACAACCATTTCTGCAGCACTACACCAATTAGGCCTTTATGGTAGAGTGGTCAGACGGAAGTCGCTCCTCAGTAAAAGGCACATGACAGCCCGCTTGGAGTTTCCCAAAAGGCACCTAAAGACTCTCAGACCATGAGAAACAAGATTCTCTAGTCTGATGAAACCAAGATGGAACTCTTTAGCCTGATTGCCAAGCATCACGTCTGGAGGAAACCTGGCACCATCCCTACCATGAAGCATGGTGGTGGCAGCATCATACTGTGGGAAAGTTTTCCTAGGCAGGGACTAGGAGACTAGTCAGGATCGAGGCAAAGATGAACGGAGCAAAGTACAGAGAGATCCTTGAAGAAAACCTGCTCCAGAGTGCTCAGGACCTCAGACTGGGTCGAAGGTTCACCTTCCAACAGGACCACGACCCTAAGCACACAGCCAAGACAAATCAGGAGTGGCTTCGTGGACAAGTCTCTGAATGTCCTTGAGTGGCCTAGCCAGAGCCTGGACTTGAACCTGATCGAAAATCTCTGGAGAGACCTGAAAATAGCTGTGCAGCAACGCTCCCATCCAGTTTGAGAGGATCTGCAGAGAAGAATGGTTGAAACTCCCCAAATACAGGTGTGCCAAGCTTGTAGCGTCATACCCAAGAAGACTCTGGGTATGAATACTTATGTATATGTGATATTTAAAAAAAAACATTTACAAACATTTCTATGAACCTATTTTTGCTTTGTCATTATGGCGTATTGTGTGTAGATTGATAAGGGGGGAAATGATTTAATCAATTTTATAATAAGGCTGTAACAAACAAACAAAATGTGGAAAAGGGAAGGGGTCTGAATACTTTCTGAATGCACTCTATATAATGATGGGTGATAAACATTATTACACTCTCTTTTGCACCCATGTATTTTTTCACCTTTGATCATACAATTTAAAGTTCACTGCTGAAGAGCAGTGTTCTTTGTTCCTGTCACATCCCTCTCCAGCCTGTAGGTCACCAGGCTGCTCGTTATGGTGCACACCTGTCACCATCGTTACGCGCACCTGCGCTTCATCAGACTCACCTGGACTCCATCACTTCCCTGATTACCTTCCCTATATATGTCACTCCCTTTGGTTCCTTCCCCAGGCGTTATTGTTTCTGTGTCATGTCTGTGCGTTGTCCGTGTTTGTTATTTTCTATTATGTTGCGTTTATTTATTAAAGCACTCACTCCCTGAACTTGCTTCCTGACTCTCAGTGCACATCGAACAACACAGTTCTTTAATGTCTCTGGTGAACAGGCTGAACAGGTGAAATCTAAAATAATAAAGCAGACTTACTCCATAATGTAGCTGTCACACAAAATACACATTTATCATATTCTGTAAGTCTTTGCTTTAAAGGACTCCATTCCCCTTCCTTGTATTTTTCCTATCAGGCCCACAGATTATCTTTCACACTAGTATCGGAAATCCAGACCTTGGAGCAACGTAAACTAGGCAACGACACAAGGTCTTGGGAGGATGTCGGATTTTCTTGGGCATTTCAAAAGGGGAAAGAAAATTGTTCTCGAGAGGGTCCTCTTCCCAACTAATCACAAGTTTGGGTAGGTGGGGCTTGAAATGAGGACAGGAATCGTGCTCATGGTTAGCTAGGGCAAAAAGCGGATACATCACTGACATATGCATAGTTCTTTCGAAGGCCAAACCCACTACCAGTGTGGTGTGGCCAAAGACTTCCATTTTTGTGGCATATGACCATAGCACCGGTTTCAATCGAAGTGCCAAAGCCATTAAGCAAACTCATGGCGGTGCTAGGGTCAGATGACATGAAAATGTAAAATATGGTGGTGGATCTTTGATGTTAGGGTGCTATTTTGCTTCCACTGTTCCTGGGGCCCTTGTTAACCTCTATGGGCTAGGTGGGACGCTTGCGTCCCACCTACGTAACAGCCACTGCCAGCCTGTGGCGCGATTTTCAAAACCTTAAAAATCCTATTACTTCAATTTCTCAAACATATGACTATTTTACAGCCATTTAAAGACAAGACTCTCGTTAATCTAACCACACTGTCCGATTTCAAAAAGGCTTTACAACGAAAGCAAAACATTAGATTATGTCAGCAGAGTACCAAGCCAGAAATAATCAGACACCCATTTTTCAAGCCAGCATATAATGTCACCAAAACCCAGAAGACAGCTAAATGCAGCACTCACCTTTGATGATCTTCATCAGATGACAACCCTAGGACATTATGTTATACAATACATGCATGTTTTGTTCAATCAAGTTCATATTTATATCAAAAACCAGCTTTTTACATTAGCATGTGACGTTCAGAACTAGCATACCCCCCGCAAACTTCCGGGGAATTCGCTAACATTTTACTAAATTACCACGATAAACGTTCACAAAAAGCATAACAATTATTTTAAGAATTATAGATACAGACCTCCTCTATGCACTCGATATGTCCGATTTTAAAATAGCTTTTTGGTGAAAGCACATTTTGCAATATTCTAAGTACATAGCCCAGGCATCACGGGCTCGCTATTTAGACACCCGGCAAGTTTAGCACTCACCATAATCATATTTACTATTATAAAAGTTTGATTACCTTTTGTTGTCTCCGTCAGAATGCACACCCAGGACTGCTACTTCAATAACAAATGTTGGTTTGGTCCAAAATAATCCATCGTTATATCCGAATAGCGGCGTTTTGTTCGTGCGTTCCAGACACTATCCGAAATAGTAAAGAAGTGTCGCGCGCATGGCGCAATTCGTGACAATAAAATTCTAAATATTCCATTACCGTACTTCGAAGCATGTCAACCGCTGTTTAAAATCAATTTTTACGACATTTTTCTCGTAGAAAAGCGATAATATTCCGACAGGGAATCTCCTTTTCGGCAAACAGAGGAAAAAATCCCAAAGGCGGGGGCGGTCGGGGTCACGCGCATAAGCCCAGTGTCCCTTGATCGGCCACTTGAGAAAGGCGATAATGTGTTTCAGCCTGGGGCTGGAATGACGACATTCTGTTTTTTCCCGGGCTCTGAGCGCCTATGGACGACGTGGGAAGTGTCACGTTAGAGCAGAGATCCTTAGTAAATGATAGAGATGGAAAAGAAGTTCAAGAAATGGTCAGACAGGCCACTTCCTGTAAAGGAATCTCTCAGGTTTTGACCTGCCATTTGAGTTCTGTTATACTCACAGACACCATTCAAACAGTTTTAGAAAATTTAGGGTGTTTTCTATCCATATGTAATAAGTATATGCATATTCTAGTTACTGGGTAGGAGTGGTAACCAGATTAAATCGGGTATGTTTTTTATCCAGCCGTGTCAATACTGACCCCTAGCCCTAACAGGTTCAACGGTATCATGAACTTTACCTAGTACCAGGACATTTTAGCCAAAAAGCTGGTTGCCACTTACTTGGTCGCAAGTGAATCTACCAGCAAGACAATAACCCAGGTGAAGTCTAAAAGAATAAAGCAGACTTACTCCATAAAATCCACAAATAAATGGTTAATTGATCACAAAATCCACCTTTTGTTATGGCCATCTGTCTCTATACTTAAACCCCGTTGAAAACCTGTGGTTTGAATTGAAGAGGGCAATCCATAAGCGCAGACGAAGGTCATCAAGGATCTGGAAAGATTCTGTATGGAGGAATGGTCTAAGATCCCTCCCAATGTGTTCACCAATCTCATAAAACATTTTACAAAAAGGCTCAGTGTAGTTATCCTCTTAAAACGTATTAAACACAATCTCTTTCTCTAACTTATCTTTATCAAGGGTCCAATAACTCTGGACCCCACTGTAGGTATATACCTTTAAATATCACTAGTTACCAGAATCCAGATAAGAGCTGTTCAATTCTACCACCAGCTAAAAGGAAGAGATGCCCACACATTCCACCTCAAAGCCCTCACCCACAGAGAGATGAACGTGGAGAAAAATCCCCTTAGCCAGCTGGTACTGGGAATCTGTTACAAACACAAACAGACCCTACACAGCCCCAGGACAGCAACACAAATAGATCCAACCAAATTATGAGACAGCAAAAAGACAACTATTTGACACACTGGAAAGAATTAACAAAAAAACGGAGCAAAATGCTATCAGGCCCAGAAAACCTGACCACTGTGACTGACCCAAAATTAAGAAAATCCTTGACTATGTACACTGCCCACAAAATGAGGTGGAAACTGAGCTGCACTTCCTAACCTCCTGCCAAATGTATGACCACATTAGAGATACATGTTTCCCACAGATCACACGGACACGGATTAAAAGAATTTGAAAACAAATCAAATACCGGAGTCATGAGAAGAGGGCAACCAGTGCAGCACAAACAACATTGTAAATACCAACAATATTTATCTGTATCTATTTACCCTTACTATTCATACTACTATTTTGCAGATTGCTCAAACACTGTACATATCTGATAATATAACACTCAAATTATCTTTTCGAAACCTTTGTAAGTGCAATGTTTCATGTTTGTTTTTTTGTTGATGGTATTTTGTGTCTTCTCACTTTTGTATGTTTACTTGCTTTGGCAATATAAACACATTTCTCATGCCAATAAAGCCCCTTTGAATTGAACTGCGAGAGAGAGAAAGAGAAGAGAGAGAGAGAGAGAGAGAGAGAGAGAGAGAGAGAGAGAGAGAGAGACGGAGGCAGATTGAGAGGGAGGCAGAGAGGGTGAGAGAGAGAGGGAGGCAGAGAGAGAGAGGGAGAGAGAGACGGGAGAGGCAGAGAGAGAGGGAAGCAAAGAGAGTGAGAGAGAGATAGGGAGAGAGAGAAAGGGAGGCAGAGAGAGAGAGAGAGAAAGATAGGGAGGTATAGAGAGAGGTGGAGAGAGAAATACAGGGAGGCAGAGAGAGAAATAAAGGGAGGCGGAGAGAGAGAGAGAGAGAGGCAGAGAGAAAGAGATAGGGAGGGAGATAGAGGCAGAGATATATATGGAGACACAGATATATATACTGCTCAAAAAAATAAAGGGAACACTTAAACAACACAATGTAACTCCAAGTCAATCACACTTCTGTGAAATCAAACTGTCCACTTAGGAAGCAACACTGATTGACAATAAATGTCACATGCTGTTGTACAAATGGAATAGACAACAGGTGGAAATTATAGGCAATTAGCAAGACACCCCCAATAAAGGAGTGGTTCTGCAGGTGGTGACCACAGACCACTTCTCAGTTCCTATGCTTCCTGGCTGATGTTTTGGTCACTTTTGAATGCTGGCGGTGCTTTCACTCTAGTGGTAGCATGAGACGGAGTCTACAACCCACACAAGTGGCTCAGGTAGTGCAGCTCATCCAGGATGGCACATCAATGCGAGCTGTGGCAAGAAGGTTTGCTGTGTCTGTCAGCGTAGTGTCCAGAGTATGGAGGCGCTACCAGGAGACAGGCCAGTACACCAGGAGACGTGGAGGAGGCCGTAGGAGGGCAACAACCCAGCAGCAGGACCGCTACTCCGCCTTTGTGCAAGGAGGAGCAGGAGGAGCACTGCCAGAGCCCTGCAAAATGACCTCCAGCAGGCCACAAATGTGCATCTGTCTGCTCAAATGGTCAGAAACAGACTCCATGAGGGTGGTATGAGGGCCCGACATCCACAGGTGGGGGTTGTGCTTACAGCCCAACACCGTGCAGGACGTTTGGCATTTGCCAGAGAACACCAAGATTGGCAAATTCGCCACTGGCACCCTGTGCTCTTCACAGATGAAAGCAGGTTCACACTGAGCACATGTGACAGACGTGACAGTCTGGAGACGCCGTGGAGAACGTTCTGCTGCCTGCAACATCCTCCAGCATGACCGGTTTGGCGGTGGGTCAGTCATGGTGTGGGGTGGCATTTCTTTGGGGGGCCGCACAGCCCTCCATGTGCTCGCCAGAGGTAGCCTGACTGCCATTAGGTACCAAGATGAGATCCTCAGACCCCTTGTGAAACCATATGCTGGTGCGGTAGGCCCTGGGTTCCTCCTAATGCAAGACAATGCTCGACTTCATGTGGCTGGAGTGTGTCAGCAGTTCCTGCAAGAGGAAGGCATTGATGCTATGGACTGGCCCGCCCGTTCCCCAGACCTGAATCCAATTGAGCACATCTGGGACATCATGTCTCGCTCCATCCACCAATGCCACATTGCACCACAGACTGTCCAGGAGTTGGCGGATGCTTTAGTCCAGGTCTGGGAGGAGATCCCTCAGGAGACCATCCGCCACCTCATCAGGAGCATGCCCAGGCGTTGTAGGGAGGTCATACAGGCACGTGGAGGCCACACACACTACTGAGCCTCATTTTGACTTGTTTTAAGGACATTACATCAAAGTTGGATCAGCCTGTAGTGTGGTTTTCCACTTTAATTTTGAGTGTGACTCCAAATCCAGACCTCCATGGGTTGATAAATTGGATTTCCATTGATTCTTTTTTTGTGATTTTGTTGTCAGCACATTCAACTATGTAAAGAAAAAAGTATTTAATAAGATTATTTCTTTCATTCAGATCTAGGATGTGTTGTTTAAGTGTTCCCTTTATTTATTTGAGCAGTATATATATATATATAGAGAGAGAGAAAGAGACAGAGGGAGAGAGAGAGACAGGGAGGCAGAGAGATTGACAGAGATTGAGAGAGGCAGAGAGAGAGAGATAGGGGGAGTGACAGAAATGGAGTAAGGGAGAGGAGCGTTGAAGCTGGCAGGATAATTCCAATACTCTGCTGTTGTGCAGATTGTAGCTAAAGGCAACGCAGTCAATCAACCACTCTGTCTGTGGCCAGTCCAGCCCCAGATGGTGTGTGTGTGTGTGTGTGTGTGTGTGTGTGTGTGTGTGTGTGTGTGTGTGTGTGTGTGTGTGTGTGTGTGTGTGTGTGTGTGTGTGTGTGTGTGTGTGTGTGTGTGTGTGTGTGTGTGTGTGTGTGTGTGTGTGTGTGTGTGTGTGTCTGTGTGTGCGTGCATACTTTGTTCATGAGCCTGCTCCTCCGCACATTTGTATGTGCGCAAATGCATGTAGTTCAGTGAGTTTGTGTGTATTTATGTCAAATCAAAATCAACACGTGATTAGCAGATGTTATTGTGGGTGTAGTGAAATGCTTGTGCTTCTAGCTCCGACAGTGCAGTAATATCTAACAAGTAATATCTAACAAATTACACAACATATACCCAATACACACAAATCTAAGTTGGAATGAATTAAGACTATCTACATATGGACGAGCGATGTCAGAGCGGAACGAACTAAGAGCATAGAAATAACAGTATATACATATGAGATGAGTAATGCAAGATATGTAAACATTACTAAGTGACTAAGATACCGTAGAATAGTATAGAATACAGTATATACACTATCGTTCAAAAGTTTGGGGTCACTTAGAAATGCCCTTGTTTTAAATAAAAGCCCATTTCTTACCACTAAAATAACATCAAATTGATCAGAAATACAGTGTAGACATTGTTAATGTTGTAAATGACTATTTTAGCTGGAAACGGTTGATTTTGTATGGAATTTCTATATAGTTGTACAGAGGCCCATTATCAGCAACCATCACTCCTGTGTTCCAATGGCACCTTGTGTTAGCTAATCCAAGTTGATCATTTTAAAAGGCTAATTGATCACTAGAAAACCCTTTTGCAATTATGTTAGCACAGCTGAAAACTGTTGTCCTGACCTTCTTTAGACTAGTTGAGTATCTGGAGCATCAGCATTTGTGGGTTCGATTACAGGCTCAAAAGGGCCAGAAACAAAGACCTTTCTTTTGAAACTCGTCAGTCTATTCTTGTTCTGAGAAATAAAGGCTATTCCATGCGATAAATTGTCAAGATCTGGTACAACACTGTGTACTACTCCCTTCACAGAACTGCGCAAACTGTCTCTAACCAGAATAGAAAGAGGAGTGGGAGCCCTCGGTGCACAACTGAGCAAGAGGACGAGTACATTAGAGTGTCTAGTTTGAGAAACAGACGCCTCACAAGTCCAACTTGATTAGCTAACACAACATGCCATTGGATCACAGGAGAGGTGGTTGATGATAATGGGCCTCTGTAAGCATATGTAGATATTCCATCAAAAAATCTGCCATTTCCAGCTACAATAGTCATTTACAACATTAACAATGTCTACACTGTATTTCTGATCAATTTGATGATATTTTAATGGACAGAAAATGTGCTTTTCTTTCAAAAACAAGGACATTTCTAAGTGACCCCAAACTTTTGAACGGTAGTGTACATATGAGATGAGTAATGGCAGATATGTAAACATTATTAAAGTGACTAGTGTTCCATTCCTTAAAGTGGCCAGTGATTCCAAGTCTATGCCAATAGGCAGCTGCCACTCAATGTTAGTGATGTCTATTTAACAGTCTGATGGCCTTGAGATAGAAGCTGTTTTTCAGTCTCTCGGTCCCAGCTTTGATACACCTGTACTGACCTCACCTTCTGGATGATAGCGGGATGTACAGGCAGTGGCTCGGGTGGTTGTTGTCCTTGATGATCTTTTTGATGATCTTTTTGGCCTTCCTGTGATATCGGTGCTGTACGTGTGGTTATGTGAGTGTGTGTGGTTATGTGTGTGTGTGTGTGGTTATGTGTGAGTGTGTGTGTGTGCATGCTTGAATATGTGCGTACAGAAGAAGCAGCCTATGTCACCGAGGCTGAACAAGCCATCTGTTCCACCAAGCAGTCCCAACTCCGTCCATACACACACTCCTACCTATACGAATCTCCTCTACCCTTAGTCTCACTGTATCTGTCCAAACTTCTGGAGGGCATTGGGACTGGGCAGGGAGTCAGGGCTGGAGGGGTATTGGGACTGGGCAGGGAGTCAGGACTGGAGGGGCATTGGGACTGGGCAGAGAAGTCAGGTCTGGTGGGGCATTGGGACTGGGTAGGGAGTCAGGGCTGGAGGGGCATTGGGACTGGGCAGGGAGTCAGGGCTGGAAGGGCATTGGGACTGGGTAGGGAGTCAGGGCTGGAGGGGCATTGGGACTGGGCAGGGAGTCATGGATGGAGGGGCATTGGGACTGGGCAGGGAGTCAGGGATGGAGGGGCATTGGGACTGGGCAGGGAGTCAGGGCTAGAGGGACATTGGGACTGGGCAGGGAGTCAGGGCTAGAGGGACATTGGGACTGGGCAGGGAGTCAGGGATGGAGGGGCATTGGGACTGGGTAGGGAGTCAGGGCTGGAGGGGCATTGGGACTGGGCAGGGAGTCATGGATGGAGGGGCATTGGGACTGGGCAGGGAGTCAGGGATGAAGGGACATTGGGACTGGGCAGGGAGTCAGGGCTAGAGGGACATTGGGACTGGGCAGGGAGTCAGGGCTAGAGGGACATTGGGACTGTGAAGGGAGTCAGGGACTTTGTAATTTGTGTTGTGAAGTTGTGGCAGCTGAGGCAGAATGATTAGCACTTGGTTCTGCTGCAGACACACTACTAATGCTCCAGCTTACTGCTCTAGTCCCAGCTCAACACAGGGCCCTGGTCAGCAGCTGGGAAGGTGATTAGAAGCACTGATGTAATGTCATGTAATGTGTGTGTGTGCAGGGGGAATATCAATGATGTCATGAATATGACTTTGTATCAATTAATTTCAATGCTTCATGAATGGCTGGCTGATGGCAATACTATTTTCATGGTACTGTAATCCCCAGTTGTTTGGACGACGCTCTGAGGTCAAAGTGCAGAGTAGGGAGTTTGTTGTCAGTGACAAGTGTAAATAACTGGGGTGGTTTTGAGTCTGACTCAATGAGATGATGCCACCTCCTCATTCAGTCCCATCCTTATCTGGCTGTGTCTGTCTGTCACTATTTGTGTGAGTGACATCACTTATTTCAGAAGCCCAGAGGCATACTTTTTTTGGTTTGGGGGGGGGGGGGGGGGGGGGGGGCGGGGGGGTCTCCAGAAGTTTGTTTTGACATTTGTCAGGTTTGTTTCTTTGGGGAGACGTAGTCTGTGCGTTTGCTTTTCATTTGGCCTACTTAGTGTTAGAAACAGGATTGGAAACAGAAAAAAAAACATCTGATAAAAATAAATGTCATGCAATGGTGGATTACTATGACAACCAGGGACCAATGAGTTTGAGTTTGATTTTAGATGTGCAGGGCTTTAAATTCGGGAGTGGTAAACGGAGGTGCTAGGAAACAAAATGGTGTCCTACTATCTAATCTTTTCTTTCAGAGAGGAAGAGGCAAATTGAGAGGTTTTACTCTCACCAAAATCTATCCAAAATAAGCCCAATGCATTTCTATGGGGTTATTTTGGACCTAAGCTTGTCGCCTGCCTTCCCGCCTTTGGGACAACAACTCTCATTTTTAGGGCGGAGACATGTGTACCTCGTCCCTATACAGATCTCTGCCATCAACTAAAGCCAGTAAACTGTTGTTCCAGCTAACATATAATATTGGCCATTTTGTCTCTGTTGTGGGGTAGCCTACAAAATAAGGAGAAAACGTTTCCACTCCTGAAATGATTAGTGTTTAGACACGACAATGAACTGCCTTCCATTATCAACAAGGTCAATGACGCTTAATCCTGCTGTGTTCTGGTCTAATTGTACCGATTTACAAGTTCTCTCTCTGAAAAATGTAGTTCATTTAATCTGATTGTCATAAGGTTCCATGACTTTGTCCACACAGGGCATCTGAACACGCAAAATACATTTTGATGATTTTCATAAAAATTGGGGGTGTTTTATTTAACTTTTGTACACCTGTGGTGTTCCCGGTCAAAAATGACCGGTCATTAGAAATGAATGGGTGAGACTACAATTAGTGTATAAAATTGAGCCCAATGCATTCATCAGTGCATTCATCAGATGGACACACTTCCTCTACCAGACCCATGGCAACCCCCACGGGAACCTTCCCCCAATAGAATATTTCCCCACAGGAACCTTTCCCCAATAGAACCTTTCCCCCACGGGAACCTCACCTGTTGGCGTTCTCACAAACAATCGCAACATTGTTTCAATAACATATAGAACTGTTCTGGCAGCTCTGGTATATAAAGCTTTTTTGAGGCCTTGCTCACAATTCATTCTGTGGCAGCACAATGACCAAACGATATACTGTATGTGAGGCTCTTGATCATATCTTTGATCATGACACTGGTGAGGAGGAGAGAATCATTGTTAAACTTTGACATATAGTTGTCACGTCCTGACCAGTAATAGGGGTTATTTGTTATTATAGTTTGGTCAGGACGTGGCAGGGGGTGTTTGTTTCATGTGGTTTGGGCTATGTATTTAGGTAGAGGGGTGTTTGGTTTATGTGGTTCGGGGTTTGTTATTCTATGTTCTATGTTAGTGTATTTCTATATTCTGTCTAGTCTATTGTAGTTCTATGTTTAGTTAATTGGTGTTGGGGCCTTCAGTTGGAGGCAGCTGTCTATCGTTGCCTGTCACAGCTGTCTTCTGTGGAAATGGACCAATACGCAGCAGGTACGTGAATGCTCATCTTGATTTTTAATTAATCTCAAAAATGACCATACAAAATAACAAAACACGAACACTCGACAAATAAACAGTCTGGTAAGGCACAAGGCTATACACAGAATAATCACCCACAAATCACACATACAAACACACCCTAATATATGGAACTCTCAATCAAAGGCAGATAGACAACACCTGCCTTCAACTGAGAGTCCCAACCCCAATCAACCAAACATAGAAACACACAACCTAGACTAACCATAGAATTACTAAACATAAACCAAAACCCGGAATTACTAAATCAAACACCCTTTACACAAAACACACCACCCCGAACCACAGAAAACAAATACCCCCTGCCACGCCCTGACCAAACTACAAAACAATTAACCTTATATACTGGCCAGGACGTGACAGTACCCCCCCCTTAAAGGTGCTACCCCAGAAGCACCTTAACAAAAAATAACCCCAAGCAACACCAACAAAAAGTCCCCTTTTCTAAAGGGAGGGAAGGGAGGGTGGCTGCCGTCAACGACGGCACTGTGCTACACCCCCCCTCCCCAACCCACCTATTTCTGGAGGTGGCTCTGGCTCCGGCCGTTCCAGGCTGTCGGGCCACTCTGGCTTCGCCGGGGGGCAGTCGGGGCAGTCTGGCAATTCGGGAGAGTCTGGGCAGTCTGGCAATTCGGGACAGTCTGGGCAGTCTGGCAATTCGGGACAGTCTGGGCAGTCTGGCAATTCGGGACAGTCTGGGCAGTCTGGCAATTCGGGACAGTCTGGGCAGTCTGGCAATTCGGGACAGTCTGGGCAGTCTGGCAATTCGGGACAGTCTGGGCAGTCTGGCAATTCGGGACAGTCTGGGCAGTCTGGCAATTCGGGACAGTCTGGGCAGTCTGGCAATTCGGGACAGTCTGGGCAGTCTGGCAATTCGGGACAGTCTGGGCAGTCTGGCAATTCGGGACAGTCTGGGCAGTCTGGCAATTCGGGACAGTCTGGGCAGTCTGGCAATTCGGGACAGTTCAGGGCAGTCTGGCCACTCCGGCAGTTCAGGGCAGTCTGGCCACTCCGGCAGTTCAGGGCAGTCTGGCCACTCCGGCAGTTCAGGGCAGTCTGGCCACTCCGGCAGTTCAGGGCAGTCTGGCCACTCCGGCAGTTCAGGGCAGTCTGGCCACTCCGGCAGTTCAGGGCAGTCTGGCCACTCCGGCAGTTCAGGGCAGTCTGGCCACTCCGGCAGTTCAGGGCAGTCTGGCCACTCCGGCAGTTCAGCGCAGTCTGGCCACTCCGGCAGTTCAGCGCAGTCTGGCCACTCCGGCAGTTCAGCGCAGTCTGGCCACTCCGGCAGTTCAGCGCAGTCTGGCCACTCCGGCAGTTCAGCGCAGTCTGGCCACTCCGGCAGTTCAGCGCAGTCTGGCCACTCCGGCAGTTCAGCGCAGTCTGGCCACTCCGGCAGTTCAGCGCAGTCTGGCCACTCCGGCAGTTCAGCGCAGTCTGGCCACTCCGGCAGTTCAGCGCAGTCTGACCACTCCGGCAGTTCAGCGCAGTCTGACCTCTCTGGCGACTGTTGACTGGCGGGCAGCTCTGACGACTGTTGACTGGCGGGCAGCTCTGACGACTGTTGACTGGCGGGCAGCTCTGACGATGACTGTTGACTGGCGGGCAGCTCTGACGATGACTGTTGACTGGCGGGCAGCTCTGACGATGACTGTTGACTGGCGGGCAGCTCTGACGATGACTGTTGACTGGCGGGCAGCTCTGACGATGACTGTTGACTGGCGGGCAGCTCTGACGATGACTGTTGACTGGCGGGCAGCTCTGACGATGACTGTTGACTGGCGGGCAGCTCTGACGATGACTGTTGACTGGCGGGCAGCTCTGACGATGACTGTTGACTGGCGGGCAGCTCTGACGATGACTGTTGACTGGCGGGCAGCTCTGATGATGACTGTTGACTGGCGGGCAGCTCTGATGATGACTGTTGACTGGCGGGCAGCTCTGATGAAGACTGTTGACTGGCGAGGCTGGGTTGACGCACTTGTAGCCTGGTGCGTGGTGCTGGTACTGGGATTACCAGATTATGTACACGCACCTCCAGGCTAGTGCGGGGAGCGGGAACAGGACGAGTCGGACTGGGTTGACGCACTTCCGGGTCCGCACGAGAGACAGGAGCTGGAAACCCAGGGCTATGGAGGCGCACAGCCGGTCTAGATCTTACCTCCTGCACAACCCGCCTTGGCTGGATGGAACTAGTAGCCCTGTACGAGCGGGGTGCTCGTACAGGGCAGACTGGGCTGTGCAGGGGCCTGATGGTAGCCGTGCGTAGAGCGGGAGTTGGGTAGCCTGGTCCTCGGAGGCGTACCGGCGACCAGATGCGCTGCGCAGGCATCCTCCTACCAGGCTGGATGCCCGCTCTAGCACGGCACCTGCGAGGGGCTGGAATAACGCGCACCGGACTGTGCGTGCGTATGGGTGAGATAGTGCGCTCCTCAGCGAAACATAGCGCTCTCCACCCCATACGCTCCTCCATATAACCACGAGTAGCTGGCTTCCGGCTCTTCTTACGCCTAGCCAAACTACCCGTGTGCCCCCCCCAAAAATTTTCTTGGGGGTGCCTCTCGTGCTTCTCCTTCAGCGCGTACTTGGCCTCGTACCACCGCCTCTCTGCCTTGGCTGCCTCAATTTCCCCCTGCGGGCGTCGATAATCCCCAGCCTGATGCCAGGGTCCGGCCCCGTCCAGAACTTCCTCCCAAGTCCACTTCTCCCGCCAGTCCAACTCGAACTCCGTCTGCTCCTTCCTCTGCTGCTTGGTCCTTTGGTGGTGGGTGATTCTGTCACAGCTGTCTTCTGTGGAAATGGACCAATACGCAGCAGGTACGTGAATGCTCATCTTGATTTTTAATTAATCTCAAAAATGACCATACAAAATAACAAAACACGAACACTCGACAAATAAACAGTCTGGTAAGGCACAAGGCTATACACAGAATAATCACCCACAAATCACACATACAAACACACCCTAATATATGGAACTCTCAATCAAAGGCAGATAGACAACACCTGCCTTCAACTGAGAGTCCCAACCCCAATCAACCAAACATAGAAACACACAACCTAGACTAACCATAGAATTACTAAACATAAACCAAAACCCGGAATTACTAAATCAAACACCCTTTACACAAAACACACCACCCCGAACCACAGAAAACAAATACCCCCTGCCACGCCCTGACCAAACTACAAAACAATTAACCTTATATACTGGCCAGGACGTGACATTGCCTCTGATTGAAGGTCTTATAATTAGGGGTGTGTTTGTCATGGGATTTTGTGGGAAATTGTGCTGTGTATAGCTTTGTGCCTTACCAGGCAATGACGCAACCCGTCACAGCCTGGAGTTATGTTTTGGGTCAATGTCCTGTTGAAAAACAAATGATAGTCCCACTAAGCGCAAACCAGATGGGGTGGCATATCGCTGCAGAATGCTGTGGTAGCTATGCTGGTTAAGTGTGTCTTGAATTCTAAATAAATCACAGATAGTGTCACCAGCAAAGCACCCTCACACCATCACACCTCCTCCATGCTTCACGGTGGGAACCACACATGCAGAGATCATCCGTTCACCTACTCTAAATCTCACAAAGACACCGCGGTTGGAGCCCAAAATCTCACATTTGGACTCATCAGACCAAAGGACAGATTTCCACCAGTCTAATGTACATTGCTTGTGTTTCTCGGCCCAAGCAAGTCTCTTCTTATTATTGGGGTCCTTTAGTAGTGGTTTCTTTGCAGCAATTTGATCATGAAGGCCTGATTTCAAGAAGTCTCCTCTGAACAGTTGATGTTGAGATGTATCTGTTACTTGAACTCTGTGAAGCATTTATTTGGTCTGCAATTTCTGAGGCTGGTAACTCTAATGAACTTATCCTTTGCAGCAGAGGTAACTCTGGGTCTTCCTTTCCTGTGGCGGTCCTCATGAGAGCCATTTTCATCACAGCGCTTGATGGTTTTTGCGACTGCACTTGAAGAAACTTTCAAAGTTCTTGAAACAGTGCCTGAGGAAGGCACGCAGCATCACCAAGGACCCCACACACCCCAGCCACGAGCTGTTCTCTACCTTATAGTCGGGCAGATGGTATTGGAACATAAGGTCTGATACCAACAGGCTGAGTGCAAGTTTCTACAAGGCATCAGACTACTGAACACTTGAACTGGACTGACCACCTGCTCTGATTCTCTGCACCGTAACGCACACACACACATACACATCACAACTGCTACTACCAGACACTTATTAAACTGCTCAATGTATACACTTGCCCCCATCCTTCCCTTCCCCAAAATACCTATAAATATAATACTATAAATTGTGCCTTCCTGTATTATACTTATGCAAAAAAAATTATTCTATGGTATTGAGCCATTTACTTTATGTTCATATTCTTATTTTTCACTACTTGCTATTGTTGTTGCATTGTCGAGAAGGAACCTGCTGGAAATTTTCTGCATTGACTGACTTTCATGTCTTAAAGTAATGATGGACTGTCGTTTCTCTTTGCTTATTTGAGCTGTTCCTGCCATAATATGGACTTGGTCTTTTACCAAATAGAGCTATCTTCTGTATACCACCCCTACCTTGTCACAACACAACTGATTGGCTCCAATGCATTAAGAAATTAACAAGACACACCTGTTAATTGAAATGGATTCCAGGTGACTACCTCATGAAGCTGGTTGAGAGAATGCCTATAGTGTGCAAAGCTGTCATCAAGGCAAAGGGTGGCTACTTTGAAGGATCTCAAATATAAAATATGTTTTGATATTTGTAACACTTATTTGGTTACTGCATGATTCCGTATGTGTTATTTCATAGTTTTGACGTCTTCACTATTATTCTACAATGTAGAAAATAGTAAAAAATAAAGTAGTTGTGTCCAAACTTTTGACTGGTACTGTACAAAACTCAATTTCATAGCCATACTACGTCAGAATTTCTCATCTCATCTCCTTCATTGATTTCTGTATTTCCCTGCTATAGCCCTGGATCATAGTGTATATAAAACGCTGAAGTCTGCCATTTAGCACTTTCTGCACTCGTGCTCTTATAGAACCGTGCGTTTATGGAAGCAATCCCACTAAATCTCTGAAGATGAATCTTAAACCCCTTCTTGGTAGTAGGGGCCTGTGTTATAGCATGTGGTATTTGACCTGCTTTAACAAGGGCCAGGGGACCAACAATTGAAGGCAGCAACTGCCATCAGTTATACAGACACCAGAGCACTTTAAAATCAGCCATAGAGCCACATCCTTCCCTAGCAAGCCAGGTAGTACTAGGGTATGATACCCTGGATTTCTTTAGCATGTATTGGAAAACAGACCAATAATGCTTGTGCAACTGCCTCACTATAGCAGACCACTGTGAATAACCTACTACAATACCCTTATGCCTTTACAGTCAATACTTATGAGGAGAAACACACAGCATGGGGTTAAAATGTTGCTGAGGTTTTATTAATAAAATAATACAACTCCTCACGATGCTTAACAGTAATTAGAATGGAGTGACTAGAAGGGATAACACCCTAACTCTATCCTTGTGTTATTTCTGTTATCCTGTTCAGAACCTACTGGGATAACCCCCTAGGCCCTCCTCCATAGATACCCAAAGGTGCAAAGGTAGATAAGCCCCAACAGAGTTCATAGTTAAGGTACGGAACTCTCACACTCCTACACCACCTCTCCCCATAGACAAGTACAAGTCCTTATGATCCTGCCTCTTCCTGATCTTGCCTATTCCTGATCCTGCCTCTTCCTGATCCTGCCCCCAGCCTCTAAAACTCTGAGTTCTTGTTATTGTCTTGTGATGGCAGAGGTCTTACCTCCTCTCCCCATTGGCAGTGTTTAGGGCTGGGAAGGCCAACACTCCTAAATTATTAAATAGAACCCCAAAGGACTAAAGACTATCACAGACTACAAAGGAAAATCCAGCTGAGCGTTGCCCACCGAAGCCTCCCTCCCAGACGAGCTTAACACATGCTATGCTCGCTACGAGGCAGACAATAGCGAACCATTCAGGAAGACTCTTGCTGCTCTGGACGACCAGTTGCTTTCGCTCTCCAAGGCTGACTTGAGGAAAACTCTCAAAAGAGTGAATACTCACAATGGTGCCGGCAGAGATGGCATCACTGGCCTCATCCTCAGAGCGTGTTGACCAGCTGGTGGGGGTCTTCTCGGACATCTTCAACCTGTCCCTGTAGTCCTGCTTTAACGAGACCACCATCGTCCCAGTGCCCAAGAAAAACATAGTGACATGCCCAAATGACTATTATTCCATCGCGCTCACCTCGGTTATCATGAAGTGTTCCGGGAGGCTGGTCATGTCCCACACCCATTTTCATCGCTATTCACACAGCCGTAACACATCTGGACAAGAGGAAAGCATATGTAAGAATGCTGTTCATTGACTACAGTTCAGCATTCAACACTATTGTTCCCCCCAAGCTCAACATCAAGCCCAGAGCCCTCTAAGACTGGATCCTGGACTTCCTGACGTGCAGACCATAGGCTGTAAGGATTTGCAACAACACCTCCTCCACACTGACTCTTAACACAGGGCCCCCCCAGGGGTGTGTCCTCAGTCCTCTGCTGTACTACCTGTTCACCCACCGACTGTGTGGCTTTGCACGACACCAACTCCATCATCAAGGTCGCAGACGACACCACGGTTGTAGGGCTGATAATCGACAACGACGAGTCAGCCTATCGGGAGCAGGTAACTGAACTGGCATTATGGTGTCATGACAACAACCTCTCCCTCAATGTCTGCAAAACAAATTAGCTGATTGTTGACTTCAGGAGGCAGAGGAGGGAACATGCCCCGATCCATATCAATGGGACTGTAGTAAAGAGAGTCAGGAGTTTTAAGTTCATCGGCATCCACAACACCATCACACTTGTCAGGAGGGCGAAACAGCATCTCTACTTCCTAAAGCAGATGAAATACTACCACTACACCATCGAGAGCATCATGACCGGTTACATCCCGGCCTGATACGGGAATTGCTCTGTCCACGACCGCAAGGCCCTCCAGCGGGTGGTGAAGATGGCCCAGTACACCACTGGGACCGTGCTTCCACCCATCCAGGACATCTTCTCGAAACAGTGCCTGAGGAAGGCACGCAGCATCACCAAGGACCCCACTCACCCCAGCAACGAGCTGTACTCTACCTTGCAGACGGTATTGGGGCATAAGGTCTGATATCAACAGGGTGAGTGCAAGTTTCTACAAGGCATCAGACTACTGAACACTTGAACTGGACTGACCACCTGCTCTGATTCTCTGCACCGTGGTGCGCACACACACACACACACACACACACACACACACACACACACACACACACACACACACACACACACACACACACACACACACACACACACACACACACACACACACACACACTCATCACAACTGCTACTACCAGACACTTATTAAACTGCTCAATGTATACACTTGCCCCCATCCTTCCCTTCCCCAAAATACCTATAAATATCATACTATAAATTGTGCCTTCCTGTATTATACTTATGCTAAAATGTTTATTCTATGGTATTGAGCCATTTACTTTATGTTCATATTCTTATATTTTACTACTTGCTATTGTTGTTGCATTGTCGAGAAGGAATCTGCTGGACGATGTTGGACGATGTATACCATGCATATCCCATACATACGACTAATAAAACTTGAAACCTTGAAACCTTGAAAGGAGCAGCTGTGGAGCATTTGTCAATCATTGAAGCCAAACTGTGAGCGTTTAACCAACCCTGGGCCCCGGGTATCCATTTCTGTTCACCAGTGGCAGACGACAGCCCTTGAGAGCGATCTGTCATGTACAGATAGATGGATGTGACCTGACAACGATGACTCATAAAAAGTTCTCCACATGCTGACTTTTTGGGAGGGCTGAAAGACTGAGGGGCTGGGGGACTCCGTTGTGCTCTCATGCTATGACAGTGAGGTATTTTTGTGGTTTAGTTACAGAAAACTGAAGGGCCGTAACGTTATGGTGAGATCATGGTCATGCCAACTTCAGGATCATGTGTTGTACCTGACATCTCATAGGATGCTGCTGTAAACTGGTTTTCAACTGGTTTATTGAGAAATTAGGTGATTTTAGTAAAGCAAAACATTTTAAAGCAAATTTCTTGTCATTGTTATTATTTTCTTTTTGATACATAAAAGTGGAAAATAAAAGAAGACATAGTTAGCTCACAATCTTTAATAAACCCATTAGGTAAAATGGTGTTGTTCTGTGCAATGAGAACACAATATTCAGCTTTTTCAGGTGGTGCTGAAGCACAAGAAGCACCGGCAGTTCTTCTGTCACCCACCCTGGCAGAAAATAGCCTACTGTGAAATTGTTTCTGCATGGTTTCTTAATAATGATTATGTATGGTTGCAATTACATTTATAATCATGACACATTGTTTCTGTTAATCTGGGTAAATGCAAAAAGACATGACAATTAGCAAAAACACCTTCAAGAATGAATAAGACTGAGGTCTCTGTAGGAGAAGATTAAAATAATTTAATGCAATTTAAGTAACATATTTAAGGTAATTACTTTAACCTTGAATGCCCAAAACCATTGTCTGTAAAAAAGAGAGAAAGAAAGAATATACGGTATGTGTGTGAGTGGGTGATATAGAGCACAAAGAGAGAAAGAAAGAATATACGGTATGTGTGTGAGTGGGTGATATAGAGCACAAAGAGAGAAAGAAAGAATATACGGTATGTGTGTGAGTGGGTGATATAGAGCACAAAGAGAGAAAGAAAGAGAGAGAGAGAGTAGGGGGATATAGTATCTATCCACTCTCCCTTGTTGGGGCACTGGAACATAACAGCATTTGCAGTTCCCTGAGGATAATATAGCCAGTGTAGCGAGATACTTCAGCCTGGCTGTAAATGCACAGAGAGGAGGAACACGCTTGGAGGGCTTTCAAACAAACAAAATATGAATTTGGCAAAACCAATACAAAAATGGACTTCATCCTAAGCCAGATTTTGTATCATTTGGGACTTTGTCCAGTATTGTTTCAATGCTGGACTTCAAACAAACACTTGATGAGCAAAAGTCCCAAAGAGGGAAAGAACGGAGAAGCAACTGGCAGATCTCTATGGCTCAAAAACATCTCTGCCTTCGGGGCATATCAGCTTTGTTACCACAACAAGACATTTGTTTGGACTGTCAAGCTATACAGTCAAGAATTTCCATTCTGATCCTAGGGCCTTCCCTGGCTGCACATTCTGTTTCAGTCCAACACTATCACACTTTAATGAACTAATCAACTAAACATCAAGCCCTGAATCAGGTGTAGCGGTTGGCAACAGTTCAGTGACACATTCCTACAGGATATCAATGGTTACTAGGCTACCAGTTCCTGGAACAGTGGGTGCAATATTTTCTGAGAATCATCCTCTTCGCTTCATGCACCTACTGCTTTGATGTGTGAGCTATGTGATGTGTCCAGTTTAAAGTGGATGAAAATGAAGTAGGATACCACAACACAATAAAAAAGCTATTGGTGTGTGTGGAAGATAACTGCAGTATAAACGAAATATGTTTACCCATGATAAAATACATTTTTATTTGTCACATGCGCCGGAATGCTTACTTACAAGCCCTTAACCAACAATGCAGTTCAAGAAATAGAGTGAAGAAAATATTTACTAAATAAACTAAAGTAAAAACCAAATCAAATCAAGCACAGTTGGTTAGGAGCCCATAAAAACGGCAGCCCTCCTCTCCGGCGCCATTATTTACAAAACCATCTTCAAAGCACACATCAGTCCATTGAAAAGGGAGGTCAGAGTTGATTAGCGTTACAAAAGCTAAATCAGTGCTACAAAACACAGGAATACAGAGCAGAACCACCAGTAAATCCAATTGCGGTATCGCTACAATGCACATAAAAAAACAACACTGCATCAGGTTTCAAGGAGTCTCCTCAATCATACTGACACACCCAAAGATGAACTATGGAGAAAATATCAAGGACTTGTGAGAGCTGGGGTGGGATTTACCTGTGCTGTTGTAAGTATGAGGGGAACACTGACATGATTCCCTTTGATTGTATTGCTTCTAAATGTACCAATTTTCTTCCCTATTTTACTGTGTGCTGGGCTGACTATGATATTGGCAGTAAATTGTTGTGTCAGAGTTAGGTTGAGTTGTTTTTTTCTATTCTACAGCCTGTTTTTATTTCGTTTCTGGCTATTGGAACATTGATAGGGATAGCAACCAACAAGACGGAATCTAGGAGAGGTGGTTGCCTGTGAGATTGTGGGATAAGCATGGAAACCAAGTACTGTAGCAAAAGGGATTTAGAAAATACCATCTTAAACAGTCCGGGGACTATGGTTCCTTCGAACAGCAGCAAAACAGATATTAACAAGGTCTACAACACTACACACTGGTATTCAAATGAGACATGTTCTGTGTTGTAGAGAAAGTGTATATTTGCTATAATGACAAGTCTCAGTAGGATAGGATTTAGGAGACAATAACTAACCTTTTGAATTTGCCAATAAAGGTAAATAAAGCACTTGACAGATATTGCTGCAGAGTTACTCCCTCTGCTCTTCCCTTGCACTTTCTCTCTCTCTCTCTCTCTCACACACACACACACACACACACACACACACACACACACACACACACACACACACACACACACACACACACACACACACACACACACACACACACACACACACACACACACACACACACACACACCTCACAACCCGTGGTTGAAAAAGTACAAGTAAAAGTAAAGATACCTTCATAGAGAATTACTCAAGTAAAAGTGAAAGTCACCCAGTAAAATACTACTTGAGTAAAAGTCTAAAAGTATTTGGTTTTAAATATACTTAAGTATAAAAAGTAAATGTAATTGCTAAAATACACTTAAGTATCAAAAGTAAGGTAAAAGTATAAATCATGTCAAATTCCTTATATTAGCAAACCACCAAAAAATTGCAAATAGCCAGGGGCATGCTCCAACACTCCAGACATCATTTACAAACGAAGCATGTGTTTAGTGAGTGTGCCAGATCAGAGGCAGTAGGGATGACCAGGGATGTTATCTTGATAAGTATGTATGAGACAATGTTCCCGTCCTGCTAAGCATTGGAAATGTAACAAGTACGGGGTGTGTGTGTGTGTGTGTGTGTGTGTGTGTGTGTGTGTGTGTGTGTGTGTGTGTGTGTGTGTGTGTGTGTGTGTGTGGTGTGTGTGTGTGTGTGGTGTGTGGTGTGTGTGTGTGTGTGTGGTGTGTGAGGGGGGAGAGAGAGAGAGAGAAAGAGCGCAAGGGAAGAGCAGAGAGAGTAACTCTGCAACAATATACTGTATGTTAACACTAGAACTGTCATAGGCCAACGACCACTAGCTTTTGATTTAAAATAACATTTTAAACAACGTTTAAAATAGAATCAACTCCCCCAAAAGCTATGCCCTACTCCTTCCCTGACTTTTCCTAAATGTTTGTATTTTATATTGCTAATTTGTCCGAATTTTTTAATCACAGAAAACAGAAAAGTATTCCCAACTTAATCCGCCACGACAATGTGCTGTAGGATGTTGGCACCCAGCCAGGCGCTAATGCGTCTCTCTCTCCTCACTGAATGACAAATGGATGAAAGGGTAATAATTGTGCATGTTGCTTCACAATTTAATTGAAATTAGGCCTGATTGAATGATAAGGAGGGTGAAGAGGTTGATTTAATTTATTTGTATTTGTATATATAAGGATCCTCATTAACTGCTGCCAAGGCAGAAGCTACTGTTCCTGGGGTCCAGCAACATTTAAGACAATTATATACAATGTAAAATATTACAAGACGTTACATTTCTTAACACTTTTCACAAAACATTAAGTGTGTGCCCCCCTTTATAAAGACAATAGTGTAATGATACGTTTGTGTTATATCTATTTGTGTTATGTCAGCGGGTTGATAACCTTCTCTTTTATGTTTTACTTTGTAAAAATAAGCTGTTACGGGACTGCTTTATTTACTATGACTCTATTACTAATCACATTTATTGTAATGGAAAAGAAAACATGCTTCGTGTTGCAGTCGGCCTTTAGAACAATGCATATACTTTACTCTATCCAAGTTGATTAGCAAGGGGAAACAAACGATGCCTAAACTATACCGAAATTAATTTCACACATAGTAAGAATTAGCTTATAGACACGATTGAATTGACAATAGTCTGATGAGTGACAGCATTATCAGTTGTCAAGTTGTACATGAAGAGATGGGCACATGTTGTATTTGACAGATTCAGGGAAAGGAGCATCACTTTATCAAATCCTCCTTTAGAGTCTCATGCATGTAAAACATTGTGATTTCTATAAAGTATCATTAAGAGCATATTCTGCAGTTTCTATGACACTTACCTTTGTCAAATAACTCTCAGAATTCAAGAGGTACATCTCTATTTCCAAATATCTGCACTGTCCATGCTTTCAGGACATGACCACTTGTGTGGCAGCATCGCTCCGGCTAAGCAGACTAGTAACATAATAAACATAAAATGTGCTATTCTGTTTTCTTTTAAATACACTGCTTTTTTCCCACAATGTTTCTTTAGACCTGCCTAAATGAATTATAATGGATTTCCTTGTGATGCACTTAAACTTGTGGTTCTTCATTTTTACTTATAATAACATAAAATAATGAAAATACTTATGTTCTTTGAAATAATTGTTTTTTAATTTTCTAATGTTACAAAAGACCTTTAAAACAAGTATTATTCTTTCCATAGCATGTATGAAATGCATTTATTAGACTGTTAGTATGTTGATGCTTCATTGGCTGGAAATGTCCTTTTTTACTATGAATATGTAGAATTATACAAAACATAACCTTGACTCTATCTAAACAAATACCTAGTGTTGTTATTTTTTTAGATGGATATATTTCAGGGAACATTTCTTAATGCAATTCATTCTTTACAATTGTTTATGCACTATTTATCAAGCATTGGTGCTTATCCTCCCTGGGCAAGGTGGGACGCAAGCGTCCCACCTTGCCTAGGGAGGTTAAATCCAAAGCCTCATTCCTCCTCTATCCCTTTTTAACCAGGCATCCTAGCTTGGCTGTAGCCTAGTGTTTCTGGCTAGCCTTTGTTCTCTGTTGGAGGACTGGAGAGCCTTCTATTAAACATGTACATGGAGCTGTCACACTGTTAGTGATGTCATGAGATGGTAATATTAGTAACATCTTGCACAATTTCCTGTAGTAGTAACATCTTGCACAATTTCCTGTAGTAGTAACATCTTGCCGTTTCCTGCAGGAATAACACCTTGAACAGTTTCCTGCAGTAGTAACATTGTGCAGTTTCCTGTAGTATTAACATCTTGAACAGTTTTCTATAGTAGTAACATCTTGAACAGTTTCCTGTAGTAGTAACATCTTTCACAATTTCCTGTAGTATCAACATCTTGAACAGTTTCCTGTAGTAGTAACATCTTTCACAGTTTCCTGTAGTATCAACATCTTGAACAGTTTCCTGTAGTAGTAACATCTTGAACAGTTTCCTGTAGTAGTAACATCTTTCACAGTTTCCTGTAGTATCAACATCTTGAACAGTTTCCTGTAGTATTAACATCTTGAACAGTTTCCTGTAGTAGTAACATCTTGCAGTTTCCTGTAATGGTAACATATTTCACAGTTTCCTGTGGTAGTAACATATTGTACAGTTTCCTGTAGTAGTAATATTTTGCCGTTTCCTGTGGTAGTAACATCTTTTCACAGTTTCCTGTAGTAGTAACATATTGTACAGTTTCCTGTGGTTGTAACATCTACCACAGTTTCCTGTAGTAGTAACATTTTGCAGTTTCCTGTAGTAGTAACATCTTGTACAGTTTCCTGTAGTAGTAACATCTTGTACAATTTCCTGTAGCAACATCTTGCACAGTTTCCTGTAGTAGCAACATCTTGCACAGTTTCCTGTAGTAGCAACATCTTGTGCAGTTTTCTGTAGTAACATTGTGTACAGTTTCCTGTAGTAACATCTTTCACAGTTTCCTGTGGTAGTAACACCTTGCATAGTAAGTACTGAAATATACAGTAATCCTATTATATTCACTTGAACTGTGTGTTTGAATATGTATGTAGGATTAACAGTGTGCATTTCAGGTTGTGAGCAGTGGTGTAAAGTACTTAAGTAAAAATACTTTAAAGTACTACTTAAGTTGTTTATGGGGGTATCTGTACTTTACTTTACTATATATATTTGTGACAACTTGTACTTTTACTTCACTACATTCCGGCTAGGGGGCAGTATTGACACGGCTGGATAAAAAACATACCCGATTTAATCTGGTTACCACTCCTACCCAGTAACTAGAATATGCATATACTTATTACATATGGATAGAAAACACCCTACATTTTCTAAAACTGTGTGAATGGTGTCTGTGAGTATAACAGAACTCAAATGGCAGGTCAAAACCTGAGAGATTCCTTTACAGGAAGTGGCCTGTCTGACCATTTCTTGAACTTCTTTTCCATCTCTATCATTTACTAAGGATCTCTGCTCTAACGTGACACTTCCCACGTCGTCCATAGGCGCTCAGAGCCCGGGAAAAAACAGAATGTCGTCATTCCAGCCCCAGGCTGAAACACATTATCGCCTTTCTCAAGTGGCCGATCAAGGGACACTGGGTTTATGTGCGTGACCCGACCGCCCCCGCCTTTGGGATTTTTTCCTCTGTTTGCCGATAAGGAGATTCCCTGTCGGAATATTATCGCTTTTCTACGAGAAAAATGGCGTAAAAATTGTTTTTAAACAGCGGTTGACATGCTTCGAAGTACGGTAATGGAATATTTAGAATTTTATTGTCACGAATTGCGCCATGCGCGTGACACTTCTTTACTATTTCGGATAGTGTCTGGAACGCACGAACAAAACGCCGCTATTCGGATATAACGATGGATTATTTTGGACCAAACCAACATTTGTTATTGAAGTAGCAGTCCTGGGTGTGCATTCTGACGAAGACAACAAAAGGTAATCAAACTTTTATAATAGTAAATATGATTATGGTGAGTGCTAAACTTGCCGGGTGTCTAAATAGCGAGCCCGTGATGCCTGGGCTATGTACTTAGAATATTGCAAAATGTGCTTTCACCATATCGAGTGCATAGAGGAGGTCTGTATCTATAATTCTTAAAATAATTGTTATGCTTTTTGTGAACGTTTATCGTGAGTAATTTAGTAAAATGTTAGCGAATTCCCCGGAAGTTTGCGGGGGGTATGCTAGTTCTGAACGTCACATGCTAATGTAAAAAGCTGGTTTTTGATATAAATATGAACTTGATTGAACAAAACATGCATGTATTGTATAACATAATGTCCTAGGGTTGTCATCTGATGAAGATCATCAAAGGTGAGTGCTGCATTTAGCTGTCTTCTGGGTTTTGGTGACATTATATGCTGGCTTGAAATATGGGTGTCTGATTATTTCTGGCTTGGTACTCTGCTGACATAATCTAATGTTTTGCTTTCGTTGTAAAGCCTTTTTGAAATCGGACAGTGTGGTTAGATTAACGAGAGTCTTGTCTTTAAATAGCTGTAAAATAGTCATATGTTTGAGAAATTGAAGTAATAGGATTTTTAAGGTTTTGAAAATCGCGCCACAGGCTGCCAGTGGCTGTTACGCAAGCGTCCCACCTAGCCCATAGAGGTTAAGAAAATGATGTCCCCCCCCACACACACACACACACACACACACACACACACACACACACACACACACACACACACACACACACACACACACACACACACACACAGCTCTCTCTCCCTCTATCCCTCTGAGCTGGGCTCCAGTCAACAGTCGCTTGTCTCAAAACGTTTCTTAAAACCTGCTCTGGTCTATCTTTAGCACCAACCAAGTCTATTTATATCCTCACGTTCCAGACAGGCACTTGTTCCCTCTCTTCCTCCCTCCTTCACACTCTCTTATGAAGGAGGGAGGAAGAGAGAAGTACAGAGAGAGGTACAGACATGATGGGAATGCAAACTAGACAAAATGATTGAAGCAGATCCCAACAGAACCCAAATATAATACAACACTGAGAATTATCAGCATTTGATGCTAGTGCTTGAAGTGTCTTTGGCTGTTTATTTAGTAACGTTTTAACAACTGGTGCCTCTTTGGACACCTCACAACCTGAGACTCACACTGTTAATTTTACATACATATTCAAACACACAGTTCAAGTGAATATAATAGGATTACTGTACACTTCAGTACTTCCTGTGCAAGATGGTACTACAGGAAACTGTGAAAGATGTTACTACTACAGGGGTTAGGAATTTCGACATATGGTATAACCATTCTGAAAATCTGCTCATTCAAAAAAATATGAATAGTGTTCCTGGCTTCAATGAGCTGACACCTGTCTGGTGAATTATTTGAGCAGGAGACCAGATCACATCAAAGACTGAATCTCAGGATTGTGGTCTTCAGACTGGAACTGATACATGTACACCAGTTTGATTGTGGCACTTTAAATGGGGAGGATGGGGTCATAGTAATGGCTGGAATGGAATAAATGGAATGGTCTCAAACACCTGCTTTCCATGTGTTTGATACCATTCCATTCACCCCATTCCATTCATTATTAGGAGCCATCCTCCCCTCACCAGCCTCCTCTGATGTACACACACACACACACACACACACACACACACACACACACACACACACACACACACACACACACACACACACACACACACACACACACAGACACAAAAAGCAATTTAAACAACCCCACACATGAACCTTCTCAGTAAACACACCATATAATAAAGTTACTCTAAATGTTTGTACGTCAAATAAGTGCTTGGTTAATGCTGTGTAAACTCCCTAAGGGAGTTAATATAACTTCATTATCACTGTAAAGTGTACTCTTACGTGTTAAATGGATAAAGTAGTGGAGAATCAGTCTCTCTCTCTCACATAACCAAACAGACATTGTACATGTCAGACTTGCCACTATTTGACAGTCTCTTTCTGTTCTCAACTTGGGTTTCCTCTAAATGGATGTTTTATAAAGTCCCTGTGCAGATGTCTGAAATTGACTCTAACTGAAAACTCAAATTTTCATGCTGGCTGGTGCCTAGCCCTGTCTGGATGGATGGGTCCTCCACCACCGTGCCACGGTATACATTTTAACGCCCTATCATCAACCCCACCTGCCATGTATTAGCCCAGATAATCGATAGAAGGGATATTCTGCTGTGCCCCCCCAACTCTAATATAGAGTCATAATATGGAAATGGTTGAGGTGCTAGGCGCCAGTGTCGTTTTAACTTGTCACAGCTCCATCTTGCATGTTTAATAGAAGCTCTCTGGTCCTCCGACAGCACAGAGCATCCAGTCAGAAACACCACAGCCAAGCTAGGCTGCCTGTGTCACGAACTTCAAAATGAGCGGACCAAGGCGCAGCGTGCATTGAGAGCCACATCTTTTTAATACAAAGTGAAACTAGAAACAAAACCACACCACTTACAAAGACCGTGACAACATAGTGCCCAAACACACTAACACAAACACAATATCCCACAAAGCAGGTGGGCGATAGGGCTTCCTAAATATGATCCCCAATTAGAGGCAACGATTACCAGCTACCTCTAATTGGGAACCATACAAAACCACCAACGTAGAAATACACATTCTAGAATACCCCCCTAGTCACGCCCTGACCTACTACACCATAGAGAATCAAGGGCTCTCTATGGTCAGGGCATGACAGCCTGCGTGGTCAGAAAGGGATAGAGGAGGAATGGGGCTGTGGATAAGTAGATTCATGCAGTTATAGAAGTGAGATTTGATTCTACATTAATCTATGGGCCTCTATGAGTCTCTAAAATAAATCAATCTGTGTTATTGTTATCATGATATTAACTTTTTTTGTAGGGGGTAGATTAACTTTAATAGTGCAGATAGATAGATTGTGGCTTCCATCAATGTAACTGTCCAATCCAACATATTTATTTTGTAAATATACACTACCATTCAAAAGTTTGGGGTCACTTAGAAATGTCCTCGTTTTTGAAAGAAAAGCAAATGTCCATTAAAACAACATCAAATTGATCAGAAATACAGTGTAGACATTGTTAATGTTGTAAATGACTATTGTAGCTGGAAATGGCAGATTTTTTATGGAATATCTACATAGGCGTACGGAGGCCCACTTTCAGCAACCATCACTCCTCTGTTCCAATGGCACATTGTGTTAGCTAATCCAAGTTTATCATTTTAAAAGGCTAATTGATCATTAGAAAATCCTGTTGCAATTATGTTAGCACAGCTGAAAACGGTTGTCCTGATTAAAGAAGCAATAAAACCGGCCTTCTTTAGACTAGCTGAGTATCTGGTGCATCAGCATTTGTGGGTTTGATTACAGGCTCAAAATGGCCAGAAACAAAGACCTTTCTTCTGAAACTCGTCAGTCTATTCTTGTTCTGGGAAATGAAGGCTATTCCATGTGAGAAGTTGCCAAGAAACTGAAAATCTCGAACAACGTTGTGTCCTACTCCCTTCTCGGGAACAGCGCAAACTGGCTTGAACCAGAATAGAAAGAGGAGTGGGAGGCCCCGGTGCACAACTGAGCAAGAGGTCAAGTACATTAGAGTGCCTAGTTTGAAAAACAGACTCCTCACAAGTCCTCAACTGGCTAGACGAATCTAAGTTTGATGTGTTCGGATCACAAAGAAGAACATTCGTGAGACGCAGAAAAAATTAGACGCTGGAGGAGTGCTTGGCACCATCTATCAAGCATGGTGGAGGCTATGTGATGTCTGGGGTTGCTTTGGTGGTGGTAAAGTGGGAGATTTGTACAGGGGAAAAGAGATCTTGAAGAAGGAAGGCTATCACTCCATTTTGCAACGCCATGCGTGGATAGAGCTTAATTGGAGCCAATTTCCTCCTACAACAGGACAATGACACAAAGCACAGCTCCAAGCTATGCAAGAACTATTAAGGAAAGAAGCAGTCAGCTGGTATTCTGTCTATAATGGAGTGGCCAGCACGGTCATCGGATCTCAACCCTATTGAGCTGTTGTGGGAGCAGCTTGACCGTATGGTACGTAAAAAGCGCCCATCAAGCCAATCCAACTTGTGAGAGGTGCTTCAGGAAGCATGGGGTGAAATCTCTTCAGATTACCTCAACAAATTGACAACTAGAATGCCAAAGGTCTGCAAGGCTGTAATTGGCGCAAATGGAGGATTCATTGATGAAAGCAAGGTTTGAAGGACACAATTATTTCAATTAAAAATCATTATTTATAACCTTGTCAACATCTTGACTATATTGCCTATTCATTTCACAACTCATTTCATGTATGTTTTCATGGAAAACAAGGACCCCAAACTTTTGAATGGTAGTTTATATACATTTTTTGTATACAGTACTGCTCAAAAGTAATGACACAGCTACTCATTCAAGGGTTTTTCTTTATTTTTACTATTTTCTACATTGTAGAATAATAGTGAAGACATCAAAACTATGAAATACCACATATGTGTTAAACAAATCCAACTATATTTCATATTTGAGATTCTTCAAAGTAGCCACACATTGCCTTGATGACAACTTTGCACACTCTTGGCATTCTCTCAGCCAGCTTCATGAGAAATGCTTTTCCAACAGTCTTGAAGGAGTTCCCAGGAGCACTTGTTGGCTGCTTTTCCTTCACTCTGTGGTCCAACTCATCCCAAACTAGGTTGGGTGATTGTGGAGGCAAGGTCATCTGATGCAGCACTCCATCACTCTCCTTGGTCAAATAGCTCTTACACAGCCTGGAGGTGTGTTTTGGGTCATTGTCCTGTTTAAAAACAAATTATAGTCCCACTAAGAGCACACCAGATTGGATGGCGTATCGCTGCAGAATGCTGGATAAGTGTGCCTTGAATTCTAAATAAATAACCGGCAGTGCCACCAACAAAGCAACCCCACACCATCACACCTCCTCCTCCATGCTTCACGGTAGGAACCACACATGCAGAGATCATCCGTTCACCTAATCGATGTCTCACTAACACACAAAATGTTAAATTTGGACTCATACCAAAGGACAGATTTCCACCAGTATAAGGTCCATTGCTCGTGTTTCTTGGCCCAAGCAAGTCTCTTCTTCTTATTGGGGGCCTTTAGTAGTGGTTTCTTTGTAGCACTTTGGCCATGAAGGCTTGATTCATGCAGTCTCCTCTGAATAGTTGATGTTGAGATGTGTCTGTTACTTGAACTCTGTGAGCATTTATTTGGGCTGCAATCTGAGGTGCAGTTTTCTCTATTGAACTTATCCTCTGCAGCAGAGGTAACTCTGGGTCTTCCTTTCCTGTGGCGGTCCTCTGAGAGACAGTTTCATCATAGCACTTGGTCTTTGCGACTGCACTTGAAGACATTTTCAAAGTTCTTGAAATGTTCCGAACTGACTGACATGTCTTAAAGTAATAATGGACTGTCGATTCTCTTTTCTTATTTGAGCTGTTCTTGCCATAATATGGACTTGGTCTTTTACCAAATAGGGCTATCTTCTGTATACCACCCCTACCTTGTCACAACATAACTGATTGGCTCAAAAGCATTAAGAAGGAAAGAAATTCCATAATAAGGCACACCTGTTAATTGAAATGCATTCCAGGTGACTACCTATTGAAGCTGGTTGAGAGAATGCCAAGAGTGTGCAAAGCTGTCATCTAGGCAAAGGGGGGGCTAATATATTTTGATTTGTTTAACACTTTGTTTGGTTCCTATATGATTCCATGTGTTATTTCATAGTTTTGATGTCTTCACTATTATTCTATAATGTAGAATAGTACAAATAAAAAAAACAGACGTGTCCAAACTTTTGACAGGTACTGTATATTTTCCTTAATTATTTTCAACTAACCCTACCACCCCTCCGTGACGGACATCAACACTTATGCTTTTACTTATATACTGAACAAAAATATAAATGCAACATTCAACAATTTCAACGAGTTTACTGAGTTACAGTTCATATAAGGAAATCAGTCAATTAAAATAAATTCATTAGGCCCTAATCTATTTGTTTCACATGCCTGGGCAGGGGCGCCAAGCCCACACACTGGGGATCCAAGCCCAGCCAATCAGATTGAATTTCTCCCCACAAAATGGCATTATTACAGACAGAAATACCCCTCAGTTTCGTCAGCTGTCCGAGTGGCTGGTCTCAGACGGATCGCCTGCGGGATCCGCAGGCAAAGAAACTGGATGTGGAGGTCCTGGGCTGGCGTGGTTACACGTGGTCTGCGGTCATGAGGCCGGTTGGATATACTAGGAAATTCTCTAAAACGATGTTGGAGGTGACTTATGGTAGAGAAATGAACATTACATTTTCTGACAACACCTCTGATGGACATTCCTGCAGTCAGCATGCCAACTGCACACTCCCTCAAAACTTGATACATCTGTGCATTGTGCTGCGTGACAAAACTGCTAATTTTAGAGTGGCCTTTTATTGTCCCCAGCACAAGGTGCACCTGTATAATGATCATGGTGTTTAATCATCTTCTTGATATGCCACACCTGTCAGGTGGATGGATTATCGTGGTAAGGAGAAATGCTCACTAACAGGGATGTAAACAAATTTGTCCACAACATTTGAGAGAAATAAGATTTTGGTGCGTATGGAAAATGTTTGGGATCTTTTATTTCAGCTCATGAAACATGGGAACAACACTTTACATGTTGTGTTCATATTTTTTTTCAGTATACATACAATATTCATTTTACGGACACAGCATATTTTACAATAATTATCTTTTGTTTGTTTTTAGTCCAATCCTTCAGCTCCACTCAACCCCTCCCATCGATCTCTGAACACCACCCAGTTTTGATTTCTAATTGCCAAATATTTTTCAACTGTGCCGTGACGTTTCACAAAAGTTCTAAACCTTTCTATTCCCATAGATTCTACACATAATAAATTAAAGATAGCATTTTTGCTAAGAGTATTATCATATTATTGATCGATTGCGTCGTGACTATTATTAATATGATGACTTATTTATCGAATCAACTAACCATGTTTAATTGTTACTCGATTAAATGAATCATGTAACATTTAACTCATTAGGAATTTGGGGCACTGTGGAAGAAGTTGTTAAACGCGTTACCATCTCCCGAATTAAACTCGAAGATAAATAATTATATATCGATAACAGTCACGTATTAATCATTACCTCATCAGTCTCTTTCTGAACGTCGTAGACCTCTTGAATCCGCAAGAACCCTAACCTTATTGATGAATCAACACTACACAAATTGGCTTAATTGTTTATTTACTACCTAACTAAATAATAACACAGAATACATAAACACACACGGTTTAGATTATTGATTAGAAACATAATACAATGAAACAGTTCCCTAGTCGACTAACAACAGCATGACTGCTTGGTTATAAAAAGGGGAGGTGTCAGAAAGAGAGGGAAAGGGAGAGACAGAGAGATTCAAATGATCATTATTATGTTTGGAAACTATGCTCACGCAAATAAGAATACTTAGCACCAACACCACCGCTCATTCGTATAAGAAATACAATGTATATATTTATGAGTAGCTGTCCTTGATCGTCATTTCTCTGTTGAACCACTTTCTCAAAAAGGGTTTGAGTGTCCTATCCCACTTCGGTGTGAGACTCGGCTGGTCTTGGAGTGTTCGTTGGAATAGATACTTCAGATGTACAAACGGTTGTCTGAGAAGGGAACCCTCTTCCCACCTCAGGTCTTCAGTCAAATGTTCTAAACCAGCTGCAGACTGATATAATATTCGTATAATGATTCGTCTTCCGGTTTGGAGCGAGCAGTCGCACTACGCTTCGCTCCACAGGTAATATTACACTTCACTACATTACTACATTACAACGGCTTGATTTGTTTGATCTGAGCAATTCTTCTTAGCTAGCTACATAGCCGTCTTTGTATCAAAGATAATTGTGTAGTTTAGAGTAATTGAGTAATTATCGAGGCTAGCTATCTTCGTCCTCCTAACGTAGTCAACACTGCTAGCTGCTAGCTAGCTAGTCACCACTGCTAGCTAGCCAACTTCTACCGACTAGCAGCACTGCAGAAACTATTACATTACAACGTAACGACTTGATTAGTGTGGTGTTAGTGTAAGTTAGCCAGCTACATAGTTGTCATAGCTACATAGTTGTCTTTGCTGTCTCTGTATCTAAGATAATTGTGTAGTTTGAGTAATTATCGAGGTGAGCTAGCCAGCCGCGACGCGGCGCCAGACTTAGTCAACACACCTAGTCATCATTAACCCACTGCTAGCTAGCCAACCGTTACCGACTAGCAGCGCTGTAGATACTAATACTTTACAACGGAACGATTTGACTAGTGCAGTGTTAGCTAGCTAGCTACTTAGTTGTCTTTGTCATAGCTTGATAATTGTGTAGTTTAGTAATTACCGAGGTTAGCTAGCCAGCCATCGAGGTTAGCTAGCCAGCTATTTCCGTCCCCCGCGACGCCATTTTTCCTAACCCAGCCAACTATTACCGACGAGCAGCATTGTAGAAACTAAATACATTACAAGGAACGTCTTGATTAGTGTTATGTTAGCTAGCTAGCTACAAAGTTTCTTTGTATCATGACAAGGTGTAGTACTGAAACTATCGAGGTTACCTAGCCAGCTACACGTTCAAAGTCAACAACGCAGCCACTGCTAGCTAGCCTACTCCACCAGCCAGCAGTACTGTATCATTTTAGTCAATAAGATTTTTGCAACGTAAGCTTAACTTTCTGAACATTCGAGACGTGTAGTCCACTTGTCATTCCAATCTCCTTTGCATTAGCGTAGCCTCTTCTGTAGCTTGTCTACTATGTGTCTGTCTATCCCTGTTCTCTCCCCTCTGCATAGGCCATACAAACGCTCCACACCGCGTGGCCGCTGCCACTCTAACCTGGTGGTCCCAGCGCGCACGACCCACGTGGAGTTCCAGGTCTCCGGCAGCCTCTGGAACTGCCGGTCTGCGGCCAACAAGGCTGAGTTCATCTCAGCCTATGCTACCCTCCAGTCCCTAGACTTCCTAGCGCTGACGGAAACATGGATTACCACAGATAACACTGCTACTCCTACTGCTCTCTCCTCGTCTGACTACGTGTTCTCGCATACCCCTAGAGCATCGAGCCAGCGGGGTGGTGGCACTGGAATCCTCATCTCTCCCAAGTGGACATTCTCTCTTTCTCCCCTGACCCATCTGTCTATCTCCTCATTTGAATTCCATGCTGTCACAGTTACCAGCCCTTTCAAGCTTAACATCCTTATCATTTATCGCCCTCCAGGTTCCCTTGGAGAGTTCATCAATGAGCTTGACGCCTTGATAAGTTCCTTTCCTGAGGATGGCTCACCTCTCAAGGTTCTGGGTGACTTTAACCTCCCCACGTCTACCTTCGACTCATTCCTCTCTGCCTCCTTCTTTCCACTCCTCTCCTCTTTCGACCTCACCCTCTCACCTTCCCCCCCTACTCACAAGGCAGGCAATACGCTTGACCACATCTTTACTAGATGCTGTTCTTCCACTAATCTCATTGCAACTCCCCTCCAAGTCTCCGACCACTACCTTGTATCCTTTTCCCTCTCGCTCTCATCCAACACTTCTCACTCTGCCCCTACTCGGATGGTATTGCGCCGTCCCAACCTTCGCTCTCTCTCTCCCGCTACTCTCTCCTCTTCCATCCTATCATCTCTTCCCTCTGCTCAAACCGTCTCCAACCTATCTCCTGATTCTGCCTCCTCAACCCTCCTCTCCTCCCTCTCTGCATCCTTTGATTTCCTCTGTCCCCTATCCTCCAGGCCGGCTCGGTCCTCCCCTCCTGCTCCGTGGCTCGACGACTCACTGCGAGCTCACAGAACAGGGCTCCGGGCAGCCGAGCGGAAATGGAGGAAAACTCGCCTCCCTGCGGACCTGGCATCCTTTCACTCCCTCCTCTCTACATTTTCCTCTTCTGTCTCTGCTGCTAAAGCCACTTTCTACCACTCTAAACTCCAAGCATATGCCTCTAACCCTAGGAAGCTCTTTGCTACCTTCTCCTCCCTCCTGAATCCTCCTCCCCCTCCCCCCCCCCCCCCCTCCCTCTCTGCGGATGACTTCGTCAACCATTTTGAAAAGAAGGTTGACGACATCCGATCCTCGTTTGCTAAGTCAAACGACACTGCTGGTCCTGCTCACACTGCCCTACCCTGTGCTTTGACCTCTTTCTCCCCTCTCTCTCCAGAAGAAATATCGCGTCTTGTGACGGCCGGCCGCCCAACAACCTGCCCGCTTGACCCTATCCCCTCCTCTCTTCTCCAGACCATTTCCGGAGACCTTCTCCCCTACCTCACCTCGCTCATCAACTCATCCTTGACCGCTGGCTACGTCCCTTCCGTCTTCAAGAGAGCGAGAGTTGCACCCCTTCTGAAAAAACCTACACTCGATCCCTCCGATGTCAACAACTACAGACCAGTATCCCTTCTTTCCTTTCTCTCCAAAACTCTTGAACGTGCCGTCCTTGGCCAGCTCTCTTGCTATCTCTCTCAGAATTACCTTCTTGATCCTAATCAGTCAGGTTTCAAGACTGGGCATTCAACTGAGACTGCTCTTCTCTGTGTCACGGAGGCTCTCCGCACTGCTAAAGCTAACTCTCTCTCCTCTGCTCTCATCCTTCTAGACCAATCTGCTGCCTTTGATACCGTGAACCATCAGATCCTCCTCTCCACCCTCTCCGAGCTGGGCATCTCCGGCGCGGCCCACGCTTGGATTGCGTCCTACCTGACAGGTCGCTCCTACCAGGTGGCGTGGCGAGAATCTGTCTCCGCACCACGTGCTCTCACCACTGGTGTCCCCCAGGGCTCTGTTCTAGGCCCACTCCTATTCTCGCTATACACCAAGTCACTTGGCTCTGTCATATCCTCACATGGTCTCTCATATCATTGCTATGCAGATGACACACAATTAATCTTCTCCTTTCCCCCTTCTGACAACCAGGTGGCGAATCGCATCTCTGCATGTCTGGCAGACATATCAGTGTGGATGACGGATCACCACCTCAAGCTGAACCTCGGCAAGACGGAGCTGCTCTTCCTCCTGGGGAAGGACTGCCCGTTCCATGATCTCGCCATCACGGTTGACAACTCCCTTGTGTCCTCCTCCCAGAGTGCTAAGAGCCTCGGCGTGACCCTGGACAACACCCTGTCGTTCTCCACTAACATCAAGGCGGTGACCCGATCCTGTAGGTTCATGCTCTACAACATTCGCAGAGTACGACCCTGCCTCACACAGGAAGCGGCGCAGGTCCTAATCCAGGCACTTGTCATCTCCCGTCTGGATTACTGCAACTCGCTGTTGGCTGGGCTCCCTGCCTGTGCCATTAAACCCCTACAACTCATCCAGAACGCCGCAGCCCGTCTGGTGTTCAACCTTCCCAAGTTCTCTCACGTCACCCCGCTCCTCCGCTCTCTCCACTGGCTTCCAGTCGAAGCTCGCATCCGCTACAAGACCATGGTGCTTGCCTACGGAGCTGTGAGGGGAACGGCACCTCCGTACCTTCAGGCTCTGATCAGGCCCTACACCCAAACAAGGGCACTCCGTTCATCCACCTCTGGCCTGCTCGCCTCCCTACCTCTGAGGAAGCACAGTTCCCGCTCAGCCCAGTCAAAACTGTTCGCTGCTCTGGCACCCCAATGGTGGAACAAGCTCCCTCACGACGCCAGGACAGCGGAGTCAATCACCACCTTCCGGAGACACCTGAAACCCCACCTCTTTAAGGAATACCTGGGATAGGATAAAGTAATCCTTCTAACCCCCACTTAAAAGACTTAAAAGATTTAGATGCACTCTTGTAAAGTGGTTGTTCCACTGGATATTATAAGGTGAATGCACCAATTTGTAAGTCGCTCTGGATAAGAGCGTCTGCTAAATGACTTAAATGTAAATGTAAATAATAAGGTCTAGTGAGTTAATCTTCTTGTATAGAGGTTGAGAGCTTCAGAGTTTCTAACCATTTCAACGTGTGGACCACAGTCTCATGTCTTTTCGTCTCAATGGTTAATTATTCAGGGTTTAGCTCCCGGCCTCTTTACATGCCAGTAGTAACCCAGCAATGTACTGGTCTTACCATTTTCAGCCGTGTAGCCACCACTCCACGCTGTCTGGTCTAGTCTTTAACCATTCGTAACGTCCGGCTCACACTGTCAGTTTGCTGGTCTAATGTAAATTTCGTTACCAAAGCTTTTATCCTCGGGTAAAAAGGGTGCGTTCCATCACGCTGACACAATGCCTGTGCTCACTTGGGCGTGGTTACTGACTGAGCAAAAGTTTACATAAAACAATTATCTGATTAGAAGAATAAAATCAAATTGCTATCTTCACAAAAGTACTCTTATACTTAATCATATACTTTATACCACATTTAGATGTAAAATTGATAAATAGGACATGTACACTTTCAGAGTTAGAGTTATTTGGTTATATACCATCCTTAATGACATCACAAAATAATTAACAATATGACATGATTATTCTTTAGATCCCCACTAACCATTCCAAACATTCGGATGTCAGGAATAATGTTCTTGTCACGCCTGCTCCTGCTCTCCCTCTCTCTTCATTATGCACAGCTGTCACCATCATTACGTGCAACAGCGCTCATTGGACTCACCTGGACTCCTTCTCGTTTTGATTACCTTCCCTATATCTGTTTCCCCTGTTTCATCCCTGTGTCAGCACTATTGTTTTTTCCGTTTCTGTTCCTGTCCGTGGTCATTAACCTGTTATGGCTAGGGGGCAGTATTTTCACAGCCGGATAAAAAACGTACCCGATTTAATCTGATTATTACTCCTGCCCAGAAACTAGAATATGCATATAATTATTAGCTTTGGATAGAAAACACTCCAAAGTTTCTAAAACTGTTTGAATGGTGTCTGTGAGTATAACAGAACTCATTTGGCAGGCCAAAACCTGAGAAGATTCCATGCAGGAAGTGGCCTGTCTGACAATTTCTTGCCCTTCTTGATTATCTCTATCCATTACAGAGGATCTCTGCTGTTACGTGACACTTCCTACGGCTCCCATGGGCTCTCAGAAGGCGGCAAAAAGCTGAATCGTGGCTTTGCAGGCTCTGGTTGAAAAAAAGTAGCTCGTTTGGGTAGTGGCTGGTTACAGTACTGTGAGACTCAGGCTCGTGCCCGCGTCGACAGAATGCTTTGTTTTCTTTCGTCTGTTTACCTAAACGCAGATTCCCGGTCGGAATATTATCGCTTTTATACGAGAAAAATGGCATAAAAATTGATTTTAAACAGCGGTTGACATGCTTCGAAGTACGGTAATGGAATATTTAGAAATCTTTTGTCACGAATTCCGCCATGCTCGTGACCCTTATTTACACTTCGGATAGTGTCTTGAACGCACGAACAAAACGCCGCTATTTGGATATAACGATGGATTATTTTGGACCAAACCAACATTTGTTATTGAAGTAGCAGTCCTGGGAGTGCATTCTGATGAAGACAACAAAGGTAATCAAACTTTTGTAATAGTAAATCGGAGTTTGGTCAGGGCTAAACTTGGTCGGTGTCTAAATGGCTAGCCGTGATGGCTGGGCTATCTACTGAGAATATTGCAAAATGTGCTTTCACCGAAAAGCTATTTTAAAATCGGACATATCGAGTGCATAGAGGAGTTCTGTATCTATAATTCTTAAAATAATTGCTATGTTTTTTGTGAACGTTTATCGTGAGTAATTTAGTAAATTCACCGGATGTTTGCTAGTTCTGAACGTCACATGCTAATGTAAAAAAGCTGGTTTTTGATATAAATATGAACTTGATTGAACAAAACATGCATGCATTGTATAACATAATGTCCTAGGGTTGTCATCTGATGAAGATCATCAAAGGTTAGTGCTGCATTTAGCTGTGGTTTTGTTTTTTGTGACATTATATGCTAGCTTGAAAAATGGGTGTCTGATTATTTCTGGCTGGGTACTCTGCTGACATAATCTAATGTTTTGCTTTCGCTGTAAAGCCTTTTTGAAATTGGACAGTGTCGTTAGATTAACGAGAGTCTTGTCTTTAAAATGCTGTAAAATAGTCATATGTTTGAAAAATGGAAGTTTTCGGATTTTAGAGGAGTTTGTATTTCGCGCCACGCCCATCATTGGATATTGGAGCAGGTGTTCCGCTAGCGGAACGTCTAGATGTAAGAGGTTAAATGTTCACTCCCTGTACCTGTTTCTCGTCTCCAGAGTCGATCCTTACAGAATGCTGACACCACTATACGAAGCATCAGGGAGGTTTTTGTGTTGTTGGGGACGTTGGGTCCGGGTGCCGCCACCAATGGAACCAGGGTGCCTCAGTTGGCTCGCCGGGCTTCCATGCCTTAGCTATCTTGAGAGGTTTCCTTGCCCTGGTTGGGTCGGCAAGCTCCCATCCCACATCATGCATCAGTGGGATCGCCGGGCTCCCACGCCTCAGCCGGATCGCCGGCTCCCACGCCCCAGCCGGCTTGTCCATCGCCCATGCCTCGGCCGACCCCTCAGGCTCGCCCAGGTGGGACGCTGGGAGGTGTCCCTAGAGGGGGGTATTGCCACGCCTGCTCCCACTTTCCCCTTCTGGTGCTTGAGGCCGCCAGGCGGCCTTTCGTTACACACACCTGTCACCATCATTATGCGCATCAGCACTCATTGGACTCACCTGGACTCCTTCACGTTTTGATTGCCTTCCCTATATCTGTCTGTTTCCTCGGTTTCATCCCTGTGTCGGCATTATTGTTATTTCCGTTTCCCCTTTCCAGACGCTGTCCGTATCCTGTTCCTGTCTGTGGTTATTAAATGTTCACTCCCTGTACCTGCTTCCCAGCATCGATCCTTACAGAATTCTTATACCACTATACGAAGCATCAGGGAGGTTTTAGTTTTTTGTTTTGTTGGTGACATCGGTGGGTGCCACCGCCGATGGAACAGGGGTGCCTCGGCTCGTCGGGCTCCGAAGTCTCAGCCGGCTCATCAGGCTCCCACACATCAGCTGGCGCGTATGGCTTCTACACCCCAGCCGGCTTGTCCAGCTCCCATGCCTCGGCCTCGGTGGAACCCCTGGAGGAGGTGGTACTGTCACGCCTGCTCCCGTTCTCCCTCTCTGGCACTCGAGGGCGCCAGGCTGCCTTTCATTAAGCACATCTGTCACAATCATTACACGCATCAGAGCTCATTGGCAGGGACGGACTGGGAATGAAAAATGGCCCTGAACTTTTTGACTCAGACCGCCCCCCAGCGATTCATCACCACCCACACAACCCACGCCACACTTTATGTAACAAGATTACTGAACAATATTTATAACAATAACTTTAGTCAAATAGATGTAAAATAGAACAAGGGGAACGTGTTGTTCTTAGGAGGAGGATGGCTAGAAGGAGCACATATTGGCACAATGGCTTTGGCAGGAAGGTGGCAAGAATCTCTGGAACCATCTGACCAGCAAAATAAATAATACAGGGAGACATTTGTTGGTGAAAAGACTGGTGAGTAGGCAAGTCATAGAATAAAATAAAAATTAACATATTTCCTACCTCTAAATTAGCAATTTCTGCAGCAGCTTACTTCTCTCAGCAGTGCCATCAATAAATAACCTGGTCACTGTCTAGGGCCATCTCGCTCAGTAGCCATGAGCATAAAAGCCTCCAGGTGCTGTTGAGATAGAGTGCTCCTGAGTCTACTCTTGATGAATTTCATAATAAAGAAGTTTAGCTCGCAAGCTACCTGGGTTACTGACAGGGTAAGTAGGAACTTGTAAGCAAGGCCCAGGATGTGGTATGCGTCGGTTAATAGGTTGTACTGACTAAGAATACGGTAGCAACACACGGGACAGTCCTTGCAAGATAAACAGCTCTTGTTCACCATCTCCACATCGTCTTAATTACCTTCAGGTCCATGAACCTCCATAGTCCTGGTTGTGTATTCTTCAAATCCTGATTGTTTTAACCTAGTCTACTGTTCTGCCAGACTCATGAGCTCACTCTGCAAACTGGCCACCATTGCTCTGCTGTCAAATTTGATCAAACATTTGCTTAGTTCTTGAAGGGCTGTCTGTGGAAGGCCACTGGCACTGGATGTTAGCTGACTACAGTTTTTAGGGTCCAGAAGAGCCATGTCGGCATACAAAGTGCCATTACTCAGAAATTGCCAATGGATGCTATCTATAACTGTATCCAGAATTTGATTACGGATACCAATCCTGTATGCACTCTCTGACCCAGTAAAAGTCTCATCTTGTGCCATCTCTCCAGGCATGGTTATCTTCTTTCGAGCCCTTTTCATTGCCAGAGTGGTCTCTAACTCCAGCTCTGTTTCCTCATCCTGTTCCTGCAACTTCCTGTTGACCCACTGAACAAATGTGTCTGCAGCTGCCTTGACTTTTTCAAAATCTCTTGCCATTCCTTTCAGCTGCTCCTCTGTAGACACAACCATACGATGCACAGACAGAATGTCCACTCCACTTGTTTGAAGATTTTTTGAGACTGGTGAGGTGACCTGAAATATTCTGAGGAATATCTGAGCTGTAAGTATTGTTTCATACTTCAGCAACCCCTCAATGTATCCTTGTGCCTTGACCTGTTCAGTAGTGTTGATGTTTTTCTGATCTTGTATGGTTGAAAGGACATCAACATACAGACCCTCATCTGGATTTGCAAAAGCTCCAAAGACCTTCTTTAAGGCACCGTCTTTAGTCCACCAGCGTGTCCCTCCAATTGAAGCAAGATGTCTGTGTCTTGGGTCCTTGCTCTCCTTCTCCCAAATGTTCATCCTCTGGTAGGATTCACGGAAGAACACAGCTGTGTTGTTAATGAGAGAAAAAAGTAACCCACTTGCCAAGACACTCTCTGTTGTGTCTGCCAAAACAAGGTTCAAATGTGTGCATAGCACCACACATGCACTTGATTGGTGGACTTTGCAGAGAGCAGGGCAGAGAAGCCTTCATACTAGCCTTGCACACTGGAGGCTCCATCAGTGGAATTGCCAATACACTTGTTGATGTCAAGCTTTGTGTTTTCCAATACTTCACTCAGTCCCTGGACAAAGTATTGTCCAGTGGATGCCTCACATCTCACCACAGCCACAAGCCTCTCATGGATGACGTTCATCACATATCTGACTATGACAGAGCATTGATCTTGTGTTGTATTGTCCTGCGTAGTGTCAATCTGGACTGAAAACATACCAGCTTCCTGGATTTCACTTGCTATGGTGGCCTGCATTGTGTGTTGGATGGTGGTAATGACATTATTGATAGTAGTCTTTGATAATAGAGTGATTAGAGAGCCTCTGCCCCCTCTTGACCCAGACTCTATGCAGGCAGTGAGATGCTCTTTCATACACAGGTCATACTTTCCCAGCAGAACGATCATCTCTAAAGGTTGCCATGGTCAATGCTGCTGTCATCTAGCATATAAGCTGCTTCAGACTGCATTCCTCTGTAGCTCAGACCCCTCTTGCATATGACTTTAAAAACATCTATAATGCGCTCTAGCACTTGCCTTCCTATGCACACTTGCTCTCTATAAGCAGACATCTGACTGCCGATGAGCAGGCTCTCAATGTTACCTTTGGAGGACCTTAGAAAGTAGGCCTCAGCATAACCTCTATGCATAATACTCTTCTCGTGCTCTTCACTCTCTGATGGATATGCTTCCAGTCTGCCATTCCATTCATGAAAGGGCTGTTCTCTGTGGGCTTTGCAAATTCCATACAAATGAAGCAGAATAAAGCATGATTCTCTTCACTGTATGACAGCCACTTTCTGTTGGTCCCATCTTTACAAAAGAAAACCTTCTGCACCACAGACTTTCCCCACTTTGTTGGTTGGGGGCGGAAACTAAAAAACATATCTAGGTCCCCTGACTTCGGCCTCTTAAAATAATCACAAATTGGGGTGGCAGTGGCATCCTGGCTTTGGCTCAATCTGTCCACTGCAGATGCACTATCCTCAACCTAGATGAGTATTTACTATAAATGAATATATTAGTATAATATAATAATGTTAAATAAAAAGTATAATGTTGTATCCTTTTCCCTCTCGCTCTCATCCAACACTTCTCACTCTGCGGTATTGCGCCGTCCCAACCTTCGCTCTCTCTCTCCTGCTACTCTCTCCTCTTCCATCCTATCATCTCTTCCCTCTGCTCAAACCTTCTCCAACCTATCTCCTGATTCTGCCTCCTCAACCCTCCTCTCCTCCCTCTCTGCATCCTTTGATTTCCTCTGTCCCCTATCCTCTAGGCTGGCTCGGTCCTCCCCTCCTGCTCCGTGGCTCGACGACTCACTGCGAGCTCACAGAACAGGGCTCCGGGCAGCCGAGCGGAAATGGAGGAAAACTCGCCTCCCTGCGGACCTGGCATCCTTTCACTCCCTCCTCTCTACATTTTCCTCTTCTGTCTCTGCTGCTAAAGCCACTTTCTACCACTCTAAACTCCAAGCATCTGCCTCTAACCCTAGGAAGCTCTTAGCTACCTTCTCCTCCCTCCTGATTCCTCCTCCCCCTCCCCCCCCCCTCCTCACTCTCTGCGGATGACTTCGTCAACCATTTTGAAAAGAAGGTTGACGACATCCGATCCTCGTTTGCTAAGTCAAACGACACTGCTGGTCCTGCTCACACTGCCCTACCCTGTGCTTTGACCTCTTTCTCCCCTCTCTCTCCAGATGAAATCTCGCGTCTTGTGACGGCCGGCCGCCCAACAACCTGCCCACTTGACCCTATCCCCTCCTCTCTTCTCCAGACCATTTCCGGAGACCTTCTCCCCTACCTCACCTCGCTCATCAACTCATCCTTGACCGCTGGCTACGTCCCTTCCGTCTTCAAGAGAGCGAGAGTTGCACCCCTTCTGAAAAAACCTACACTCGATCCCTCCGATGTCAACAACTACAGACCAGTATCCCTTCTTTCCTTTCTCTCCAAAACTCTTGAACGCGCCGTCCTTGGCCAGCTCTCTTGCTATCTCTCTCAGAATGACCTTCTTGATCCTAATCAGTCAGGTTTCAAGACTGGGCATTCAACTGAGACTGCTCTTCTCTGTGTCACGGAGGCTCTCCGCACTGCTAAAGCTAACTCTCTCTCCTCTGCTCTCATCCTTCTAGACCTATCTGCTGCCTTTGATACCGTGAACCATCAGATCCTCCTCTCCACCCTCTCCGAGCTGGGCATCTCCGGCGCCGCCCACGCTTGGATTGCGTCCTACCTGACAGGTCGCTCCTACCAGGTGGCGTGGCGAGAATCTGTCTCCGCACCACGTGCTCTCACCACTGGTGTCCCCCAGGGCTCTGTTCTTGGCATACTCCTATTCTCGCTATACACCAAGTCACTTGGCTCTTTCATATCCTCACATGGTCTCTCATATCATTGCTATGCAGATGACACGCAATTAATCTTCTCCTTTCCCCCTTCTGACAACCAGGTGGCGAATCGCATCTCTGCATGTCTGGCAGACATATCAGTGTGGATGACGGATCACCACCTCAAGCTGAACCTCGGCAAGACGGAGCTGCTCTTCCTCCCGGGGAAGGACTGCCCGTTCCATGATCTCGCCATCACGGTTGACAACTCCCTTGTGTCCTCCTCCCAGAGTGCTAAGAGCCTTGGCGTGACCCTGGACAACACCCTGTCGTTCTCCACCAACATCAAGGCGGTGACCCGATCCTGTAGGTTCATGCTCTACAACATTCGCAGAGTACGACCCTGCCTCACATAGGAAGCGGCGCAGGTCCTAATCCAGGCACTTGTCATCTCCCGTCTGGATTATTGCAACTCGCTGTTGGCTGGGCTCCCTGCCTGTGCCATTAAACCCCTACAACTCATCCAGAACGCCGCAGCCCGTCTGGTGTTCAACCTTCCCAAGTTCTCTCACGTCACCCCGCTCCTCCGCTCTCTCCACTGGCTTCCAGTCGAAGCTCGCATCCGCTACAAGACCATGGTGCTTGCCTACGGAGCTGTGAGGGGAACGGCACCTCCGTACCTTCAGGCTCTGATCAGGCCCTACACCCAAACAAGGGCACTCCGTTCATCCACCTCTGGCCTGCTCGCCTCCCTACCTCTGAGGAAGCACAGTTCCCGCTCAGCCCAGTCAAAACTGTTCGCTGCTCTGGCACCCCAATGGCGGAACAAGCTCCCTCACGACGCCAGGACAGCGGAGTCAATCACCACCTTCCGGAGACACCTGAAACCCCACCTCTTCAAGGAATACCTGGGATAGGATAAAGTAATCCTTCTAACCCCCCCCTTAAAAGATTTAGATGCACTATTGTAAAGTGGTTGTTCCACTGGATATTATAAGGTGAATGCACCAATTTGTAAGTCGCTCTGGATAAGAGCGTCTGCTAAATGACTTAAATGTAAATGTAATAATGTTAGTATAATACTAATATATTAATTATATAATGTTAGTATATTCATATAATGTCATATAATAGTATACTATATACCACTAGTATAAGATTAATTCCAATTGGACGATACAGCAGTTTAAGAAATACACAACCAACATTTATACTTTTTGTAGGTTTTGTTCTACATTGGTGGTTAGTCTCTAATTTGTTAATGCTAAGTACTAACTTGTCGATAATCAGAACCATTCATGCATAACATTGAGTTCAACATTTCTAAAGTTTGCTGTAGCATGACAACCTTTTTTTTAATGTCCTGCCCCACCCAGGCTGTGATTGGTCGGTTCACGAAAAGTGACATTGACGAGCGCTTCTTTCAACAAAAGGCACCCGATGTAGCTAAATAGTCAGCCAGCTAGCCAAACCCAAACATTGCTTACCTTATCCCTATTGTCTTCCGTCTTACCGCTTCAGCTGCAAAAGCTTTAACAGTTGAACTAGTATCGCAGGGCTCAATGGGATGCTCTCTCTGCTCTCTCTCCTCTCTGCTGCCAGTGCCTTCTGGCTCACTAGGCTGAGATGATTGACTGGTAACGGCGCAAAATAAATAATTTGTCATTTTGAAACATTTGGCTGCATCAGCCTCAAGGGATTTTGTCTACCTTGCTCCACTCCACTATTTATCCAAATGTCACCACTTAACAGAGATGGGAAAGGGAAAACTCCCGGTGCTCCAGATGGCCAGTCCGTCATTGCTCATTGGACTCACCAGGACTCCTTCACATTTTGATTGGCTTCCCTATATCTATCTGTTTTCCTCTGTTTCATCCCCATGTCAGCATTATTGTCATTTCCGTTTCCCCTGTCCAGACGCTGTCCGTATTCTTTTCCTGACCGTGATTATTAAATGTTCACTCCCTGTACCTGCTTCTCGTCTTCAGCGTCGATCCTTACAGTTCTAACGCTTCACTTTTTTTAGAAAAAGGTTTTGGCGGCAAGTGTCTCTCTCTACACATAGCACTTTCCTTTCCCAATACTAGAAGGCAAGAAAGAGTATTTTACTGCATACAATTATGACCGGCTGTGAAGTCATAAAGCCATCCCAACTCCCCCCTTTCCTCTCCTTTGGGAGAGAGGGGGGGTCTGGCTATCTGTCAGCCATTTGCCAAGCTGACCTGGCACCTTTGATCCTCACCAAGGAGAGAGTCATGACAATTGAATATTACTTTTTAAATGACCCAGCAGTGTAAGAGTTACCTCCAGGTAAAGGTTGCAATTCTTTAGCCATTCCTGAACCTGCGACCAAAAACAAGCTACAAATTATCTAATGATTGTCTCTTCGCAGCAAAATCTACAGAGCTGGGATGGTTGTAACCCCCAAATATAAACTCAGCAACAACAAAAAATGGTCGGATTCGCGTTTATCGTCGAAGGAATGAGCGTTACACCGAGGCCTGTACTCTGGAGTGGGATCGATTTGGAGGTGGAGGGTCCGTCATGGTCTGGGGCAGTGTGTCACAGCATCATTGGACTGAGCTTGTTGTCATTGCAGGCAATCTCAGTGCTGTGCGTTACAAGGAAGACATCCTCCTCCCTCATGTGGTACCCTTCCTGCAGGCTCATCCTGACATGACCCTCCAGCATGGCAATGCCACCAGCCATACTGCTCGTTCTGTGCATGATTTCCTGCAAGACAGGAATGTCAGTGTTCTGCCATGGCCAGCGAAGAGCCCGGATCTCAATCCCATTGAGCACGTCTGGGACATGTTGGAGGGTGAGGGCTAGGGCCATTCCCCCCAGAAATGTCTGGGAACTTGCAGGTGCCTTGGTGGGAGAGTGGGGTAACATCTCACAGCAAGAACTGGCAAATCTGGTGCAGTCCATGAGGAGGAGATGCACTGCAGTACTTAATGAAGCTGGTGGTCACACCAGATACTGACTGTTACTTTTGATTTTGACCCCCCCTTTGTTCAGGGACACATTATTCCATTTCTGTTAGTCACATGTCTGTGGAACTTGTTCAGTTCATGTCTCAGTTGTTGATTCTTGTTCTGTTTATACAAATATTTACACATGTTAAGTTTCCTGAAAATAATTTGCAGTTGACAGTGAGAGGACGTTTCTTTTTTTGCTGAGTTAATATGTATATAACATGCTATTGGTTGCAATAATTTTGTGTAATAATTTACATTTTTGAATCCATTGTCGTTTTGTGTATCAGTTCATAAACTATGTGCCATGAAATGGATACGTCGGAAATCTCTTCCCAACAATTTTGCAAACTATATGGCACAGTTGTCATTTTTTTCATAAAATAAACTGGTATACTTTTTATTTATCACAATTGTCTTGAGCCAATTTTGGTTTTTAATGCAGGGCCAGCAGACAAGTTCCTTACTTTCTCTCCCTTCCACTTGCCTCTTGCATTTTTGCAGTATTGCTGCAATTAGTTGGTTGTAATTTTGAGGAGAGCAGACATTTCCATATATTTTGTTAGCTGCATGTGTGACATAGGACTGCTGGAGTTATTTACAATATATTTTACAAAGATCATACCTTTTTTAAATTTGTATATATATTTTTTTTTATGAATTAGTATATTTAATTTTAACCATAATATTTGTTGGAATATTTGTTCTGTCTTTTCTGGTGGATTAAACAGAAATTGAAAGCAACTTTCTATGACTTGTTTTAAGATAGCGATATTTTGGAGATAATTTCATTTTCAAATAACCAAAAGGGATAGGTTGTAATCCAAATAAAGGGGAAAAAGGCCATTCTTGAACATGGGGTGAGACATTCTTACTAATCTGCTAGAGAACCAGTTCGGTTTTAAGTATAACTTTTGTATGACTGAAGCCTTTAGTGAGATGTCTAATGCTTTAATATTTAATTATTTCTGCCCTCCGAAATCATATTCATTATATAAATAGGACTGTTTAATTGTCCTTTCCATGGTGGAAAGATCTTATCTATTTTTGCTAACTTTCTATTAAAATGTATTGTAGTGAGACTGTTTATTTATTTCAGGAAATGAATAACAAGTATGTCCACTTCAGACACTTTTTATTGGTAAACTACACGGTATTGAAAAAGTTGTGATATTACGTAATATAGTACATTGATCATCATTTGGTTGTAATCCAGAGAGGTTACAAAAAAGTAAAGAAAACATGAATCATCAGCATACAATGATATCCTTGTTTTTAAGCCCTGGATTTCTAGGCCCTTGATATTATTGTTGGATCTGATTTTAATTGCTATCAAATGAAATGTACTACTTTACACCCAGGGTTACTATTCATCATTTTAACACATTGTATAAGAGATTCTCCAAAATTTAAATATTCCAGGCAATTATATATAAATTCAAGTCAAACTTTATCAAAAACCTTTTCAGAGTCAGCTATGAATACCAGGCCTGGTTTCCCAGATTTTTCATAATGTTATTTTGTTTCCAGTACTTGTCTTATTATCTCAAATGTAACGTCCATGTAAAAAACCTGTCTGATTAGGAGAAATAATATCCAACAATACCTTTTTAATTCTATGCACCATGCATTTAGCATACATTTTTTGCATGCACGATATATCGGTGAACATATCGTAATCGGCCGATATTTGCTAAAAATGCCAACATTGGTATCGGCCCGATGTCTAGTTTAACACCGATGTGCAAAACCAATGTCAATGCTGATGTGCATACCTACAGTTGAAGTCAGAAGTTTACATACACTTAGGTTGGAGTCATTAAAACTTGTTTTACAACTCCTCCACAAATTTCTTGTTAACAAACTATAGTTTTGGCAAGTCAGTTGGGACATCTACTTTGTGCATGACACAATAACGTTTTCCAACAATTGCTTACAGACAGATTATTTCTCTTATAATACATTGTATCACAATTCCAGTGGGTCAGAAGTTTACATACACTAAGTTGACTGTGGCTTTAAACAGCTTGGAAAATTCCAGAAAATGATGTCATGGCTTTAGAAGCTTCTGATAGGCTAATTGACATCATCTTAGTCAATTGGAGGTGTACCTGTGGATGTATTTCAAGGCCTACCTTCAAACTCAGTGCCTATTTCCTTGACATCATGAGAAAATCAATAGAAATCAGCCAAGACCTCAGAAAATAAATTGGAGACCTCCACAAGTCTGGTTCATCCTTGGGAGAAATTTCCAAACGCCTGAAGGTACCACGTTCATCTGTACAAACAATAGTACGCAAGTATACAGTGATTTGATCCCCTGCTGATTTTGTATGTTTGCCCACTGACAAAGAAGTGATCAGTCTATAATTTTAATGGTAGGTTTATTTGAACAGTGAGAGACAGAATAACAACAACAAAAAAATCGTAAAAACGCATGGCAAAAATTGTATAAATTGATTTGCATTTAAATTAGGGAAATAAGCATTTGACCCCCTCTCAATCAGAAAGATTTCTGGCTCCCAGGTGTCTTTTATACAGGTAACGAGCTGAGATTAGGAGCACACTCTTAAAGGGAGTGCTCCTAATCTCAGTTTGTTACCTGTATAAAATACACCTGTCCACAGAAGCAATCAATCAATCAGATTCCAAACTCTCCACCATGGCCAAGACCAAAGAGCTCTCCGAGGATGTCAGGGACAAGATTGTAGACCTACACAAGCCTGGAATGGGCTACAAGACCATCGCCAAGCAGCTTGGTGAGAAGGTGAGAACAGTTGGTGCGATTATTCGCAAATGGAAGAAACACAAAAGAACTGTCAATCTCCCTCAGCCTGGGGCTCCATGCAAGATCTTACCTCATGGAGTTGCAATGATCATGCGAAAGGTGAGGAATCAGCCCAGAACTACATGGGAGGATCTTGTCAATGATCTCAAGGCAGCTAGGACCATAGTCACCAAGAAAACAATTGGTAACACACTACGCCATGAAGGACTGAAATCCTGCAGTGCCCGCAAGGTCCCCCTGCAGAAGAAAGCACATATACATGCCCGTCTGAAGTTTGCCAATGAACATCTGAATGATTCAGAGGACAACTGGGTGAAAGTGTTGTGGTCAGATGAGACCAAAATGGAGCTCTTTGGCATCAACTCAACTCGCCGTGTTTGGAGGAGGAGGAATGCTGCCTATGACCCCAAGAACACCATCCCCACCGTCAAACATGGAGGTGAAAACATTATGCTTTGGAGGTGTTTTTCTGCTAAGGGGACAGGACAACTTCACCGCATCAAAGGGACAATGGACGGGGCAGTGTACCGTCAAATCTTGGGTGAGAACCTCCTTCCCTCAGCCAGGGCATTGAAAATGGGTCGTGGATGGGTATTCCAGCATGACAATGACCCAAAACACACGGCCAAGGCAACAAAGGAGTGGCTCAAGAAGAAGCACATTAAGGTCCTGGAGTGGCCTAGCCAGTCTCCAGACCTTAATCCCATAGAAAATCTGTGGAGGGAGCTGAAGGTTCGAGTTGCCAAACATCAGCCTCGAAACCTTAATGACTTGGAGAAGATCTGCAAAGAGGAGTGGGACAAAATCCCTCCTGAGATGTCTGCAAACCTGGTGGCCAACTACAAGAAACGTCTGACCTCTGTGATTGCCAACAAGGATTTTTTTGTTGTTATTCTGTCTCTCACTATTCAAATAAACTTACCATCTTTGTCAGTGGGCAAACATACAAAATCAGCAAGGGATCAAATACTTTTTTCCCTCAATGTAAACACCATGGGACCACGCAGCCGTCATACCGCTCAGGAAGGAGACGCGTTCTGTCTCCTAGAGATGAACATACTTTGGTGCGAAAAGTGCAAATCAATCCCAGAACAACAGCAAAGGACCTTGTGAAGATGCTGGAGGAAACCGTTACAAAAGTATCTAAATCCACAGTAAAATGAGTCCCATATCGACATAACATGAAAGGCCACTCAGCAAGGAAGAAGCCACTGCTCAAAACCGCCATAAAAAAGCCAGACTACGGTTTGCAACTGCACATGGGGACAAAGATCATAATTTTGGGAGAAATGTCCTCTGGTCTGATAAAACAAAAACTGTTTGGCCATAATGACCTTTGCAAGCTGAAGAACACCATCTCAACTGTGATGCACGGGGGTGGCGGCATCATACTGTGGGGGTGCTTTGCTGCAGGAGGGACTGGTGCACTTCACAAAATAGATGGCATCATGAGGTAGGAAAATGATGTGGATATATTGAAGACATCATCTCAAGACATCAGTAAGGAAGTTAAAGCTTGGTCGCAAATGGGTCTTCCAAATGGACAATGACGCACCCCAAGCATACTTCCAAAGTTGTGGCAAAATTTAACAAAGTCAAGGTATTGGAGTGGCCATCACAAAGCCCTGACCTCAATCCTATTGAAAATTTGTGGGCAGAACTGAAAAAGTTTGTGCGAGCAAGGAGGCCTAAAAACCTGACTCAGTTACCACGGCTCAGGCAGGTGGAATGGGCCAAAATTCACCCAACTTATTGTGGGAAGCTTGTGGAAAGCTATCCGAAACGTTTGAACCAAGTTAAACAATTTAAAGGCAATGCTACCAAATACTAATTGAGTGTATGTAAACTTCTGACCCACTGGGAATGTGATGAAAGAAATAAAAACTGAAATAAATCATTCTCTCTACTATTATTCTGACATTGCACATTCTTAAAATAAAGTTGGGATCCTAACTGACCTAAGACAGGGAATTTTTACTAGGATTAAATGTCAGGAATTGTGAAAAACATATTTGGCTAAGGTGTATGTAAACTTTCAACTTCAACTATATATTTTTTGACATGCAAAGACCCAAACGGCGTTAAATAGAAATCCTGGTTGAGAATGAAATGACTGAACAAATGAACAACAAAACAGCACAGCAAGTAAGTGAAAGAAATAGGTTTTGATAATGTTTTACTGGTAATGGGGACATACGTAAATGCCAACAAAATAACATTTTGGTTAGTGTGGTGTGTGTGTGTGTGTGTGACCTTTATATATTTAGGCAAGTCAGTTAAGAACAAATTCTTATTTACAATGACGGCCTACCCCTGCCAAACCCAGACGATCCTGGGCCAATTGTGTGTCGCCCCATGGGACTCCCAATCACGGCCGGATGTGATACAGCCTGGATTCGAACCAGGGACTGTAGTGACGCCTCTTGCACTGAGATGCAGTGACTTAGACTGCTGCATCCATGTGTGTGTGTTAACTATTTAACTGTACTAGAATGTTTAAAAGGCCGGCAATTTTTTTTCTATCGGTGATGGTATAATTTTTGGGGGCAAGGAAAATTTGGGATATCGGTATCGGCCAAAAATGTAATAGCAGTGCATCACTAGTCACAACACTGAAGTGTAATGGGACTCCGATTTGTTAAATGGCCTGGATCTTTATATTTACCACTTGGGTCCTGTTTCAGTAATAATGAAATCAGACCTTCTTGTTGAGTATCTGATAATCTACCATTTTTAAACCATTCTAATAATGGTCCTCTGAGTACATACAAAAAGGTTTATTATACCTCAACTAATATGCCATCCAGCCCTGGACTTAAAGGCTTTAATTTCATCAAGAAGTTCCTCCTCTGTAGTTTGGCCTTCACATGAGTCTTTCTGTACAGCTGTTCATTTTACGTTATTAATAGGAAACAAATCCTTACAATTAACTTCGGTTAGTGGAGATGGAAGAGCCTGAAAGGAAAACATATGCTTAACATACTTTGCTTCCTTTTAAAAAATATTGTTTGGTGAATCATGGGTGAGTCATTTGTAACAAGTTTAAAGTAATTTATTTTAGCATTTCTATGTTGAAGATTAAAAAAATGATTCGGTGCATTTTTCCCAATATTCCATCCAGTTTGCTTTATTTTTATAATATTTTACACTTGATCTTTCTTGAATAAGTTCATCCATTTCTTTTCGTTTTTGCTCTAACGTATTCTGTGTCTCTATGGTACAGTTCGTATTGCTATCTATTTGTACTGTTAGTCCCTCTATTTCCTTTGTTAATATGAATTCTTTTGACTTAAATTGCTTTTGTTTTAAAGATGAGTATTGAATTCCATGGCCTCTAAAGGCACATTTAAAAATATCCCGTACAATAAGAGGATCTGCTGTACCTATATTATGTCAGAAAAAGTCAGTTATAAATTCTTCTGTTCTGGTTAAAAACAAGTTGTCATCCAATAGGCTTTAATTACATTTCCAATATCCTCGCCCACTTGGAAATTGTGTAAGAGTAATGTATATGCCAATTATTTGATGGTCCGATATTTACTTTTAATTGCATGCACATGTCATCGGAGTGTGTGCAAGAAAGTTATGCGTCAAAGGAATATTCGAAAAGTAATAACTTCAACAGGATATTGATAGTTGAACATAGGCTCACACCAAATGCCAACCTGATGAAATAATTGGTTAGTATTTATCATTATGACGGTCAAGATGGCCGAAACATCAATGATTATAACTTTTTTTAACAATTTTCTCCCATTGGGGTAAGCAGCGATACTATCCTCTTCCATCACATTAATGGTGATGAAACACAGTGAATCACAATAATCTGTCCAGTATGGTCTCTTAACAGATAACACATCCTCTATCAGTCAACTGGACCACGGTCAAAGACGTGTCAAAGCCATGGAGGCAATGCTGAAAATGGCAGCTGTTGGGATATACTGTATATGAGGTAGGCTACCATGAAAGGACTTGTAGTGTTTATCCATCATCTGGGAACACCATCAGGGTGATTGTAAGACAAGCTTGAGTGAAATCAAGGGCATGGGTATGATGGGGAAAGGGAATAGAGGACGACAACATTTGTTGTATCTCTACCAACATTATCATACATTTGTGTTCACAGAAAACGGCCCTAATGTCTTCCGATGAATAGAAGCCTGGAATGCGAAGCAACTGTCACGCTCTGACCTGTGAGAAACGGTTTATTTCTCTATTTTGGTAGGTCAGGGTGTGGGGTGGGCATTCTATGGTTTATATTTCTATGTTTTGGCCAGGTATGGATTCCAATCAGAGGCAGCTGCCTATCGTTGTCTCTGATTGGGAACCATACTTAGGCAGCCATTTTCCCTCCTTGAGTTGTGGGATCTTATTTTTGTACTGCTGTGTAAAGCCTGCAAGACGTGACGGTCGTGGTCCATTGTTTATTATTTTGTTTAAGTGTTCAGAGTTCAAATAAATATCAAGATGAACACTTACCACGCTGCACCTTGGTCTACTCCTTTGGACAAACATTACAGCAACAATGAGTATGTTTACATGCACACTAATAATTCACTATTAATAAACTGATTATGGCAGTAGGCCAATTATGACATTAATCATGTAAACACTTTACTCTGCTTATCTTAATTGGCGTGAGGTCATAATTGAAGTAAACCTACGGCGACTAAAACACCTGGATTTCTGACCAATTATTAGGACACGTAAACACCTTAATCAGAGTTCCAGCAGTATATTTGATTTGCACATGTACTAGCACCGGCAGCGCGAGCCTCCCTCTTTTGTGCGAGTGAAGTGAGTTCGGAAAAACTGAAAGTATGCATATAAGAATTTTTTTATATTCCCGAACGCAATATCAAATAGGATTCCCAAAAATAACATGGTTACTGTGGCAGAAGGTTATTTTGATTAGCGATTTTCTGCATTGATCAGTCCCATCAGGTAGCCTGATTTCAGATGTGTCCATGTAAAAATAATTTTTAAGGAAATCGTTCTTCTTGCAAAGCATGTAAACATTTTTAATCAAACTATTATATTCATCTGAGTGTGCATGTAAATGTACCCAATAAGTCTGAGATATGACAAAACCTAATACATTTGCCTCGTATCGAAAATGTACCCAGAGCATCCCAAAGAGCTCAGACTATCAGACAACCTCCTGATGTCTAAAAGAATGTAGATAAATATACAGTACCAGTCAAAAGTTTGGACATACCTACTCATTCAAGGGTTTTTCTTTATTTGCACTATTTTCTACATTATAGAATAATAGTGAAGACATCAAAACTATTATATAGCACATACGGAATCATGTCGTAACCAAAAAAGTGTGAAACAAATCAAAATATATTTGATATTTTAGCTTCTTCAAAGGAGCCACCCTTTGCCTTGATGACAGCTTTGCACACTCTTGGCATTCTCTCAACCAGCTTCATGAGGAATGCTTTTCCAACAGACTTGAAGGAGTTCTCACATTTTCAGAGCACTTGTTGGCTGCTTTTCCTTCACTCTGAGGTCCTATTCAATTGGGCTGAGATCGGGTGATTGTGGAGGCCAGGTCATCTGATGCAGCACTCCATCACTGTCCTTCTTGGTCAAATAGCCCTTACACAGCCTGGAGGTGTGTTGGGTCATTGTCATGTTGAAAAACAAATGATAGTCCCACTAAGCGCAAACCAGATGGGATATCACCGAATGCTGTGGTAGCCATGCTGGTTAAGTGTGCCTTGAATTCTAAATAAGACAGTGTCACCAGCAAAGCACCCCACACCATCACATCTCCTCCTCCATGCTTCACGGTGGGAACCACACATGTGGAGATTATCCATCCACCTATTATGCGTCTCACAAAGACACGGCGGTTGGAGCCAAAAATTAGGACTCATCACACAAAAGGACAGATTTCCACCGGTCTAATGCCCATTGCTCGGGTTTCTTGGCCCAAGCAAGTCTTTTCTTCTTATTGATGTCCTTTAGTAGTGGTATCTTTGCAGCAATTCAACCATGAAGACCTGATTCACGCAGTTTCCTCTGAACAGTTGATATTGAGATGTGTCAGTTACTTGAACTCTGTGAAGCATTTATTTAGGCTGCGATTTCTGAGGCTGGTAACTCTAATGAACTCATCCTCTGCAGCAGATGTAACTCTGGGTCTTCCTTTCCTGTGGCGGTCCTCATGAGTGTAACGGTCGTCGTAGGAAGTGGACCAAGGCGCAGCGGGTTGAGTGCTCATTATAACTTTATTTAGAACACTTACCAAACAAAACAAGAAAACGAACGGACGACAAACAGTAATGCAGGCTACACACAGCTATGCACAAACAACCTCCCACAATTCCCATAACAAACACACCCCTATACATAGGACCTTCAATCAGAGGCAATGAGGAACAGCTGCCTCCAATTGAAGGCACAATCCCAATTAACTAAACATAGAACTAAACACCCTAGATCTAACATAGAAATACACAACATAGAACCTAACCAAAAACCCCGGACAAATCTAAGCAAACACCCCTCTACACAACACATATACCAACAAACCCCGAATCACATAAAACAAACACCCCCTGCCACGTCCTGACCAAACAATAATAACAAATAACCCCTTTACTGGTCAGGACGTGACAATGAGAGCCAGTTTCACCATAGCATTTGATTGGTTTTGCGACTGCACTTTCAAAGTTCTTGAAATTTCCTGATTTTCCTTCAATTCTTAAAGTAATGATGGACTATCATTTATCTTTGCTTATTTGAGCTGTTCTTGCCATAATATGGACTTGGTATTTTACCGTATAGGGCTATCTTCTGTATACCACCCCTACCTTGTCACAACACAACTGAATGGCTCAAACACATTAAAAAGGAAAGAAATTCCACAAATTAACATTTAACAAGGCACGCCTGTTAATTTAAATTCATTCCAGGTGACTACCTCATGAAGCTGGTTGAGAGAATGCCAAAAGTGTGCAAAGCTGTCAACAAGGCAAAGGGTGGCTACTTTGAAGAATCTCAAATATAAAATATATTTTGATTTGTTTAACACTTTTTTTGGTTCCTATATGATTCCATGTGTTATTTCATAGTTTTGATGTCTTCACTACTATCCTACAATGTAGAAAATAGTAAAAATAAAGAAAAACCCTGAGTAAGTGTGTCCAAACTTTTGACTGGTTCTATATATCAACAAATTGCTCAGTGGCCAGGTCTGATATACATGAGGGAACCAATTTATGATAGGCTGCCAGAGAGAGAACAGGGTAAGCCCCCCCATCGATGTCCTCTCTGCCCCTTTGCTATAATAGCTTATGCAATGAATGAGTAATTCCCTCTACTTATTGTACAGTTCATTATGCAATTAAGGCAGAAGTCATCCAGACCAGCCGATTAGATTTTACTGACAGAGGACTTTAACCCTGCCCAGCGCAGCACAGCGAGCAAGCATGCGTGTTTCCAGCTCAGACCACACAGCACATGGCCAGCCAGAGTTGTATAGTCCTCCAGGGCAGGCTAAGCAGACAACAGTAATTTTCTTATAGCTACAGTATCCCCGCCTGGGCTGCTCCTCTGTGGGTCGCTACTCAAAAGGTATAGTCGATCTGGCTCAGAATGTCTAAGTACCTTAATAACGTCCCAGGGCCAGGTCAGCTAATCATTTGCAACTCTTGCAGAAAATTATACTGTTTATTCTTCCATGGCTTATTTCTTCTTGGCAAATAAGAGGTGCAAACAGACCTGGGATAACTAGAGTTTTAACTATTTTCCCTGATGAACAAATAAAGAGAAAAGGCAAGGGGGATACCTAGTCAGTTGTACAACTGAATGCATTCAACTGAAATGTGTCTTCCGCATTTAACTTAACCCCTCTGAATCAGAGAGGTGTGGGGAGCTGCCATTATCGACATCTTCGGCGCACGCGGAACAGTGGGTTAACTGCTTTGCTCAGGGGCAGAACGACAGATTTTAACTTGGTCAGCTCGGGTTACTTTGGAGGTGACTAAAACTATTTAAATACAGTTCTCAGAAAGTGACTACTTTTGTAAACTATTTGAGTACAGATCTGAGAAAGCAACTACTTAAAAATGAACATTTTAATACAGATCACAGGAAGTGACTACGACTGGATTGGCTGCTTTCAACTAATGGCAGGGCTGTATCTGGAACTGCATGTTGAATATAGAAATATAATGAATAGACCACACACAATCTCCTTTTCCAATCTATCTGACAGTCATATTTGGGCTACACAATACATTTCTATCTGAACATTTTGTAATTTCCATTCTACTGAATGGTCATTGCCCCAGGTGCACATTATCAAGTCAAACCAATTAGCCAATGATATTTTGTACAGATCCGTATAAATAAGTTATGACGCTGTATGACTCAACATGTCACTGAAAAGGTTGAACACTGCAATTAATACTTAAAATACTGCAGAGTAATTCAAAGCAATTTGTAAACAGCAATTTGGATGATTAGCAAAAACAACTTGTAACCTCTTTGCCCATCTGAGGGAAAGTGTTCTTGTTTCAAACACATACTATACCATCTTTAAAGGGATAGTTACAAACTAACATGATTTTATACCTACCTTGCCTGTGTAATAAAACTGTACTTTTGGAGAAACATTTTATTAGCATGTTGTTACTTCGGTAATACTTCGGTAATTGCATTTTTATTGTAGAGCAATGAGCTGAGAGGTTTTGTAACTACTGTAAACAAGAGGAATAGTGACTGTTCCTTATTCCACTTATGCAATTATAAAGCCATTTCCAATGTCTTTAGTAACAACAATGTTGCTATTGTAATACTCAAAGTTACTACACATGTGTTACTGTATTATCTTATGTCAATCATTGTAAAAATATATTTATTATTCATTTTGAAGCTGCACAAGTGGTCTACTGTCCCTCATGTATTTAGTTCTAGGCTATAAGCTATATTAAAACGACTTCACAGGAGAGCCATTTTTAAAAAGTACATTTTTTTTTAAATCAAAATGTTTTCTGGAACATGTGAACTTTCATGTGCCTTTATAACAAACTTGTATGGCATCTGTAAATACGAATAAAATAGCTAAATTACGAGCCTTATTGGTTAAGCCTGAGATAATGAGTGGGCAGAGAGATGAGTTTGGATTGGTCTGCCATATAGAAGGCTTCTGTCTATTTGAGCTGGTTAGTCTGTGTTGGTAATCCTGTCGAACGCGGCTTTACATTTTTTTTTATTGTGTAGTGGAGCTGCATAAGTGTTGCTCTCCACTTTCTGGAGGATCAAATTTTGAATTCAGTGGAATTAGAGTATGATAGCTTAAGAGATAGAGAAAAGACCTGTGTCTGGATTACATCTTCAAACTAAGCGCAACAGTGGCATGGCATCCGTGACAGGGAGACGCGTCCATCATGCTGATGTATACAGGTAAGATAGTCTAGCATTAGCTAGCTACATTTTCAGATATTACACGTTTCTAAATTTGACAGAAAGTGGCTTCATTTCAAGCTAAAGTGTACTGTTAGCTAGCTAGCTAACGTTAGCTGGCTGGCTCCCTAGCTGACTTTATTATTCGTATCCCAGAGCTGTTTGTTTTTCTAGTTAGAGCCTAATGTTAGCTAGCTAACGTTGAACCTGGCTGGTTAGTAATGACATGATTTGGCACTATGTTCATTGTTGTTTAACTAGCTAACGTTACGTGAAGTGTGTGATCCTACACATTGTTTACCTGGCTTGGTTCATTGTTTACCTAGCTAGCTAGCTACATGTCTTAAGCTAAAGCGTACAACACCCATTGAATACTGTGTTTCTCTTCAGGGGTCTGAGTTTGGGCCTCTCAGATGCTGGGCATGAACTTCCATATGAATGAGACCGAGCAGGCTTAATGATGCCAGAGGGGAGATGGCTGTAAACGTTTCCCTTTAAGCATGGTATTTCCCCACCACAAACTTGGCATCTCTGCACCGCCGCAAAATGCTGATAACACAATAAGAGAGGTAATCTAAGGTGCATCTGGAGGTGCATCTAAGACTCACCTCCAGACCTCACCGACCAGTGAGGGAAGGATGGAGAGAACCTCAGCCAGGGGAATGAACCCTTTATTGGACCGGAGGAGCAAAAACAGACAGCTTGGCTTGGAGCCACTCTCTGGAGGACTGTAAGGTCTCACAAGGACAATCATAGCTTCAGAAATCGACAAAGTGATTACGGGAGGCTGATAGTAAGAGTGCCATAGTCAATAAGCTGATCATTTGGCATTACCGCAGGACCAGGAAGAAGGGATGAGATCAGATGCTTTCAGATCCATGACCACATTAATCCTGTGGTGGACAGACACCTAATAGATTTGTCGGTACTAAATCATGCTGATGAAGGATGAGGAAGGAAGGAGGAGAGTTCTGAACTCCATTTTAGACATGATCAATATACAGTGCCTTCGGAAAGTATTCAGACCCCTTGACCTTTTCCACATTTTGTTACGTTACAGCCTTATTCTAAAATGCATTAAAAAAAATATTTAACCGTTATTTAACTAGGCAAGTCAGTTAAGAACAAATTCTTACTTACAATGACGGCCTACCCTGGCCAAACCCGGTCGACGCTGGGCCAATTGTGCACCGCTCCATGGGACTCCCAATCACGACAGGATGTGATACAGCCTTGATTCAAACCAGGGACTGTGGTGACGCCTCTTGCACTGAGATGCAGTGCCTTAGATCAATGATTATCCTTGTGATGTTTCTACAACTTGATTAGAGTCCACCTGTGGTAAATTCAATTGAATGGACATGATTTGGAAAGGCATACACCTGTCTATATAAGGTCCCAAAGTTGACAGTGCATGTCAGAGAAAAAAAAAAGTCATGAGGTTGTAGAGCTCTGAGATAGGATTATGTCGAGGCACAGATCTGGGGAAGGCTACCAAAAAATGTCTGCAGCGTTGAAGGTCCCCAAGAACACAGTGACCTCCATCATTCTTAAATGGAATCTCCAAGACTATTCCTAGAGCTGGCTGCCCGGCCAACTGAGCAATCGGGGGAGAAGGGCCTTGGTCAGGGTGGTGACCAAGACCCCGATGGTCACTCTGACAGAGCTCCAGAGGTCCTCTGTGGAGATGGGAGAACCTTCCAGAAGGACAACCATCTCTGCAGCACTCCACCAATCAGGCCTTGATGGTAGAGTGGCCAGACCGAAGCCGCTCCTCAGTAAAAGGCACATGACAGCCCTCTTGGAGTTTGCCAAAAGGCACCTAAAGACTCTCAGACCATAAGAAACAAGATTCTCTGGTCTGTTGAAACCAAGATTGAACTCTTTGGCTTGAATGCCAAGCATCATCTGTGAAGGAAACCTGGCACCATCATTACGGTGAAGCATGCTAGTGGCAGCATCATGCTGTGGGGATGTTTTTCAGAGGCAGAGACTGGGAGGCTAGTCAGGATCGAGAGAAAGATGAACGGAAAAAAGTACAGAGAGATCCTTGATGAAAACTTCCTCCAGAGCGCTCAGGACCTCAGACTGGGGCGAAGGTTCACCTTCCAACAGGAAAACGACCTGACGCACACAGCCAAGACAATGCAGGAGTGGCTTCGGGACAAGTCTCTGAATGTCCTTGAGTGGCCCAGCCAGAGCCTGCACTTGAACCTGATCTAACATCTCTGGAGAGACCTGAAAATAGTTGTGCAGCGACGCTCCCCCATCCAACCTGACAGATCTTGAGAGGATCTGCAGAGTAGAATGGGAGAAACTCCCCAAATACATATGTGCCAAGAATACTCGGTGCTGTGATCACTGCCAAAGGTGCTTCAACAAAGTATTGAGTAAAGGGTCTGAAAACGTATATAAATGTGATGTTAATAAATGAGCAAAAACCTGTCAATGTCCTGCCATGCTCCATGCAGCCTATATCTGGCACTTCTTATTTTAAGTGAATGGTCAAGAATAGAGGCCGGAAATAGCTTGTCCATCCCCGGAGATAATCTGCATATATATATAGACACGGTTTGATTAATACACCCAACTCAGCCCAGTCTATTTTAGTTTTCTAGTTTTCCAGTGACACGCCCCCAGTGTCTCTGCTGATTCTGAAATAATTATAATCTGTTGACAAATATTCAGTAATAACCCAAAACTAAAAGTCCACACACACAACACAGCTCTAACAGAAGCGCAATTAGGAAGGCAGCGATTACCTTAATAAGAATCCCCAGCCCAGCTCAGTTTCATAACCTCCAGCTGTTACCGCTGGACTAGCAGAGAGAATTGATGAATGGAAATTATGAATGGAAGAAGCTAGGGATGGGATTACAGACCTTATTATGGGATTACAGACTTTATTATGGGATTACAGACCTCATTACAGGATTACAGACCTCATTACAGGATTACAGACCTCATTACAGGATTACAGACCTCATTACGAACTCTAATGCATCCATTGTTTATCGTTAGTAGAAATAAAAGGGTGAGAATGACAGAGTGAAACAAAGATAAAAAGAGATTTGAATGCCAACTACGATGGATATCCATCAATATGCTCATCTGAATATAGTTATAGCCTTTGCACCACAGAACATTATTCTATTTAAAAACACCTAAAGGTCTTACATCGTAGCTAGTGTTAAGCATATTAGTTCATATTAATTACACAGGAATGATTTCCACATCACAGTGGAGCATACTTTCACTGACTGGTATAGTTCCTCATAGACAGCTTGTAGGATAGGATGTCTTACTTTCCTTTCTGACCACAGCGCTCGCGTCGCGTGCTAAATAAATGGACACATACATGTTATTCAATCATTGCACCCACACTGCTCGCGCGCGCCAACGACCGTCTGCGTTGCCAAGTGCTAAAATATAAGTCAGTTCTATTTGTGACACTGATCACGGTGCAAATCCTGCCTCTCCCATCTCCTCATTGGTTTATAGAAGCAGATACCCACGTGCCATCTCCTCATTGGTTATATCCATGTGGGTGATTGAAAGATGAACTGATGTCAGTCGGTCGTGGTAATACACCTTATTATGAAAGTAGATGCCAATCGCCATATAAAGTCCAAAGAAGAAAAAGCCTGGAAGGAGGAGAGATGACTAGAAACGATTGGGTTGACCATTTTATGTGTGGATTAATTGGCGTAGTAGAGGACCTTGTGCATTTCAGGTAAAATAACAATTCAACGTTTATATCCCAGGACAAATTAGCTAGCAACACAGCTAGCTAAATAGGAAAAATTGGGTAAAATGTTTAATGCTTTTGGTTCAGAGTTTGTTTTGATATTTCAACCTGCGTGTCGTGATTGCGTTTGGTGTGGGGGGACAAAATCTATTTGCTCATGATGCGCATGCGCGCGTCTGGTTTGGTTATGGTGTAAGTCAACAGGTGTGGCATGGGAAAGGAGGAAGGGAGGAATTGTAAAGTGATATACTGAACAGAAAATGGCCAAATCAGTGCCTAAGTGGCCCAGCTGTAAGAGCTTGCTGAACAGTGTTAGGCTTAATGTCGCTCCAGATTCATTTAGGTGAGGTATAAAGTATATTCCACTGTAAATAGATTTTCCTTGAGAGGCAGGCAGTGTGCGTCTGACTGTTTAAGACCTTATATCTGTCCCAAACATGCACTTCCACAGCAGCACACACACACCCACAAGCAAGCAAACGGATACACAAGAACGTGCACATAAACACACACGCGCACACACACATCCTCTGTTAGATTAGACCTAGTGTTCCTCTGTGTGTAGATGAGAGACACAGTGTTTATGTGTGTAGATGAGAGACACAGTGTTTCTGTGTGTATATTAGAGACACAGTGTTTCTGTGTGTAGATGAGAGACACAGTGTTTCTGTGTGTAGATGAGAGACACAGTGTTTCTGTGTGTAGATGAGAGTTACAGTGTTTCTGTGTGTAGATGAGTTACAGTGTTTCTGTGTGCAGATGAGTTACATTGTTTCTATGTGCAGATGAGAGACACAGTGTTTATGTGTGCAGATGAGAGAGACAGTGTTTCTGTGTGTAGATGAGAGTTAGTGTTTCTATGTGTACATGTGAGACACAGTGTTTCTGTGTGTACATGAGAGACACAGTGTTTCTGTGTGTAGATGAGAGTTACAGTGTTTCTGTGTGTACATGAGAGACACAGTGTTTCTGTGTGTAGATGAGTTACAGTGTTTCTGTGTGTAGATGAGCGTTACAGTGTTTCTGTGTGTAGATGAGAGACACAGTGTTTCTGTGTGTAGATGAGAGTTACAGTGTTTCTGTGTGTAGATGAGAGACAGTGTTTCTGTGTGTAGATGAGAGCACAGTGTTTCTGTGTGTACATGAGAGTTACAGTGTTTCTGTGTGTACATGAGAGACACAGTGTTTCTGTGTGTAGATGAGTTACAGTGTTTCTGTGTGTAGATGAGCGTTACAGTGTTTCTGTGTGTAGATGAGAGACACAGTGTTTCTGTGTGTAGATGAGAGTTACAGTGTTTCTGTGTGTAGATGAGAGACACAGTGTTTCTGTGTGTAGATCAGAGACACAGTGTTTCTGTGTGTAGATGAGAGACAGTGTTTCTGTGTGTACATGTGAGACACAGTGTTTCTGTGTGTAGATGAGAGACAGTGTTTCTGTGTGTAGATGAGAGACAGTGTTTCTGTGTGTAGATGAGAGACAGTGTTTCTGTGTGTAGATGAGAGACAGTGTTTCTGTGTGTAGATGAGAGACACAGTGTTTCTGTGTGTAGATGAGCAGTGTTTCTGTGTGTAGATGAGCGTTACAGTGTTTCTGTGTGTAGATGAGAGTTACAGTGTTTCTGTGTGTAGATGAGAGTTACAGTGTTTCTGTGTGTAGATGAGAGTTATAGTGTTTCTGTGTGTAGATGAGAGAGACAGTGTTTCTGTGTGTACATGAGAGTTACAGTGTTTCTGTGTGTAGATGAGAGACAGTGTTTCTGTGTGTCACATGATACAAAGTAAAGGGAAAGGGGGATACCTAGTCAGTTGTCCAACTGAATGTATTCAACTGAAATGTGTCTTCCGCATTTAACCCAACCCCTCTGAATCACAGGAGCGGGGGGCTGCCTTATACGGCATCATCGGTGACCGGGGAGCAGTTGTTGTTGGGGGTTAACTGCCTTGCTCAGGGGACAGATTTTTAACTTGTCGGCTCAGGGATTCCATCCAGAAACCTTTTGGTTATGGCCCAACGATCCTACCCACCAGGCTACCTGCCACCCCAGTATGACCCCCACCTAAATATAACCTAGTGCTATACATGGACTCATCCTATTACAGACCCTAGGTACCGACACCTTCTAAAGACTTCAACAATAGTCCTATTACAAGATGGAACGTGAGTTATTCCTCTGTCAAAAAACAACTTCACTTTGTTGGACCGTTTTCAAGGTACACAACTTATACATTTTTGTCAAAAGGAAACTTTATAATGGAAATGCATTTGGAAGTTGTGGTAAAAACTGTAGTCTCTAGTCAATTCCTACACTACTACTCCTCATTGGTTATCAATCCATGCAGCGAGCAAGACTTTTATTTCTGAGTGTTCCTCCCGAGTGGAGGGATCCATCCATGAATCATGGTCGCCCGCTTTGCTCCAACTGAAAAGGTTTCTCCACGAACAGAACAGGGATAAATGGATGTCTTTCAGGCACAACAAAGCAAATCATTTTAGAATGTCTGGGCGGGATTCGGAAGCGGTGGTGGGAACAGCAGCGGAGTGAGGAACTCATCATGTAAAACAAAAAGCGGATGCAAAACATATCAAAAAGACATATTGGTACATCGCACTGCAGACCTCCTGTGAGAGGAGTGGATGCTGTTCTGTTGTTCACAGCAGTGTTACAAGTTAGATGGTATGCTAATGCTTCAAGCTAATGCCCATCGTCACCAATCAGCTAGGATTATTTAGGTTTAATTGGGGAACTCGCTGGAAGACACCCTCAGAACAAACCAAGGGCCCTGGTGTTATTGAGCGTGTCTTGAGTGACGTTGGCGTTGCGTGGAAATGACTGTTGGAGACCTGTGACATCGTTTAACACCGTCAGACACTAACGCTTAGGTTTAACAGCAGTGCAACAAATGAGACATAATGAAGACTTTAGCATTAATGGTTTTCAATCGCAGCAGCGTCAGACAGAGTTCTTTGAGCTTTGTGATGGACGGTAATTGGGAGCGGAGTTTGCGTTATCACCAGGTAGTAGTTGCTGTATTGCACCATAAATTCACCAGTGTGCGGACACTGCATATGGTCTGTACTTAAATACTGATTAAATTGAGGGAACATTATCATTACCATACACGACTGTAGAAAATCCTGAGGGACAAATTGGACACTTAATGATGAGATCATATAGAATGCTGGGTTGAGAGGCAGTGAAATGGTACAGAGGAAATACATCCTGTAGAACAGTCACGTAGCATAGAGAGGGCCTTATATGTTACATTACAGTGGGTCCAAATACTCTTACATGGATTGTACTCATCATCTGCTCTCCTTTGCAACGGTAACCGTCATAGTCGGTAACCTTCACAGTAGGTAACCGCTGATCTGAGAAGGCAGGCGTTAAACATCCCATAATGAAATGCAGCGTCACACATTCACTCAACGGTAACACATCTAATCTCAGGCCACACACATAAAACCTGCAGGTCACATGATCATATGATAGACTGACACAACCGACCAATCACTCCTGTCAACATACAAATGAATAGATATGGAACGGATGTGGGTCTTTTCATTGTCAATCTCGTAGAGGAAGTCAATCACAGCCTCCCCACTGGGCATAGAGGTCAGTTCAATGTCTAGTTTTGATTTACATTTGGTTGAGTTGTCAACGTGAATTCAACAACAAAAAATTCACCACTTCGTTGGATTTAGGTTTAAAGTTGGGTGAAAAAAAGACACAATTCCCTTACTTTGATGACTTTTTTCAAACTCAATCAGTTTTACACGTTGACTCAACATCATCACATTGGATTTTTTTGGTTCAAATTATGTGGAAACAACGTTGATTTAACCAGTTTTCACGCAGTGGGTTCCCTCTCATCAGTTATGGCTTCTTTCCTGACATTGCTGAGTTCTACTGCATCATCACTGAACAGACAGACATTTCAGTGTTACGCATTATCTTCTCCTATATCTATGAATAAATATACATCATATTGCTGTGTTGGAAGATACTGCCACAGGGAGCAGTGTGGTCTTTGATAATTGAGTATTGGTTTAGTCCTGGTTAAATATAGCCAAGGTAGACAGGTAACCACAAACAAAGCTTAGTAGCCAACAGCAGGCATCTAATGTTATCAGAACTTGGCCGTTTACATATCAAAGAACCTTGATTGATGTGTCTATGAGGAGGTGTATGTGACTGTAAAAGGGTATATTCATGTTATGCATAAGTGTCTGTAGAGCACGACCTTGGGGACTTCATGAGTTCATGACATGATAGGTCAAAAGTCAAGAACATGGGGCAGGGGATGAAAGGGCAGGGCTCCGAGTCTCTTGGTTCTCGATTGTGTTCCTATCTGTATAGCTCCTAAAGAAACTAAACCAGAGGAGAAGACAACAAGCTGCAAAGCCGGTTTTGGTTTTGTCTTTGCTTTAGTCTCACCAGGACGCCCGCACTCCTGCCTCTTTTTCACCTGCGTTTCCCCTTGGGTAGCCTGAAGATTGGGTCGGAGGTAAATAAAAAGCAGAGGGCAGATGAGTCCGAAGTCGAAGCCGGAATTGAGGTTAGTAACTGCCGATCTGATGTTCAAAAGGTTCTTGTCGATCATAAGAAATTATAGCGGATCCCCACTCCCCAAGGGTTGAAAAACCATATTAGGGGTTATACATTCACCAACAATACAATATGGAGAATATGGTTTCAGATGATGTACTCTGAGACCTGCCTATAGAAGGGCTGTTGTTTCCCTGTGACATCATACATTCATGATTTAGTTTTTGATTAGATTTTCCCCTCTGATAGAGATGAGGCAGAGACAATGTTACACTAGCCCTACTGGAGATGGAGAGAGAACTCTTGATCACCATGGTGAATGTGCTGAAGCTGGTAATGTGTGGGTGAAGCTCGTTGGGGATGTTTATGCTTGTGTATGTGTATGCATTTTATACACTCTGTGTGCCACAAATGGTGTTCCTATGTCAGTGTACTCCATAACATCCATATGAAAGGGTTCTATGTGGTTAGGGCTTTGTACAGTAGTGTCTTTCCTATGTTTCTATGCTGTGTATTTGGTTCTACTTTTTAGATATGACAAAACAAGGATCCAGCTCACAACCATATGAAAAACAATCTGTAAGCGAACACATTGTCTGCTCAACGTTTATTCTCCTGCTGCCCTAGGAGCCATACCTACAGGTCATTTTAAGGTAATCCAAGGTCACTCCAAGTTCACTGCAGCAGCAGCAGGTGTGGTCCAGTTCCCACCTAGCTCCTCAGACATCCCCAAGGCCCCAGCCACAGCTGTAGCAGCAGCAACAGTTAGGTTCTGAGCTGCTTCCCTGATGACCTTCGGAGGCTCCTCTGAGGAGACGATCTCTGCCATGGTGACGTATGTCCCAGCCAGGAACCCTATAAAGCCCACCACAGCGATGACAAGGTCCTTCACCAACATGGCTGGCTTCAGCGGTCGGTCTGAGAAGGTGATGAGCTCCACCAGGGGGTGGAAGACCAGGGCCAGGGCACTGCTGGACACGGCACCCACCAGGGAGATGACCAAGTCCAGACGAGGGATCAGCACGGCAAAGGAGACTGGAGAGAGAGAGGGGAGGGAAGGGCAGAGGGAGAGAAGTAGAGAGGTGATAAAGAAATCCAGGGGGGAGGCAATAAAGAGGGGAGGGGGAGGGTGAAGTGAGAGAGGAGATAAGAAAAGGAAGGGAAAAGGATGGAGTGGGGGGTTGTAGAGAGCGGAGAGATAGGGAGAGAAGTACGGAGGTCATCAAACAGAGCATGGAAACAGATGTCTAGAGACAAATTAATCAAGCTGCCACACATGCATACCACAGCACAGACACTTCCCATTCAATATGCAGTTGAAGTCGGAAGTTTACATACCCTTAGGTTGGAGCTAAAAATGCCAACATCGGTATCGGCCCGATGTCTAGTTTAACGCCGATGTGCAATACCGATGTCAAAGCTGACGTGCATACCTACAGTTGAAGTCGGAATTTTACATACACTTAGGTTGGAGTCATTACAACTTGTTTTACAACTCCTCCACAAATGTCTTGTTAAAACCTGTTAGGGCTAGGGGGCAGTATTTGCACGGCTGGATAAAAAAATGTACCCGATTTAATCTGGTTACTAATCCTACCCAGTAACTAGAATATGCATATACTTATTATATATGGATAGAAAACACCCTAAAGTTTATAAAACTGTTTGAATGGTGTCTGTGAGTATAACAGAACTCATTTGGCAGGCAAAACCCTGAGACATTTTCTGACAGGAAGTGGATACCTGATGTGTTGTATTACCTTTAAACCTATGCCATTGAAAAACACAGGGGCTGAGGAATATTTTGGCACTTCCTATTGCTTCCACTAGATGTCACCAGCCTTTACAAAGTGTTTTGAGTCTTCTGGAGGGAGATCTGACCGAACAAGAGCCATGGAACGATGATGGCCCATTAGACACCTGGCGCGCGAGTTCATGTTGGGTACCCTCGTTCCAATACGTTATAAAAGAGAATGCATTCGTCCACCTTGAATATTATTCATGTTCTGGTTAAAAAAGGCCCTAATGATTTATGCTATACAACGTTTGACATGTTTGAACGAACGTAAATATATTTTTTCCCCTCGTTCATGAAGTGAAGTCCGGCGGGCTTAGATCATGTGCTAACAAGACGGAGATTTTTAGACATAAATGATGAGCTTTTTTGAACAAAACTACATTCGTTATGGACCTGTGATACCTGGAAGTGACATCTGATGAAGAGAATCAAAGGTAATGGATTATTTACATAGTATTTTCGATTTTAGATCTCCCCAACATGACGGCTAGTCTGTATCGCAACGCGTATTTTTCTGGGCGCAGTGCTCAGATTATTGCAAAGTGTGATTTCCCAGTAAGGTTATTTTTAAATCTGGCAAGTTGATTGCGTTCAAGAGATGTAAATCTATAATTCTTTAAATGACAATATAATATTTTACCAATGTTTTCTAATTTTAATTATTTAATTTGTGGTGCTGACTTGAATGCCGGTTATTGGAGGGAAACGATTTCCTCAACATCAATGCCATAGTAAAACGCTGTTTTTGGATATAAATATGAACTTGATAGAACTAAAAATGCATGCATTGTCTAACATAATGTCCTAGGAGTGTCATCTGATGGAGATTGTAAAAGGTTAGTGTATCATTTTAGCTGGTTTTATGGTTTTGGTGACCCTGTCTTTGAATTGACAAAACATTACACACAACTCTTGTAAATGTACTGTCCTAACATACTCTAAATTTATGCTTTCGCCGTAAAACCTTTTTGAAATCGTAAAACGTGGTTAGATTAAGGAGATGTTTATCTTTCAAAGGCTGTAAAATAGTTGTATGTTTGAAAAATTTGAATTTTGACATTTATTTGGATTCAAATTTGCCGCTCTTGAAATGCACCTGCTGTTGATGGAGTGCACCACGGGTGGGATGCTTGCGTCCCACCTAGCCCATAGAGGTTAACAAACTATAGTTTTGGCAAGTCGGTTAGTACATCTACTTTGTGCATGACACAATACATTTTCCCTACAATTGTTTACAGACAGATTATTTCACTTATAATTCATTGTATCACAATTCCAGTAGGTCAAAAGTTTACATACACTAAGTTGACTGTTTAAACAGCTTGGAAAATTTCAGAAATGATGTCATGGCTTTAGAAGCTTCTGATAGGCTAATTGACATTTTTTTGAGTCAATTGGAGGTGTACCTGTCGATGTATTTCAAGGCCTACCATAAAATCCAGTGCCTCTTTGCTTGACATCATGGGAAAATCAAAAGAAATCAGCCAAGACCTCAGAAAAAAACTGTAGACCTCTACAAGTCTGGTTCATCCTTGGGAGCAATTTCCAAACGCCTGAAGGTACCACGTTCATCTGTACAAACAATAGAACGCATGTATAAACACCATGAGGCCACGCAGCCGTCATACTTCTCAGGAAGGAGACGCGTTCTGTCTCCTAGAGATGAATGTACTTTGGTGTGAAAAGTACAAATCAATCCCAGAACAACAGCAAAGGACCTTGCGAAGATGCTGCAGGAAACAGGTACAAAAGTATCTACATCCACAGTAAAACGAGTCCTATATCGACGTAACCTGAAAGGCCGCTAAGCAAGGAAGAAGCCACTGCTCCAAAACCGCCATAAAAAAGCCAGACTACGGTTTGCAACTGCACATGGGGACAAAGATCGTACTTTTTGGAGAAATGTCCTCTGATCTGATGAAACAAAACAGAACTGTTTGGCCATAAAGACCATCCTTATGTTTGGAAGAAAAAGGGGAATGCTTGAAAGCCGAAGAACACCATCCCAACCGTGAAGCACGGGGGTGGCAACATCATGTTGTGGGGGTGCTTTGCTGCAGGAGGGACTGGTGCATTTCACAAAATAGATGGCATCATGAGGTAGGAAAATGATGTGGATATATTGAAGCAATATCTCAAAACATCAGTCAGGAAGTTAAAGCTTGGTCGCAAATGGGTCTTCCAAATGGACAATGACCCCAAGCATACTTCCAAAGTTGTGGCAAAATGGCTTGAGGACAACAAAGTCAAGGTATTGGAGTGGCCATCACAAAGCCCTGACCTCAATCCTATAGGAAATTTGCGGGCAGAACTGAAAAAGCGTGTGCGAGCAAAGAGGCCTACAAACCTGACTCAGTTACACAAGCTCTGTCAGGAGGAATGGGCCAAAATTCACCCAACTTATTGTGGGAAGCTTGTGGAAGGCTACCCGAAACGTTTGACCCAAGTTAAACAATTTAAAGGCAATGCTACCAAATACTAATTGAGTGTATGTGAACTTCTGACCAACTGGGAATGTGATGAAAGAAATAAAAGCTGAAATAAATCATTCTCTCTTCTATTATTCTGACATTTCACATTCTTAAAATAAAGTGGTGATCCTAGCTGACCTAAGACAGGCAATTTTTACAAGGATTAAATATCAAGAATTGTGAAAAACTGAGTTTAAATGTATTTGGCTAAGGTGTATGTAAACTTCCCACTTCAACTGTACATGAGTTTCCATGGTGGAAAATCCCAAATCTCTCATCCCTACAGTATAGGCCATACCAACAATTTACAAAAATGCAATGCCTGCAAACCACCTTCCAGCTGGAACTGGTATCATTTAACAATGAGTCACACATGAAAGCAGCGGTCGAGATAAAGTCGTGGGCCCTTAGAGGCCCTCACAGACACACTGAAAATCAAACCCCAGACCGCAGTACCCTAAACCTTTGATATTTAAACTTCCCTTTTAAGTTGGCCTCCTAATTTCACTTTTTCAGTGGCCAGTTGAGGGGAGGTGAGTATGGGAGGAGGGGAGTATGGGAGGTAACTGTGAACATGGCTTGGTGTTACTGTTAGCATGCTGACAGTACTTCCTGTTAGTTTCACATACAGGCAGGCCCCCACTGCAGGGCATGTGTTTGTTGGCAGAGAGAGGGATGGAACGGGGGTTAGCAGTTAGAGAAAAATACAGAGAGAAAGAGAGAGGGAGAGAGAGAGACAGAGAGGGGGAGGCAAAAAGTAGAATGGCAGGTAGAGAGGAGTGCAGGATTAAAGTTCAGGGGCTTAAAAGGGGCACACACGTGGTACGCTCATCTAGAAATACCCAGGTTCTGGGGACCGTACATGGTCATTGAGACACCAACAACAGCAACCGAGAAATCTAATGTAACCCGAATAGTCTCATCCAGCTCTCCCACCTCACATACATTTCCACAGGAGAGAGTCTCTGGAGAGACATGTTAACATGTTTGATCTCAGATCCACACAGCAGGAGCAGAGGTAGCGCTTACACACAAACACAAACATACACAAATAACTCTCAGACTAAACACAGACACTCAACAAAAAAATAAAATGGCTTCTTCGCCTCAGAGGATCACACCCCAAAATCTGTCACGACTATAGTTACATTTCATCAAATCATGCATTATTTACCTCAGAGCAGGACATCAAATGGCAACTTACTATTATAACATCACATGAATAACTGACCAATCATAGTCTATCACTGTCTGTTATGAGTCATTTCTAGCCTATAAGTTGAGAGCATCGGGCCAGTAACCGAAAGGTCGCTGGTTCGAATCCCTGAGCCGTCTAGGGGAAAAATCTGCCCTAACCCTAATTGTTCCTGTAAGTCGCTCCAGAGAAGAGCATCTGCTAAATGACTAAAATGTAAAAAAAAATATCCACCCAAAATGCTGCCTGTCAGTCAGAAATACATGCATTCACCTAGTAAAGTGGTTATCTTTTCAAATGCAAATCGCTTTAGTGTGACATTATACAAGGAAATGGATTTGGTTTGGTTTCACAAAAGCCCATCCACCCTCAAAATATATATATATTTTATGTTGTTATGTGACTCCTATTGATATGGTTTTTGGAGCAAAAATGCAATTCTTCCATCATTTCATTGCATGTATGTCTCACTGAATGCATTTATCTCATTGCAACATTTCATTGCCTTCAATTGAAATCAGTTGAGAGACAGAAAATAAAAAGCATCTGAAAGGGAGCCTGCTGTGAATATCAATGAGATAAACATGACAGTGATGCTTCATCTCAGGTGACTACCCAGGTATTTCACTAGAAACTCAAAAAGTACATCTATTGCAGAGCCCTCAGAAGTTGTGTGTGTGTGTGTGTGTGTGTGTGTGTGTGTGTGTGTGTGTGTGTGTACAGGGCGAGACAGCAGACCAAGTCGAAAACATGACACTATAAATATGATGGAACATAACATGACACTATAAATATGATGGAACATAACATGACACTATAAATATGATGGAACATAACATGACACTATAAATATGATGGAACATAACATGACACTATAAATATGATGGAACATAACATGACACTATAAATATGATGGAACATAACATGACACTATAAATATGATGGGACATAACATGACACTATAAATATGATGGGACATAACATGACACTATAAATATGATGGAACATAACATGACACTATAAATATGATGGAACATAACATGACACTATAAATATGATGGAATATAACATGACACTATAAATATGATGGAACATAACATGACACTATAAATATGATGGAACATAACATGACACTATAAATATGATGGAACATAACATGACACTATAAATATGATGGGACATAACATGACATGATATGAGCCTTGACCACATACATCCATTAGTGCTGAATAAACATGTGAGGTTGCAACTGCTCCTCCAGCCCAACTCCCCACTCTGTAACGACCTGTCTAATGTGCTATTGATCCTATTAACCAGTTACATTGAGCCAGATTCCATACTAAACCAACACAGCCCTGCCCAATGCCCTTCACGTGTTCATAGATTACTGTGTGAGGAGGGGAGTGTGTGTGTGTTATGTTGTGTTCAGTACAGACACAACAAAGTCCTCATAGGGATCACAGTCTGGATCGAGCAGAGGGAGTTGACAGTCCAATGTCTCTACTGTATATAATGTAGTCCAGGAAAACTAGTGGTCACAGAAGAATGTCATTATATATCGCACCTTTGAGAGGGTGCAAAATGGAAAGAGAGTAAGGTAGAGATGTAATGTCTCTGTCTGTCATCGGTCTTGATAATTGTATGACCTTTACCAAGAGTTGGGGGTCAATTTCAATTCAAAATGTTCCTCATTGAAAAGCATTGAAGATCATTTTTAAAGGTTTTTTTATTTGGCATTTTATATGATTCTACAGATAACAGACAGAACAGCTGGAGGGCAGAACACACGGATCCCCTACCAAATCAAACCCAACCCACCCCCTCATGCTCTAACAGAACACACACGGATCCCCTACCAAATCAAACCCACCCCAATCCCTCATGCTCTAACAGAACACACACGGATCCCCAACCAAATCAAACCCACCCCAATCCCTCATGCTCTAACAGAACACACACGGATCCCCTACCAAATCAAATCAAACCCACCCCCTCATGCTCTAACAGAACACACACGGATCCCCTACCAAATCAAACCCACCCCAATCCCTCATGCTCTAACAGAACACACACGGATCCCCTACCAAATCAAACCCAACCCAATCCCTCATGCTCTAACAGAACACACACGGATCCCCTACCAAATCAAACCCACCCCAATCCCTCATGCTCTAACAGAACACACACGGATCCCCTACCAAATCAAACCCACCCCAATCCCTCATGCTCTAATAGAACGCACACGGATCCCCTACCAAATCAAACCCACCCCAATCCCTCATGCTCTAACAGAACACACACGGATCCCCTACCAAATCAAATCAAACCCACCCCAATCCCTCATGCTCTAACAGAACACACATGGATCCCCTACCAAATCAAACCCACCCCAATCCCTCATGCTCTAACAGAACACACACGGATCCCCTACCAAATCAAATCAAACCCACCCCCTCATGCTCTAACAGAACACACATGGATCCCCAACCAAATCAAATCAAACCCACCCCAATCCCTCATGCTCTAACAGAACACACACGGATCCCCTACCAAATCAAACCCAACCCAATCCCTCATGCTCTAACAGAACACACACGGATCCCCAACCAAATCAAACCCACCCCAATCCCTCATGCTCTAACAGAACACACACGGATCCCCTACCAAATCAAATCAAACCCACCCCCTCATGCTCTAACAGAACACACACGGATCCCCTACCAAATCAAACCCACCCCCTCATGCTCTAACAGAACACACACGGATCCCCTACCAAATCAAACCCAACCCAATCCCTCATGCTCTAACAGAACACACACGGATCCCCTACCAAATCAAACCCACCCCAATCCCTCATGCTCTAACAGAACACACACGGATCCCCAACCAAATCAAACCCACCCCAATCCCTCATGCTCTAACAGAACACACACGGATCCCCTACCAAATCAAACCCACCCCAATCCCTCATGCTCTAACAGAACACACACGGATCCCCAACCAAATCAAACCCACCCCAATCCCTCATGCTCTAACAGAACACACACGGATCCCCTACCAAATCAAACCCACCCCAATCCCTCATGCTCTAACAGAACACACATGGATCCCCTACCAAATCAAACCCACCCCAATCCCTCATGCTCTAACAGAACACACACGGATCCCCTACCAAATCAAACCCAACCCAATCCCTCATGCTCTAACAGAACACACACGGATCCCCTACCAAATCAAACCCACCCCAATCCCTCATGCTCTAACAGAACACACACGGATCCCCTACCAAATCAAACCCACCCCAATCCCTCATGCTCTAAGAGAACACACACGGATCCCCTACCAAATCAAATCAAACCCACCCCAATCCCTCATGCTCTAACAGAACACACATGGATCCCCTACCAAATCAAACCCACCCCAATCCCTCATGCTCTAACAGAACACACACGGATCCCCTACCAAATCAAATCAAACCCACCCCCTCATGCTCTAACAGAACACACATGGATGCCCAACCAAATCAAATCAAACCCACCCCAATCCCTCATGCTCTAACAGAACACACACGGATCCCCTACCAAATCAAACCCAACCCAATCCCTCATGCTCTAACAGAACACACACGGATCCCCTACCAAATCAAACCCACCCCAATCCCTCATGCTCTAACAGAACACACATGGATCCCCAACCAAATCAAATCAAACCCACCCCAATCCCTCATGCTCTAACAGAACACACACGGATCCCCAACCAAATCAAATCAAACCCACCCCCTCATGCTCTAACATGGCTATTCCCAAACTGGGGTATGCGTAATGCCGTCGGGGGTACGGAAATAAAAATTACATGAAACCTTCACTTTTGCGTAGACATTTAGAAACAAAACATGCCAATTTGAAAAATAAGCCAAGGGACTTTTTTGAGCAAGAATTAAGATGACTTTCGAGAAGTAAGACATGTATAAAAGCAACAGAAACCATTAATAAGAAGGGTCTAGAAGCGTCGTATATGGTGAGCTACAGAATGGCGAGGACAGGCAAGCCCCATACTATTGTGGAGGACTTCTTTCTGCTGCCGTGGATATGGCTGGGGCTGGGGGAAAATGCCCCAAAAATATACAGACAATTTCTTCATAAAACAACACTGTTTCACTACGCATCAGTGACATGGCAGGAGATGTTTTGAAACAATTACTGCTTCATATACCAGCCAGTGAATTCTATGCGTTACAGCTGGATGAGTCAACAGATGTGGCGGGCCTGGCACAGCTCCTGGTATATGTCTGTTACATTAATGGGGGGGGGGGGGGGTCAATTAAGGAAGACATCCACTTCTGCAAACCACGGAAACAAGGACAACAAGATAATATGTTTTTTAAGTACTGGACAGCTTTGTGACATCAAATGGACTTTGGTGGTATGGTTGAAAAATTGCAAGACTATGTTATAATGCTTTTATTGCATCAAATGGTAGTTTTATGCAACAGAATAAAGTATTCTGTTAACTATTGTGTGTGTGTTCTACTGAGGATGGGCCTCTGGGAGATTTTATTGTATTTTTTATTTCACCTTTATTTAACCAGGTAGGCTAGTTGAGAACAAGTTCTCATTTACAACTGCGACCTGGCCAAGATAAAGCAAAGCAGTGTGACACAGACAACAACACATGGAGTTACACATGGAGTAAACAATAAACACTGACAGGAGATTTACAATGTCTTTTGGGTGATAAAACCTAAAGAGCATTCCAGAGCATGAGTTAATGTTTCTGTTGTATACCGTACCAGGAAGAGTTGGTTCCAGTTTGGAGTAGGAGGACCAGACACTGGTCTCTATACAATGAAAACAGTTGACACAGCAGATGCTGTCTGCTATGTATTATAGGTATCTTTCATACAGATCTTAACCTTGTGACCCATTCTATACATCTGTTGTTCGTCATGTAGGTTGAAAGGGGTGTATCTTGGCTATAAAAGACCTTTGTACTTTTGTCTCGTGGCTCTCAACGAATCATTTGACCGTGAATCGTCGACCAGCCATCATTATCGTAGAGCACTCAATAGATTCACTTTATATGTGTGTTGTATTGACCTGCTCCATTATTAATAAGTGATTAAAGATTTAGTTTAAGTATAACTCTGACTTGTGTGATAAGTTTGTCTCTCCTCATTTGATAGTTAAGAAATGAACCACCACAGTGGCCAAGACGTCTTGGGAGACATAGTGGAGTGGTAACGCGCATGCAAGCAGTTGCTCCCGACGCCACTTGGGTACACTGCAGCATCCACCGAGAGGCTCTTGCTGCCAAGGGAATGCCTGACAGCTTGAAATATGTTTTGGACACTACAGTGTCACCCTTCCTAGGAGAGGGGGTGACCTTGATAATTTATTGTTAAAACGAGAGGCTGCCTGGATCTTTAATTTAAAGACCCTTGCACCCTTCGGTCTCAACATAGACTTTGATCTTAAGCCATTCTTGTGATTATTGTGACTTTGCCATTGTAATTGTTTGTAAGCTTGTGTAGTCTAAAATGAATCTATGATCGTATGCTATCCATTTGTTTTTTTGTATGCTGTTCTTTGTATGCCATTTTTATATTTGAGAATTAACCAATGATATTAGGCCACACTTGGCCATGATTACAGACACCTGTGTGTCTTTTGATACTACTATATAAACGACTCATCTCGCAGTGTTTGTGATCATACCCTGATGAAGACAGCTTGGCTGTCGAAACGTTGGATATTACATTTTTGCATCTGAGCTCCTAGAGTGTGCGGCTCTCCCTTATTTTCAAGTTGGACACTACAGTGAAAATGGTTCCCTTTGTTAAAACAAGGCCCCTGAATTCTTGTGTATTTTCTGCATTATGCAATGATATGGGCAGCGACCATATAATGCTTTTACAACATACAGAAGTGCGCTGGTTATCAAGGGGCAAAGTACTGACAGGTTTTTTTTAATTGAGAGACGAGCTTAAAGTTTTCTTTACTGTCCATAATTTTCACTTGTCTGACCGCTTGCATGATGACGAGTTTCTCACACGACTGGCCTTTCTGGGTGATATTTTTTCTCGCCTGAATGATCTGAATCTAGGATTACAGGGACTCTCCACAACAATATTCAATGTGCGGGGCAAAATTGAGGCTATGATTAAGAAGTTGGAGCTCTTCTCTGTCTGCATTAGCAAGGACAACACACAGGTCTTTCCATCATTGTATGATTTTTCGTGTTTCAATGAACTCAAGCTCACGCACAATGTCAAATGTGATATAGCGAAGCACCTAAGCGAGATGGGTGTGCAATTACGCAGGTACTTTCATGCCCTGCCTCCAGTCCACTTACCGATATCTGAACAAGAGAGCCTCATTGAAACAAGCGGTTCTGTGAAAATGTAATTTAATCAGAAGCCACTGCCAGATTTCTGGATAAGGCTGCGCTCAGAGTATCCTGCCTTGGCAAATTGTGCTGTTAAGACACTGATGCCCTTTGCAACCACGTACCTATATGAGAGTGGATTCTCGGCCCTCAATAGCATGAAAACTAAATGATTGAAGACTGAGACTCTCTCCAATACAACCCAATATTGCAGAGTTATGTGCATCCTTTCAAGCACACCCTTCTCATTATTCACAATTTTTGTGGAACAAATACGGTTTTATATGTAAGATGGCTAAATAAACAGTCAAATTATTGATTATTGTTGTTTGTGCCCTGGTCCTATAAGAACTCTTTGTCACTTCCCACGAGCCGGGTTGTGACAAAAACTCTCACTCATTCTTATGTTTAATAAATGTATTGTATAGTGTGTGTGTGGCAGGCTTACAATGATGGCAAAAAACAAACATTTAAGAGTGCACTGACCCTGGTGCTAGAGGGGTACGCAGCTGGAGGTTGAATGTTTGAAGGGGTACGGGACTATACAAATTTTGGGAACCACTGCTCCCCCCCCCCCGCCACTCTATAGAACTGGTTAGAGGGGCCTCCTGTGGTACCACTCTATAGAACTGGTTAGAGGGGCCTCCTGTGGTGCCACTCTATAGAACTGGTTAGAGGGGCCTCCTGTGGTGCCACTCTATAGAACTGGTTAGAGGGGCCTCCTGTGGTGCCACTCTATAGAACTGGTTAGAGGGGCCTCCTGTGGTGCCACTCTATAGAACTGGTTAGAGGGGCCTCCTGTGGTACCACTCTATAGAACTGGTTAGAGGGGCCTCCTGTGGTGCCACTCTATAGAACTGGTTAGAGGGGCCTCCTGTGGTACCACTCTATAGAACTGGTTAGAGGGGCCTCCTGTGGTACCACTCTATAGAACTGGTTAGAGGTGCCTCCTGTGGTACCACTCTATAGAACTGGTTAGAGGGGCCTCCTGTGGTACCACTCTATAGAACTGTTTAGAGGGGCCTCCTGTGGTACCACTCTATAGAACTGGTTAGAGGGGCCTCCTGTGGTACCACTCTATAGAACTGGTTAGAGGGGCCTCCTGTGGTACCACTCTATAGAACTGGTTAGAGGGGCCTCCTGTGGTGCCACTCTATAGAACTGGTTAGAGGGGCCTCCTGTGGTGCCGCTCTATAGAACTGGTTAGAGGGGCCTCCTGTGGTGCCACTCTATAGAACTGGTTAGAGGGGCCTCCTGTGGTGCCGCTCTATAGAACTGGTTAGAGGGGCCTCCTGTGGTACCACTCTATAGAACTGATTAGAGGGGCCTCCTGTGGTGCCACTCTATAGAACTGGTTAGAGGGGCCTCCTGTGGTGCCACTCTATAGAACTGGTTAGAGGGGCCTCCTGTGGTGCCACTCTATAGAACTGGTTAGAGGGGCCTCCTGTGGTGCCACTCTATAGAACTGGTTAGAGGGGCCTCCTGTGGTACCACTCTATAGAACTGGTTAGAGGGGCCTCCTGTGGTACCACTCTATAGAACTGGTTAGAGGGGCCTCCTGTGGTACCACTCTATAGAACTGGTTAGAGGGGCCTCCTGTGGTACCACTCTATAGAACTGGTTAGAGGTGCCTCCTGTGGTACCACTCTATAGAACTGGTTAGAGGGGCCTCCTGTGGTACCACTCTATAGAACTGTTTAGAGGGGCCTCCTGTGGTACCACTCTATAGAACTGGTTAGAGGGGCCTCCTGTGGTACCACTCTATAGAACTGGTTAGAGGGGCCTCCTGTGGTGCCACTCTATAGAACTGGTTAGAGGGGCCTCCTGTGGTGCCACTCTATAGAACTGGTTAGAGGGGCCTCCTGTGGTGCCACTCTATAGAACTGGTTAGAGGGGCCTCCTGTGGTGCCACTCTATAGAACTGGTTAGAGGGGCCTCCTGTGGTACCACTCTATAGAACTGATTAGAGGGGCCTCCTGTGGTGCCACTCTATAGAACTGGTTAGAGGGGCCTCCTGTGGTGCCACTCTATAGAACTGGTTAGAGGGGCCTCCTGTGGTACCACTCTATAGAACTGGTTAGAGGGGCCTCCTGTGGTACCACTCTATAGAACTGGTTAGAGGGGCCTCCTGTGGTACCACTCTATAGAACTGGTTAGAGGGGCCTCCTGTGGTACCACTCTATAGAACTGGTTAGAGGGCCCTCCTGTGGTACCACTCTATAGAACTGGTTAGAGGGGCCTCCTGTGGTACCACTCTATAGAACTGGTTAGAGGGGCCTCCTGTGGTGCCACTCTATAGAACTGGTTAGAGGGGCCTCCTGTGGTGCCACTCTATAGAACTGGTTAGAGGGGCCTCCTGTGGTGCCACTCTATAGAACTGGTTAGAGGCGCCTCCTGTGGTGCCACTCTATAGAACTGGTTAGAGGGGCCTCCTGTGGTACCACTCTATAGAACTGGTTAGAGGGGCCTCCTGTGGTGCCACTCTATAGAACTGGTTAGAGGGGCCTCCTGTGGTGCCACTCTATAGAACTGGTTAGAGGGGCCTCCTGTGGTGCCACTCTATAGAACTGGTTAGAGGGGACTCCTGTGGTGCCACTCTATAGAACTGGTTGGAGGGGCCTCCTGTGGTGCCACTCTATAGAACTGTTTAGAGGGGCCTCCTGTGGTGCCACTCTATACAACTGGTTAGAGGGGCCTCCTGTGGTGCCACTCTATAGAACTGGTTAGAGGGGCCTCCTGTGGTGCCACTCTATAGAACTGGTTAGAGGGGCCTCCTGTGGTGCCACTCTATAGAACTGGTTAGAGGGGCCTCCTGTGGTGCCACTCTATAGAACTGGTTAGAGGGGCCTCCTGTGGTGCCACTCTATAGAACTGGTTAGAGGGGCCTCCTGTGGTGCCACTCTATAGAACTGGTTAGAGGGGCCTCCTGTGGTGCCACTCTATAGAACTGGTTAGAGGGGCCTCCTGTGGTGCCACTCTATAGAACTGGTTAGAGGGGCCTCCTGTGGTGCCACTCTATAGAACTGGTTAGAGGGGCCTCCTGTGGTACCACTCTATAGAACTGTTTAGAGGGGCCTCCTGTGGTGCCACTCTATAGAACTGGTTAGAGGGGCCTCCTGTGGTACCACTCTATAGAACTGGTTAGAGGGGCCTCCTGTGGTGCCACTCTATAGAACTGGTTAGAGGGGCCTCCTGTGGTGTCACTCCAAATGATGTAATAAAGGCAGAAGGTTCTATAGGTCTCTCCAGTATCTTAGAAAACGTCTAAAAAATTGATATCCAGAAATATGCCAATTTCGGGCATGTCTAAAACGTGTAATACAGTAGCAGGAGCCTGCTTACATCATTGACAAGTAGAATCTATTTCTGGTCTAATCTTGGATTATTTTTCCTTTGACCAATGCAGCCAATCTACTATTATAAATTGAATTACAGCATGTCTTAGACATAGAGATGAAGAATTTATTCTCTGAAGCCTGCTCTGCCAAGTTTCTGGGATCTAGGAATATTGAACTATTGTACTAACTGTTCAAAAGATGCAAAACACATATCAGTGTATAAGTAGTTCAGTGAGGAGATCTCTTTTCCAGACCAGATATAAAACGCCCTGTCTAATAATGATGGAGAAAATGTATGGTTCTTTAATAATGGGGCAGAAGTAAAAAATTCACTGACACCAAACGATCGCCTGAACTGTTTCCCGATTTTTAGAGAATGTTTCACAATAGGGTTTTTGGAAACAGGCTCAGCTAATGCAAGTTTAGAACAGAGCTAAGGAGGTGAGGCCACAGGATAAGATCTCCAAGGTCAACCATTTCTGGCCTGTAACATCAGGGATTTCTGTCATCCAATATAGAATGATTCTTATTTTACATTTTAGTCATTTAGCAGACGCTCTTATCCAGAGCAACTTACAGTTGTGAATGCATACATTTCATAAAAAATAATCCCGTACTGGTCCCCCGTGGGAATCAAACCTCCAACCCTAGCGTTGCAAACACCATGCTCTACCAACTGAGCCACACGGGATCTTATATTAGCTGCCCAGTAATAATATTGAACGTTTGAAAGTGCTAGACCAACCTGGGGGTGAGATCTCTGCAATACACTATCATGTATCCAAGGATTTTTCTTGTTCTGGATAAAAGCAGATATCAGTTTATCTATGGAGTTAAAAAAATATTTTGTCAGAAAGATAGGAATACATTGAAATAAGTAGAACAACTTAAGTAATACATTCATTTTAACAGTCTTAATTCTACTGCCCAAAGACAAAGAAAATCCCAGCGTTCAAGATCCTGTTTCAGGTAGTGTCAGGAGAGGGAAATTGGCTTTATAGAGATCTTTGAAATAGTGTGTAACCCAAATATTTCAATTTCTGTGTAGGACTCGGAAGGGCACATGACTAAAATAAGTTTACACTGCAGAAGGGTTAATAGGCATCAATTCACTTTTTGGTAGATTTACCTTCTACCCGGATATATTACCAAATATCTTTAGTAGAACCTGCATCTCTGAAGACCAGTTGAAGGTCTGCTCCCACTTGAAGAACTCAAGCTCCTCGTCTTGGGCCTTGTGGGTTTTTTTTGTCAGTGACTCAGCTGAACTTAAACTTTTGCAGGTTGTGCACCATTTACGCATTAAAACAAAAATAGTAAAGCACGTCATTCAAAGGCTTTGTTTCCTAGTTCTTTTTGGGTCAAAGAGCAAAGAAAGTATTAAATAAATGCAATTTCAGCAGGAGCTCGGAAAAACGTGACCTGCTCTATGGCTTGCTCATTAGCGCCCCCAGGAATTGGAATTTCTGTGTACTTACCTACAGTCTACAGTCTTGAGTGGTGATTGCTATCTCATTCTTATCATAGTGTGAAGCAAAAGTTGAACCAGACACATTCATTACTTTGTACTTGAAGAGATTTCCAAAGAACAAAGCATGAAGGAAGTGATTTGGAGTTCAGAGACTCTGTGTGAGCCAGGGGGGGTCTGTCGGACCGTCAGAACAGCAAACACAACTGGCAAACTCTCAAATATTATTTGAAACACTGGGCAGTTTGATCGATAGCAATCTCTGTGTGTGTGTGTGTGGGGGGGCTGTGGTATTGAAACAGTGACCTGTGCAGAGCTCATACTGGGGCCTGTCCTCTGTCTCCAGCTGTGCCATCGCTCCAATCACAGGACAGCAGTGTCCCCGGCTCTGGACCAAACTATACCAGGAGGGTTTGGGTTAGGCTCCAGCCCAGACCGCACTGGGAGGCAGACAGACAGACAGACAGCAGAGGTGATAAATACTAATGTCTAGACTTCAAACTGTTATTTTTTTTATAAAGCAACTCTCTTGCTTGTTTTGTTCTCATGTCCATCTAACTTGGGCCCACGTTTTTCAAGATGGCCGTCCTTGAAGTGTGAGAGAGGAACATTTCGGTGAGAGATTATGTGTCAGACCACAGCAAACTTCTCATTTAATAATTAAAGAGAGAGAATTGAGAATTTTGACTTCCTCTCCAAATTTCTCCAATCACTCTCTCTGCCCAATCTGCCACTATTCTGTCAAGACCCCCTCTCCTTCTCTCCCACCATCCTCTTTTCCTAATCCGTCCCACCTTTCATTTCTCATCGAGTATTGCTTCTGACCCTTTAAACTCTCACTCGTCTGCAACACTCCCCTCCCCCTCCTTCTCATCCTCTCTCCCCATTTCCCCTGTGTTATATATTATTTTCTCCCTCCAGGCCCCAAATCATCCTCTCATTCTTTCCATCTCTTACTCTCTCACATAGTTTCCTTCACCTCCATCTCTCATTTCCAATTATCTCTCTCCATCTTTTTCTCATCTCCTTTCTCCCTTTCCCCTCCTATCCCTTCTCGTTCACACTAAAGCATGGTGTCATGGCCAAGCTTTTCATTTATCTATCTTTCAGCGTACTAACAACTTGCTCTTCTTGACAGAACCTCCATCAAACGTGCACAGTAAAGATCAAGGCCTAATCTCCTTCAACTCTGCATGTGAAACCTCTGCATCTACTGCAGCCCACTTTAAACCTGCACCCCTACTGAATGGAAATGTAACCTCTTATCCCAGCACTGCATACTGCACTGTAACAACCAACCAACCTCTTATCCCAAAACTGCATATTGCACTGTAACAACCAACCTCTTATCCCAAAATTGCATACTGTACTGTAACAACCAACCTCTTATCCCAAAACTGCATATTGCACTGTAACAACCAACCTCTTATCCCAAAACTGCATGTTGCACTGTAACAACCAACCTCTTATCCCAGCACCGCATACTGAACAGAAACAACCAACCTCTTATCCCAGCACTGCATGCTGGGATAAGTGTAACTCCTGTCTCTAGTGTAGTTCTGAACCCAACACATGTCCTAGCCCTGCATACTGCACTGTAGCTCCTGTCTCTAGTGTAGTCCTATGGTGACCAGTGAGCTGAGATAAGGCGGGGCTTTACCTAGCAAAGACTTGTAGATGACCTGGAGCCAGTGGGTTTGGCGACGAGTATGAAGCGAGGGCCAGCCAACGAGAGCATACAGATTGCAGTGGTGGGTAGTATAGGGGGCTTTGGTGACAAAACGGATGGCACTGTGATAGACTACATCCAGTTTGTTGAATAGAGTGTTGGAGGCTATTTTATAGATGACATCACCAAAGTCGAGGTTCGTTAGGATGGTCAGTCTTACGATGGTATGTTTGGCAGCATGAGTGAAGGATGCTTTGTTGCGAAATAGGAAGCCGATTCTAGATTTAATTTTGGATAGGAGATGCTTAATGTGAGTCTGGAACGAGAGTTTACAGTCTAGCCAGACACTTACAATATGTGGACAACTACAAATACCTAAGTCAGAACCGTCCAGAGTAGTGATGCTAGACGGGCGGGGAGGTGTGGGCAGCGATCGGTTGAAGAGCATAAATTTAGTTTTACTTGCATTTAAGAGCAGTTGGAGGCCACGGAAGGAGTGCTGTATGGCACTGAAGCTCGTCTGGAGGTTAGTTAACACAGTGTCCAAAGAAGGGCCTGAAGTATACAGAATGGTGTCGTCTCCGTAGAGGTGGATCACAAAATCACCAGCAGCAAGAGCGACATCATTGATGTATACAGAGAAGTGAGTTGGCCCGAGAATTGAACCCTGTGGCACCCCCATAGAGACTGCCAGAGGTCCGGACAACAGGCCCTCCGATTTGACACACTGAACTCTATCAGAGAAGTAGTTGGTGAACCAGGCGAGGCAGTCATTTGAGAAACCAAGGCTGTTGAGTCTGCCGATAAGAATGTGGTGATTGACAGAGTCGAAAGCCTTGGTCAGGTTGATGAATACGGCTGCACAGTAATGTATCTTATTGATGGAGGTTATGATATCGTTTAGGACCTTGAGGGTGGCTGAGGTGCACTCATGACCAGATCTGAAACCAGATTGCATAGCGGAGAAGGTACGGTGGGATTAGAAATGGTCGGTAATCTGTTTGTTAACTTGGCTTTTGAAGACCTTAGAAAGACAGGGTAGGATAGATATAGGTGGTAGCAGTTTGGGTCTAGTGTCTCCCCCTTTGAAGAGGGGGATGATCGCAGCAGCTTTCCAGGGTTTGCAACAATTTCAGCATATCATTTTAGAAAGAGAGGGTCCAGATTGTCTAGCCCGGCTGATTTGTAGGGGTCCAGATTTTGTAGCTCTTTCAGAACATCAGCTATCTGGATTTGGGTGGAGAAATGGGGGAGGCTTGAGTGAGTTGCTGTGGGGAGTGCAGGGCAGTTGACCGGGGTAGGGGTAGCCAGGTGGAAAGCATGGCCAGCCGTAGAAAAATGCTTATTGAAATTCTCAATTACAGTGGATTTATCAGTGGTGACAATGTTTCCTAGCCTCAGTACAGTGGGCAGCTGGGAGGAGGTGCTCTTATTCTCCATGGACTTTACAGTGTCCCAGAACTTTTTTGAGTTTGTGCTACATGATGCAAATTTCTGTTTGAAAAAGCTAGCCTTAGCTTTCCTAACTGCCTGTGTATATTGGTTCCTAACGTCCCTGAAAAATTGCATATCATGGGGGCTATTTGATGCTAATGCAGTATGCCACAGGATGTTTTTGTTCTGGTCAAGGGCAGTCAGGTCTCTAGTGAACCAAGGGCTATATCTATTCCCGATTCTACATTTTTTGAATGGGGCATGCATATTTAAAATGGTGAGGAAGGCACTTTTAAAGAATAACCAGGCATCCTCTACTGATGGGATGAGGTCACTATCCTTCCAGGATACCCGGGCCGGGTCGATTATAAAGGCCTGCTCGCTGAAGTGTTTTAGGGAGCGTTTGACTGTGATGAGGGGTGGTCGTTTTACCGCAGACCCATTACGGATGCAGGCAATGAGGCAGTAATCGCTGAGATCTTGGTTGAAAACAACAGAGGTGTATTTGGAGGGCAAGTTGGTTTGGATGATATCTATGAGGGTGCCCGTGTTTACGGATTTGGGGTTGTACCTGGTAGGTTCATTGATAATTTGTGTGAGATTGAGGGCATCAAGCTTAGATTGTAGGATGGCTGGGGTGTTAAGCATGTCCCAGTTTAGGTCACCTAGCAGCACAAGCTCTGAAGATGGATGGGGGGCAATCAATTCACATATGGTGTCCAGCGCACAGCTGGGGGCAGAGGGTTGTCTATAGCAAGCGGCAACGGTGAGAGACTTGTTTCTGGAAAGGTGGATTTTTAAAAGTAGAAGGTTGAATTGTTTGTGTACAGACCTGGATAGTAAGACAGAACTCTGCAGGCTATCTCTGCAGTAGATTGCAACTCGACCCCCTTTGGCATTTCTATCAAGTCGGAAAATGTTATAGTTAGGGATGGACATTTCTGGGTTTTTGGTGGTCTTCCTAAGCCAGGATTCAGACACGGCTAGGACATCCGGGTTGGCAGAGTGTGCTAAGGCAGTGAATAAAACAAACTTAGGGAGGAGGCTTCTAATGTTAATGCATGAAACCAAGGCTTTTACGGTACAGAAAACAAATGAGAGCACCTGGCTTCCTATCTCACGGTCATAGCAGGCATCCTTACAGTAGTGTTTAAAATGTTACCTCATAAGCATAGCAGGTATTTATAAGGGAGTTTTGCAGCAACAGTCTTCCAACGACGGTCTCTTTGCTCCATTTAAGTCATGTCAGACGGCGTAAATTTCCCTGAGGCAGAGGCTATGTCCCTCGTTCCAGTGATCGATCTACACCCACTCCCACTCCCAGGTTCCAGGTGAATCCTACACGACTAGGTTTCCCCAAGAAGAAGTTAGAGAATCACATTAGGCAAGTGGCCATTTTCCGTTGCTCAACTTCTGGGAATCCTGGCCGAAGGGAATTCACAGTGGTTCCAGAAATGTCCAGCCATGAACTCCTCTGAACTGGCTACGAATGTACTCCGCTCATCTCTGCATTCTCAGAGGTTGTTTTTTCCCAGGAATCAGCTTCGGCAGCGAAGGGAGAATATTCCAAACTGCGAGGCTTGGGCGTGTCCGACCAGTCTGTTCCCTCTTCCTCCACTCCCTAAGCTGCATGCGGCGTCCTCCACCCGGAGCTCTCTCACATGGCCCAAGGACCCAGCGCTGGCAGCTATCAGTCTTTAAAACCTGGATGTGGGTACGCAAGCAACTGTGGCCCCTTATGATGAGTTCAGATTTTTTATGGCCCCCACCCACATTAAAGTTTCCCATCTCTGATATATAATGTTATCATTAATTTCAGTTATCCGATCTGTTCGGGTTTATTGTAAATACAAATGTTATTATTAAGGGGGTACACTCTACCGCATGGGCTTTCTGTACATCTGGGTTTCATATTCAGTATCATGAATGTAATGTTTAGCAGCTGAAATAATCACGATTGACTATTAATCATAACTTTATTAAAACTACGATAAGTTTCAGATTGTGTTTCCCATCAGCGTCTAGTCAGGAACACTAAAAAAGTACTTAAGGGTCAAAGAATTTCTGAAATGTTTAAAATAAAAAGTCCCCAATGTAACAACAGAAGTGTCAATAACCTGTATTTATTCATGATATATGAAAAATATTGTCTAAACATTAACAATGATTCATATTTGTTCATATTTAAGTGCTTCGCCACTCTCAACAGTAAAGCCACCTTCTGTTCATGCTGCAGTAAATGCCATTAACAATCAACAGTGTCAAGTGGGCAATAGCAACAACATAATACATATTTTAATGTAACTGTTTGCTAAACTTGTTTTTGCAGGGAGCTAATTCCAAATATAGCGATCCTCTACAAGAACAAGGAAACAGATATGCTGCTGGTAGTGGCTCCCCCTATGGAATACTGGTGTGTTCATCATGGTCTTACTGTTGTGCTGTTCACAGCTACATGGTGGCGTAGGAGTGGACTCAGACTAAGGTGAACCCAAGAGAGCTCGTTGAACGGCCTCGCTGACAATCTATCGCCAGCAATTGTGGATTGTCAGAGACAACATGTTTCCTAATGTCTGTAAACAAGTCATTCATATTGACATTAAGACATTTTACATAATCATTACCTATTTCCCAAGAGGTGCTTAGCAAGATCAGTCATTTTAACAATTGATTACCATACTTTCTATGGTCATGTTGCACAGTGGCTGATCTCATTATGTGTTAGACAGTTGGCCTCTGAGTACAGGTTTATACTACGGATGCTTCCATTCGCATACTTTTGCTGGTGAGTTTCAGGCTAAGTAGTCTGCAGTTCATCGGCTTTTCATTACGGATAATTAGAATTTGTATTTATTATGGACACCCATAAGCTGCCAAGGCAGCAGCTACACTTCCTGGGGTCCAGTAAAATTAAGGAAGTTTTAAAAACAATACATTTGAAAACAGATTTCATAACACATTAATTAAGTTGGTAACTCTGTAGTGGGCCTCAACAGCATGTTGCACCCTAGGCAAATAACATTTCAGGGACTATTACGTGTCGTTGCTTTGTCTCGTTCCATCTTTTTCACATTCAATCAGCATGACATCCTTCACTGCAACACAACCGTTTTAATCTCAACCCCGAGCAACTGGCTACTTCCTATTCTCCAGCGTAGGCTCACTGCCTCAGACAAGACTGTTTCCCTCCGCATTGTCATCTCCGCGAGGCTGTCTTCTTACTGGTTTATAATGGTTTCCTTCTAATGGTGTGTTCACAACTCCTTATTCCCTCATGTGATTTTCTGACCTGGTCTTGTCACCCAAATCACTAGCCTCACTCTTAATCGGGTTCCTGGGGTACTATCATAATAGCTCACACTTTCTCTCAATCCCTTCTCAGACTTTACGATTATTTATACCATGACATTGTTGAATACTCCTTTCTGATTGGCGTGAAGGGCATTCTGGAGCGTGCATTATTTCCCTATAACACTCGGTAGAATGCAATGGCTATAGTTCATTTTTACAAGTTTTGTTTGACCGGCACTGCTCTTCATCATTTGCTTCTCTTCCATTCTATTCCACCTTCATCTGTTTCACTTCTCTCCTTTCTCAATGAATAAAAATGAGCTATCTTTCCCCTCTACACTACACTGGTCTTTCTTTCAGAACTGGAGCTGAAACCACCGCAAACACAATAGATATACTTCCACCCTCACTCTAAAGCATCTAGATCACTGGTCATGCTCTGCTACACCTCATATTTTAGGCCCAATCTATTTGCCATCCTCTCAGCTATGGTCCCTTTACCATAGCTACCAATAGCTAACTTTGTTGGCAAATGTGAAATTACACTCATGCATATAGCAGTGGCTGTCACTCATTATTACACTTGGCATTGGATTAGACACCTGTCATCAGCATCTTTTCTCAGAGACGAGGAAATACCCCAAACTATTCAATAAAATTCCATATTGCATTCTGTCTTCGTTGTCATTCAGTTAAGCCTGTACTCTATTGAAGTGTTGCTCCTTCCCAGTCTGGACACTTTATTTATTTGACTAAAAGCTTGTGTGAGTCTGCCCTGTCACACTCTGACAATTTCCATTAGTGTAATTTTGTTGGTCGCCGGTTTCCCCCATGAGAAAATGAGGCGCTAATGGAGTCCATAGTGTAGCCTGGTTTAACCAGACAATGCTGCACTGCATGGTTTACCAGGCTATACATAGTATGGACTGCAGGAAAGTAGGAAGGAGCCATCTGAATGTAGCGAAGTTTTGGAATGCACTGATGTCTCATTAAAGCCTGGGAGGATTATGCTGCCTTGTTTGAGAGGTGGAGGGAGGGATAGAGAGACAGAGGAATGTGTAGAGAGAGAGAGAAGAGGGCAAATGGAGAGAGAAGGTGGGAGGGAGAGAAGGGAGAGAGAGGGATAGAGAGAGAAGAGGAGAGAGAGCGACAGACAGAGTGTTAGAAAGAGGGAAGAAGGGAGAGAAAGAAGTGAAAATTATATTGAATTAGGGATGAGAGGGACAGAGAAAAACAGAGTGAGTGTAAAGGCAAATGCAGGAAGAGAGAGAAACAGAGAGGGCGAGGAGGAGAGAAAGATAGAAGAGAGAGAGAGAGAGAGAGAGAGAGAGAGAGGAGAGAAAGATAGAGAGAGATATTGAAAGCTCCATGTTAGAATTCCAGCAACACCTTAGTGCTCAGTGCATGTCGGCTCTAATTACTTTTTGTCTCCCGCCAAAGCAGGAACATTATTAGGATGTCTACACAACTCAAACCTCAGCCGGATAACTCTCCTCTCTGTGTAAGTGCGTGTGTGTGCGTGCGTGGTAACTCCCTGACATTTAAGCTGCACTGGAAAAACCCAGAAAGCAAACTAGTTAACATTTGCGCAGCGTGTACATGGCTTTGGATGAGCAGTGAACATTACGTCACCATGTTTGTAATCCTGATCCAACAACCAGGGTAAATCAATCAGGATTTGAAGGTGTTTGGTGGAGAAAAGCACGATAATTCAAACCTAACTCTGTATATGAGCCCCATACTTCAGGATCTGTCAAGACTTCAGGGGGAGAATAAGAGGAAACAGAAAGAGGAGAAGAAGAACAGATTTGTACCTGAGAGCAGGAGAATGACAGATAGATTAAAGACAACTAGATTCATCTGTCCTGGCTGTGTAGGGAGCTCCCTATGTCTTCTATTCCTTCTGAACACAACACTGAGTCATACATCTCTGTACTACAGTTATATACCTCTAGAACTGTACTATAGTATATCTCTGTACTACAGTATTATACCTCTAGAACTGTACTATAGTATATCTCTGAACTACAGTATTATACCTCTAGAACTGTACTATAGTATATCTCTGTACTACAGTATTATACCTCTAGAACTGTACTATAGTATATCTCTGTACTACAGTATTATACCTCTAGAACTGTACTATAGTATATCTCTGTACTACAGTATTAAACCTCTAGAACTGTACTATAGTATATCTCTGTACTACAGTAGTATACCTCTCTAGAACTGTACTATAGTATATCTCTGTACTACAGCAATATACCTCTAGAACTGTACTATAGTATATCTATGTACTACAGTATTATACCTCTCTAGAACAGTATTATAGTATACAGTGCATTCGTAAAGTATTCAGACCACTTCTCTTTTTACACATTTTGTTATGTTACAGCCTTATTCTAAAAGGGATTATATTGTTGTTTTCCGTCATCAATCTACATACACAAAACCTCATAATGACAAAGCAAAAACAGTTCTATATACATTTTTGCACATTTATAAAAAAAATACATGTATACTTTACATAAATATTAAGACCCTTAACTCAGTACGTTGTTGTAGCACATTTGGCAGCGATTACAGCCTCGAGTCTTCTTGGGTGTGGTGCTACAAGCTTGGCACATCTGTATTTGGGGAGTTTCTCCCACTCTTCTCTGCAGATCCTCTCAGGCTCTGTCAGGTTGGATGGAGAACGTCGCTGCACAGCTATTTTCAGGTCTCTCCAGAGAGGTGCGATCGGCTGCAAGTCCGGGCTCTGGCTGGGCCACTCAAGGACATTCAGAGACTTGACCTGAAGCCACTCCTGCGTTGTCTTGGCTGTGTGCTTCGGGTTGTTGTCCTACTGGAAGGTGAACCTTCACCCCAGCCTGAGATCCTGAGCACTCTGGAAAATGTTTTCATCAAGAATTTCTATGTAGTTTGCTCTGTTCATCTTTCCCTTGATCTTGACCTGTCTCTCAGTCCCTGCCTCTTAAAAACATCCCCAAGGCATTATGCTGAAATGTTTTTTTATAAAAAAAAACAAAAAAAAGTTTAGTCATTTAGCAGACGCTCTTATCCAGAGCGACTTACAGTAGTGAATACATACATTTCATTTTCATTTCATGCTTTTTTTTTTTTGTACTGGCCCCCCGTGGGAATCGAACCCACAACCCTGGCGTTGCACACACCATGCTTCACCATAGGGATGGGCCAGGTTTCCTCCAGACGTGATGCTTGGCATTCAGGCCAAAAAGTTCAATCTTGGATTCATCGGACCAGATAATCTTGTTTCTCATTGTCTGACAGTCCTTTAGGTTCGTTTTGGCAAACTCCAAGAGGGCTGTCATGTGCATTTTACTGAGGAGTGGCTTCCATCTGGCCACTCTACCATAAAGGCCTGATTGGTGGAGTGCTGCAGAGATGGTTGTCCGTCTGGAAGGTTCTCCCATCTTCACAGAGGAACTCTGTAGCTCTGTCAGAGTGACCATCGGCTTCTTGGTCAACTCCCTGACCAAGGCCCTTCTCCCTAGATTGCTCAGATCTTGGAAGAGTCTTGGTGGTTCCAAACTTCTTCAATTTAAGAATGATGGAGGCCACTGTGTTCAATGCTGCAGAAATGTTTTGGTACCCTTCCCCAGATGTGTGCCTCGACACAATCCTGTCTCGGAGCTCTACGGACAATTCCTCCGACCTCATGGCTTGGTTTTTGCTCTGACATGCACTGTCAACTGTGGAACCTTATATTGACAGGTGTGTGCCTTTCCAAATCCTGTCCAATCAATTGAACTTACCACAGGTGGACTCCAATCAAGTTGTAGAAACATCTCAAGGATGATCAATGGAAACAGGATGCACTCAAGTCTCGAGTCTCACAGCAAAGGGTCTGAATACTTACCTAAATGTGATTTCAAATGTTTTATTTTTTATAGATTAGCAAACATTTCAAAAAACCTGTTTTCACTTTGTCATTATTGGGTATTGTGTAATGTAATCAATTTTAGAATAAGGCTGTAATGTAAGAAAATGTGGAAAAAGTCAAGGTGTCTGAATACTTTCCAAATGAACTTTAAGTATTCACACCCCTGAGTCAATACATTGTAGAAGCACCTTTGGCGGCGATTACAGCTGGGAGGCTCTAAGAGCTTTGTACACCTGGATTGGAAAATATATATATGTTGAAGCTCTGTCAAATTGATTGTTGATCATTGCTAAACAGTCATTTTGAAGTCTTGCCATCGATTTTTAAGCCAATTTACGTCAAAACTGTAACTAGGCCACTCAGGAACATTCAATATCATCTTGGTAAGCAACTCTAGTGTAAATTTGACATTGTGTTTTTGGTTATTGTCCTGCTGAAAAGGTGAATTTGTCTCTGTGTCTGTTGGAAAGCAGACTGAACCAGAGTTTCCTCTAGGATTTGGCCTAGGTTATAGCTGTATTGTTTCTTTTCATCCTAAAAAAACTCCCTAGTCTTTGCTGATGACAAGCATACCCATAACATGACGCAGCACCACCAAGCTTGAAAATATGAAGAGTGGTATTCAGTGATGTGTTGTATTTGCCCCAATCATAATTATAACAATTATTTATTTTTCTGACACATTTTTTTAAGTATTACTTTAATGCCTTGTTGCAAACAGGATGCATGTTTTGTAATATTTTGATTTTCTTCTTTTCACTACGTCATTTAGGTTAGTATTGTGGAGTAACTACAATGTTGTTGATCCATCCTCATATCTCATATCACAACCATTAAACAATGTAACTTTGTACAATCACCATTGCCCTCATGGTGAAATCCTTGAGCAGTTTCTTTCCTCTCTGGCAACTGAGTTAGGAAGGACGCCTGTATCTTTGTAGTGACTGGGTGTATTTATACACCATCCAAAGCCTAATTAATAACTTCACCATGATCAAAGGGATATTCAGCGTCTTCTATTTTTGTTAGTACACATCTACCAATCGGTGCCCTTCTTTGTGAGGCATTGAAAAACCTTCCAGGTTTTTGTGTTTGAATCTGTGCTTGAAATTCACTACTCAATTGAGGGAGCTTACAGACAATTGTATGTGTGGGGTACAGAGATGAGGTAGTCATCATTTGAACCACTACTATTGAACCCAGTATGAGTCCATGCAACTTATTATGCAACTTGGTAAGCACATTTTTACTCGTGGACGTATTTACGCTTAGGGTTGAATACTTATTTACTCAAGACATTTCAGTCGTCATGTTTGTAATCCTGATCCAACAACCAGGGTAAATCAATCAGGATTTGAAGATGTTTGGTGGAGAAAAGCACGATAATTCAAACCTAACTCTGTATATGAGCCCCATACTTCAGGACCTGTCAATACTTCAGGAAAACAGGAAACAGAAAGAGGAGAAGAAGAACAGATTTGAACCTGAGAGCAGGAGAATGACAGATAGATTAAAGACAACTAGATTCATCTGTCCTGGCTGTGTAGGGAGCTCCCTATGTCTTCTATTCCTTCTGAACACAACACTGAGTCATACCACTCTAGAACTGTACTATAGTTTAACTCTGTACTATAGTACAGTATATCTCTGTACTACACTATTGTACCTATCTAGAACTGTACTATAGTATACAGTATCTCTGTACTATAGTATTATACCTCTCTAGAACTGTGCTATAGTATACCGTATCTGTACTACATTATTATACCTCTCTAGAACTGTACTATAGTATACAGTATCTCTGTACTACAGTATTATACCTATAGCACTATACTATAGTATATCTCTGTACTACAATATTACGGTATCCCTCTCTACAATTGTACCATAGCGTATTTCAGTATCACAGGGAGCAACGCCTTGCAAGTGTATAACGGTAACTTCACAAAAACTAGTTGGAACCCACACCTCTTTAGTGTAAAGTTAGAATAACACTCTACATACCACAGTGAGCGACATGTTTCTACAGAGCCACATCTCTACAGTATGAAGTAGAGTTTATAGAGTTACTTCTCTCTACTTCATTTCACAATCACTTCTCAACTGGTTGGTTCGCAATCTATAATTTCCTTGATAAGCCTTGACGATTAGAAAACAAGCAAGCAAAGTTACCAATGCTAATAAATTTGAGCTGGGAAGACAAATAATAAAAAAAATGTAAAAAATCACAGCCATTAAACACTGTAACTTTGTAAAATCACCAATGGCCTCACGGTGAATTCCCTGAGCAGTTTTTTTCCTCTCCGGCAACAGAGTTAAGAAGGACACATGTATTTTTGTAGTGACTGGGTGTATTTATACACCATCCAAAGCAAAATTAATAACTTCATCATACTCGTGAACGTATGTATGCTTGCCATAACAAAAGGGTTGAATAATTATTAATTCAAGACATTCACTTTTAATTTGATATGTAACAACAAAATGTGAAAAAAGTAAAGTGGTGTGAATACTTTCTAAAGGCACTGTAATATGTGTGTGTGTACCATTTTCCCTACCTATCAGTATCCCAATGTCCTAACAATTCATGTGTGCAAGTATGTGTGTGGGGAATTCTCGCCCTGTGCCTCCGTGCTCTCTAATCACTTAATTACAGGAGTGATAGAATGCTTATTAGATGAAACGCTTACCAAATGAAGATAAAAATCATACACCGCATTAGAAAATAAAAAATAAAATGCCTAGTCCCCAATGACAGTAGAGACGACATGAAAGTGGGGCCGGGTAAAGCTTGGGCGGCGGGTGCCATGGAACCAGCTGTACCCTTACATGGCGGTGCAATCACATCACAGAGCCTTCAGAAAGTATTCACACTCCTTGACTTTTTACACATTTTGTTGTGTTACAGCATGAATTTTAAATTCATTACATTTAGATGTATTGTCACTGGCAATACACAATACACCATAATGTCAAAGTAGGATTATGTTTTCAAAATGCTTACTAATTAATTACAAATCTGAGATGTCTTGAGTAAATAAGTATTCAACCAACCCCTTTGTTATGGCTAACCTAAATAAGTTCAGGAGTAAACATTTGCTTAACAAGTTACATAATAAGTTGCATGGACTAACTCTGTGTGCAATGTAAGTGTTTAACATGATTTTTATATGACTACCTCATCACTGTACCCCACACATACAATTATCTGAAAGGTCCCTCAGTCGAGCAGTGAATTTCAAACACAGATTCAACCACAAAGACCAGGTAGGTTTTTCCAATGCCTCACAAAGAAGGGCACCTCTATTGGTAGATTGGTAAAAATTAAAAAAAGCTGACATTGAATATCCCATTGAACATGGTGAAGTTATTAATTACACTTTGGATGGTGTATCAATACACACAGTCACTACAAAGATATGGGTGTCCTTCTTAACTCAGTTGCCGGAGAGGAAGGAAAGCACTCAGGGATTTCACCATGAGGCCAATGGTGACTTTAAAACAATTACATAGTTTAATGGCTGTGATAGGAGAAAACTGTGGAGGGATCAACAGCATTGTAGTTACTCCACAATACTAACCTAATTGACAGAGGGAAAAGAAAAAAGCCTGTACAGAATAAAAAATATTCCAAAACAAGAATCCTGTTCGCAACAAGGCACTAAAGCAATACTGCAAAAAAAATGAGGTAAAGCATTGGACAATTCTACATTTTTAATTGTACTTCTAACCCCTTTTTCTCTCCAATTTCATGATAGCCAATTTGTAGTTATGGCCCTGTCCCATCGCTACAACTCCCGTATGGACTAGGAAAAGCGAAGGTCGAGAGCCATACATGACCCTGCCAAGACGCATTGCTTCTTGACACACTGCTTGCTTAACCGGAAGCCAGACGCACCAATGTGTCAAAGGAAACACCGTACAACTGGTGACCGAAGTTAGCGTGCATGCACCCGACCCGCTACAAGGAGTCGCTAGAGCGAGATGGGACAAGGACATCCCGGCCGGCCAATCCCTCCCCTAACCCGAACGACGCTGGGACAATTGTGCGCAGCCTCATTGGTCTCACGGTCGTGGCCAGCTGGGACACAGCCTGGGATCGACCCCGGGTTTGTAGTGACGCCTCTAGCACTGCGATGCAGTGCCTTAGACCACTGCGCCACTCGGGAAGCAATTCACTTTTTTTCCTGAATAGAAAGTGTTATGTTTGGGGCAAATCCAATATTTTCAAGGATAGGCTGCATCATGTTATGGGTAGGCTTGGAAGCGTTAAGGACTGGGATGTTTTTCAGGATAAAAAAGAAACGGATTGGCGCTAAGCACAGGCAAAACCCTAGAGGAAAACCTGGTTCAGTCTGCTTTCAACCAGACACCGGGAGATAAATTCACCTTTCAAAAGGACAACAATCGAAAACACAAGGCCAAATCTACACTCACCAAGAAGACAGTGAATGTTCTTGAGTGGTCGAGTTACAGTTCTGACTTAAATCTACATGAAAGTCTATGGCAAGATCTGAAAAAGTTTGTACAGTGTCAAGAAAAATGATGTGAACCGTTTGGAATTACCTGGATTTCTGCATAAATTGGTCATATAAAATGATCTGATCTTCATCTAAGTCACAAAAATAGACAAACACAGTCTGCTTAATCCAATAACACACAAACAATTATACGTTTTTATGTCTTTATTGAACATTGTGTAAACATTCACAGTGCAGGGTGGAAAAAGTATGTGAACCCTTGGATTTAATAACTGGTGCGCATCAGACCTGCACAACGGTCAGGAGGAATTTTGGACCATTCCTCTTTACAAAACTGTTTCAGTTGAGCAATATTCTTGGGATGTCTGGTGTGAACCATTCTTGAGGTCATGCAAAAAGCATCTCAATCGGGTTGAGGTCAGGACTCTGACTGGGCCACTCCAGAAGGCGTATTTTCTTCTGTTGAAGCCATTCTGTTGTTGATTTACTTCTGTGTTTTGGGTCGTTGTCCTGTTTCATCACCCAACTTCTGTTGAGCTTCAATTGGCGGACAGATAGCCTTACATTCTCCTGCAAAATGTCTTGATAAACATGTGAATACATTTTTCCATCGATGATAGCAAGTTGTCCAGGCCCTGAGTGTCACGTCCTGACCCTTGTAAGAGGTGGTCAGGGCGTGACAGGTGGGTGTTTGGGGTGGTTTTGATTTTCTGTTTCTATGTGGGGTTTTCTAGATTTCTATTTCTATGTTTTTGTTTTCTATGTTTTGGCCAGGTATGGTTTCCAATCAGAGGCAGCTGTCTATCGTTGTCTCTGATTGGAAGCCATATTTAGGCAGCCTGTTTTTCATGTGTGGGTGTGGGTAGTTGTTTTCTGTTTTGTCAAGTGTACCTGACGGAACTGTTGGCTGTCGTTTTGTTGTTTTGTTGAAGTGTATTCATTAAAAAGTAAATATGAGCACTATACACGCTGTGCCTTGGTCTCCTTTAGACGACCCATGTTACACTGAGGCAGCAAAGCAGCCCAAACCATAATGCTCCCTCCACCATATTTTACAGTTGGGATGAGGTTTTGATGTTGGTGTGCTGTGCCTTTTTTTCTCCACACATAGTGTTGTGTGTTCCTTCCAAACAACTCAACTTTAGTTTAATCTGTCCACAGAATATTTTGCCAGTAGTGCTGTGAAAATCCAGGTGCTCTTTTGCAAACTTCAGACGTGCAGCAATGTTTTTTTTGGACAGTAGTGGTTTCCTCCATGGTGTCCTCCCATGAACACCATTCTTTTTTAGTATTTTACATATCGTAGACTCATCAACAGAGATGTTAGCATGTTCCAGAGATTTCTGTAAGTCTTTAGCTGACACTCTAGGATTCTTCTTAACCTCATTGAGCCTTCAGCACTGTTGCTACTCTCCCTAGGAGTGGCCGTTCTGCAAACATGACTGCAAGAGCACAGCGCATGAACTTTCTCAACTTATAGACAATTTCTCTTACTGTGGACTGATGAACATCCGGGCTTTAAGAGATACTTTTGTAACCCTTATCAGCTTTAAGTCAACAATCCTTAATCTTAGGTCTTCTAAGATCTCTTTTGTTCGAGGAATGGTTCATGTGAATAGCAAAATCACATTTTGTGACTGTTTTTTATATTGCAGGGCAGCTCTGACCAACATCTCCAATCTCATCTCATTGATTGGACTCCAGGTTAGCTGACTCCTGACTCCAACTAGCTTTTGGAGAAGTCCTTAGCCTAGGGGTTCACATACTTTTTCCAACCTACACTGTGAATGTTTAAATAATGCAGTCAATGTAGACAATAAAAATACAATCATTTGTGTGTTATTAGCTTAAGCACATTGTGTTTCTCTATTGTTGTGACTTAGAGGAAGATTAGATCACATTTCTTAACCAATTTATGCAGAAATCCAGGTAATTCTAAAGGGTTCACATACTTTTTCTTGCAACTGCATAACCTACATCAACAACCAATTTGACAGAGCTTGAATAATTGTACAAATTATAATAGGCAAATGTTGCACAATCCAGGTGTTGAAAGTGTTTAGAGACACAAGACGATTTTGGCCTCGATTTTGCTGTACCAAGTTTTTGAGAAAGAAAATCATTATGTTGTTATCTACTCGGGGTGCTCGGCCGTCAACGACGCTCGTTTAATGTGAAAGTGTCAGTGACTCAATCTGAGGGCTGCTGATCACGTTTTTGAGGAGTCCCAGTCATCCTGATATTTTCAAACATGTTTGATTTTATCGGCACAAAATCTGAAATGCTCTTGTAGTGTGATATTTCCAATGACAAGTTTTGAGAACGGTGATCAGCAATAGCCAATGAGAGTGTAGACTCTCAAGCAGGAGAGATGACTACTACTATACGTTTAACCAAAGGTAAAAGTGTCAAATTGTTACAAGTTCACAAGAAATTATATTCAATTCAAAATGTTGGCTAGATATTTCAACTCTGTATGGCAAGTGTGAATTACTGATTGAAAATGTTTATGAGCCTGCTTTGAGCCAAAGCTCGTTGTAGCTACGTTAACAATCTAATCACAACACATCATTGTTTTGGTGAGACAGCGTGGTATGGAGAATCCTCACAACCAAGTGAAGAATCTTGTAGTGTGTGACACCCCGTCTGTGCCACATCGTTTAGTGTGTGCACCACTACGTTGGCAAGAGAAAAAAATACAGAAAAGACAGTCGTTTAATGTGAGACGCTCAGCGATGTGAGCATTTTGAAAGTTGAGTAATGTACATCCGGCATTACCCAGAAAGATTCACAGCTGTAATCACTGCCAAAGGCGCTTCTACAAAGTATTGACTCAGGGGTGTGAATACTTATGTAAATTAGATATTTCTGTGTTTCAATTTCAATAAGTTTTCTAAAAACAGGTTTTCACTTTGTCATTTTGGGGTATCCATTTTGAATTTAGGCTGTAAAACAAAATGTGGAATATGTCAAGGGTATGAATACTTTCTGAAGGCAAAATGTACACATTCACACACGGCCAACATTCCTACAATCTTAAATAACCCCTCTCTTCATTAGGCACAGAGCAGCTCCATATTGGCTCATCAAATGGCTTTGTGTGTGTGTGTGTGGGAATTCTGAAATGAGGCATACTGTAATGGTTGTATCAGCATACAGAGTACAGTACAGTGAGTGTTAGTGCTGATAGCTTTGGTTCACATTACATGGCCTTCCCTTTTTGACTTGGCCTGTCGCAGAAAAGCAGCTAAATGTCAACTATAATTAGGACGCCACATTTGATATGTAGATCTGTGTGTTTGTATGTGTGGGTGTGTGTGAGACAAGAGAGTGAAGCATGTGGATTGTGTTTGTGTTTGTGTGTGCGTGCGTGCGTATGTGTGCAGAAGGAACGAAAGCCTTGCTGCTGGTGAGAGACAGACAGTGGGTGTCCATTCAGGCTTCCTAACTGTGGTCCTCTGCCCCACTGGGACGATTCAGTCATTGCGAAGAAGTCAGCTGATCTGGCTACCTCCACACAGCCGTACACTGTTTCATTACCATTAAAAGACTACGGGGAGATTAATGCTAGCTTTGAACTAAAGGGGATATAATCCTATAAAAACAATAACCAAGCCAATAAACAACTCACATAACTCTGGAGGAGACTAGTCCATTAAACGGTATTACCAGCGAGCCCTGAGCAAAGTCTTCAAGCAGTTTACTTTTGGGGAACATGAATGAATAATTAATTATGATAAAATAATCCTGCGTCACACACAAAACAACCTCTGATGCATTGAGGATTAGGAACACTGAGCAACTCAATTGTAAAACTAAAATTCTAACATTGTTCCCTACACCCTCAAAATCTTTAAGCCTGCCAGATCAGGTTTCCACAATAACCAAGCCAATAGTCAATACAGATAACTGTGAGACAGTGGTGGAGAATAGACAAATCCCAGAGCAAAGTCCTGAAGCTGTTTAATCTTGGGGAACAAAACTAAATGAATCCATAAAACTAACGTTTGGATCCTTCTTTGGTACATAAAGCTTTTTGAAATGTTAAACTCAATAGATGTAATGCAGACACACAGCTAGTAAAAAACTCTGATTCTTCTAAACACAGTTAGTCAAAAACTCTGATTCTTCTAAACACACTCGAGAGGCACAATACAAACGAAAACAGTGCTGACACCATTCTAGACAAACTACAGACATCAGTCCCAAACCACGCCAATACATACAGGCACACACCCACAAACCAGTCCCAGCTGGGTGACAGACAGAATGAGAGGGCAGATGGTGTGATTGTGAAGCAGGTGTCTACTGAGCTAGATGGTAACCAGGCTCTGATCTCTGTTCTGAGGCTTTCTTCAGTCTTTGATGACATTCGTTAGGGTGTGCGCCACAGCAGGAGTAGCAGCAAGCCTTCTGGTCCATAGTTAAAGTGATTGTTCGCCACAGCAGGAGTAGCAGCAAGCCTTCTGGTCCATAGTTAAAGTGATTGTTCGCCACAGCAAGAGTAGCAGCAAGCCTTCTGGTCCATCGTTAAAGGGATTGTTCGCCACAGCAGGAGTAGCAGCAAGCCTTCTGGTCCATAGTTAAAGTGATTGTTCGCCACAGCAGGAGTAGCAGCAAGCCTTCTGGTCCATAGTTAAAGTGATTGTTCGCCACAGCAGGAGTAGCAGCAAGCCTTCTGGTCCATAGTTAAAGTGATTGTTCGCCACAGCAGGAGTAGCAGCAAACCTTCTGGTCCATCGTTAAAGGGATTGTTCGCCACAACAGGAGTAGCAGCAAGCCTTCCAGTCCATAGTTAAAGTGATTGTTCGGGATTTTGGCAGTTATGTCTCTGCTTCCAATATGAAGGAAGTTAGAGGAAGTGTTCGAGCCAATGTTAACTAGCTACGGGCGGCAACCATGTCATACTCGTTTGGACCAGACAGCATTAGATAGATGGCCTACACGTCGGAAGACAGAAGGGTCGCTGTTTCACTCGCTCAGATGCTTTCTTCGGTGAGATACATTCAGCCTCTTGCGAAGTGAAGGAAAATTATGAAACATAGAGAGACAAAAGATAAATTATTTTACGTACAAAAGTTTGGGGTTGTTTTTGAAAGAAAAGCAATTTTTTTGTCCATTAAAATAACATCAAATTGATCAGAAATATGGTGTAGACATTGGTAATGTTGTAAATGACTATCATAGCTGGAAACGGCAGATTTGTTATGGAATATCTACATAGGCGTACAGAGCTCCATTATCAGCAACCATCACTCCTGTGTTCCAATGGCATGTTGTGTTAGCTAATCCAAGTTTATAATTTTAAAAGGCTAATTGATCATTAGAAAACCCTTTTGCAATTATGTTAGCACAGCTGAAAACTGTTGTTCTCATTAAAGAAGCAATAAAACTGGCCTTCTTTAGACAAGTTGAGTATCTGGAGCATCAGCATTTGTGGGTTCGATTACAGGCTCAAAATGGCCAGAAACAAAGTACTTTCATCTGAAACTCATCAGTCTATTCTTGTTCTGAGAAATGAAGGTTATTCCATGCGAGAAATCGCCAAGAAACTGAAGATCTCGTACAACGCTCCCTTCACAGAACAGCGCAAACTGGCTCTAACCTGTATAGAAAGAGGAGTGGGAGGCCCCGGTGCACAACTGAGCAAGGGGACAAGTACAGTAGTGTATCTAGTTTGAGAAACAGACACCTCACAAGTCCTCAACTGGCAGTTTCATTAAATAGTACCCGCAAAACACCAGTCTCAACGTCAACAGTGAAGAGGCGACTCCGGGATGCTGGTCTTCTAGGCAGAGTTCCTCTGTCCAGTGTCTGTGTTCTTTTGCCCATCTTAATCTTTTATTTTTATTGGCCAGTCTGTAATATGGCTTTTTCTTCGCAACTCTGCCTAGAAGGCCAGCTTGTTCCAATGCTCCTCAATCTTTAATGACGTGTTTCAGCCAAGACAACAGGACAGCCAGAGGTTCAGTCAGGACATATGACTCTTCTTCTCACCTCAGGCCACAAAAACAAACAGGTGGAAGAAGAAGAAAATCTGAAATATTCTAAACTTTGTTTTCTAACCCAGCAGCCAAGGAACACAGCCAAGGGTAAGAGACAGACAGTCCCCCCCTGTTGATATATTCATCTGGAGTCAATGGGTTGTTGGAGTGGATACTTTTTTTTACCCCAGGCTGTAAAAACAATATCTCCCTCCCTACTCAGTCTCAAATATTCATAATTATTGCCGTAAAGAAGTGGAAACTGGTGAAAGAAAAACAAACAGATTGATATATTAATATAAAAATATTCGAACTGTGTACCCAGCAAGAGATCAGCAACATCAAGCAGTTTCCTCTTCATCATGTTTTACTGTGTCATCTTTTGCCCTGCACTATGTGACATCTACTATCCGCATGCTCTTTCCCAACGACAGACTCCAATTTAGACTAATTTAGATCAGTACTGAAATGTAGGGGACAAAGCCATTTTTATATTTTTAAAAACTGTGAAGCAGTTTAAAAAGCACTGAGACACAATGGCTGCATTTATACAGGCAGCCCAATTCTGATATTTCTTCCACTAATTTGAACAATCACATCTGATTTTTTCACATTAGCTCTTTTTCAGAGCGGATCGGATTGGTCAAAAGACCAATTAGTAAAAAAAAAAAAAGATTGGGCTGCCTGTGTAAACACAGCCAAAGACTGATGACATTGCCCTTTGCTGAAAAACAAACCCACTGTTTGATGATAACAAAATAGAAAACATCTCTGTGGGTGAGAGGGGAAATCATCGGCGTGTTAAGATAGTGCCTTTGTGAATACTAAGACAAAGCTATCTACTGTTGGCCACATCAGCATTATTGCGCTTCAACAGATTTAAATGGGGAAAACAGCCCAGAAAAGGTCAAGCACAACAGGGAGTAACTAACACAGCATACAAATGAATCAATTCAAAACCCATAAAAATACAGATTTATCACAGGTGAGTTTATGGTGACGGCTGAGGATTATTCTTACTATAGACAAAATCAACGTTATGAAGTGCTATTTAACAAAGCCCTTACCATACATACCGCTCAATAAACATCGGAGAGAATCGTAACTTACAGGGTTTTATTGGTGTAGAGTGAGTTCTCTGTTATTTGTAAGGCATTTATCAATTATATGGGTATATAATAGGTATAGAATTGGGTATATAATTCATTTAACTTAACACTTGGTAGGTGTAGAGTTCTGTGTGTGTGTGTATGTGTGGGTTTTCTGTTGGTTGCTATGACTCACAGTCAGTGGAGTGTGTCCTCTAGCATTACATAGGACGGCCAGTCACTGTACTGCTGTAGGAGAAGTGGGGGAGAATGGATGTGCTTGGTTAGCCCACAGCCCCCACAGCCCCCCAGCCCCCTCCCCAGTCACACACATAGGCACACACATGCGCTCACACATGCGCGCACACAGGAAGATGGGTCCTTTGAGATCATCACCTGCCAGTGGCTGAATCTTGTAACGCTGGTTACAGCGGCAGCAAGGTGTGTGGCATCATTGACTAGGAGTCGTGTTCTGTCCCAAAACACCTCTGAAATCCCATCCAGTAATGGAGGACAGTCTGTCAAATTGTATTCTATGCTAATGATAATATAGGTCGAAATGATACAGATTAAGACAACATCGTCACAAATCTGAGGTTCCATTGTAATTGTATTTGTATTTATTATGGATCCCCATTAGCTGCTGCCAAGGCAACAGCTACTCTTCCATGGGGTCCAGCAAAATTAAGGCAATTATACATTTTAAAAACATTACAATACATTCATAACAGATTACACAACATATTGAGTGTGTGCCCTAAGGCCTCTACTCTACTACCACATATCTACAACCCAAAATCCATGTGTACGTGTGTATAGTGAGTATGTTATTGTGTGTTTGTGTGCATGTGTCTATGTTTGTGTTGCTTCACAGTCCCCGCTGTTCCATAAGGTGTATTTTTATCTGTTTTTTAAATCAAATTTTACTGCTGGCATGAGTTACTTGATGTGGAATAGAGTTCCATGTAGTCATGGCTCTATGTAGTACTGTTATGGACTTGGGGACTGTGAAGAGACCTCTGGTGGCATGTCTTGTGGGGTATGCATGGGTGTCCGAGCTGTGTGCCAGTAGTTCAAACAGACAGTTTGGTGCATTCAACATGTCAATACCAAACCCAAATACAAGTAGTGATGAAGTCAATCTCGCCTACACTTTGAGCCAGGAGAGATTGACATGCATATTATTAAAATTAGCTCTCTGTGTACATCCAAGGGCCAGCCGTGCTGCCCTGTTCCGAGCCAATTGCAATTTTCCTAAGTCCCTCTGTGTGGCACCTGACCACACGACTGAACAGTAGTCCAGGTGCGACATAACTAAGGCCTTGTTGATAATGCTGTTAAGAATGCAGAGCAGCGCTTTATTATAGATAGACTTCTCCCCATCCTAGCTACTGTTGTATCAATTTGTTTTGACCATGACAGTTAACAATCCAGGGTTAATCCAAGCAGTTTAGTCTCCTCAAATTGCTAAATGTCCACATTATTCATTACAAGATTTAGTTGAGGTTTAGGGTTTAGTGAATGTATTGTCCCAATACAGTGCCTTTAGAATCTGACGTGTATAGCGTTGAGTCTTCTGCATACATAGACACTGTTGTTAGTAAAGATTTTAAAAAGTAAGGAGCCTAGACAGCTGCCCTGGGGAATTCCTGATTCTACCTGTATTTTGTTGGAGAGGCTGCCATTAAAGAACACTGTGTTCTGTTAGACAGGTAACTCTTTATCACAATATAGCAGGGGGTGCCATAACACATAACTTTTTCCTGCAACAGACTATGATCAACAATGTCAAAAGCCACACTGAAGTCTAACAAACCAGCCCCCAATCTTTTTAGCATCACTTTTTCTCAGCCAATCGTCAGTAATGTGTGCAAGGGCCATGCTTGTTGAATGTCCTTCCCTATAAGCGTGCTGAAAGTCTGTTGTCAATTTGTTTACTGTAAAATAGCATTATATCTGGTCAAACACAATTTTTGCCAAAAGTTTACGAACGGTTCGCAACAGGCTGATTGGTCAGCTATTTGAGCCAGTTAAGGGGGCTTTACTATTCTTATTCTTGGGGCGGCAGGTAGCCTAGTGGTTAGAGCATTGGACTAATAACCGAAAGGTTGCAAGATCAACTCCCCGAGCTAATAAGGTAAAAATCTGTCGTTCTGCCCCTGAACACTGTTCCTAGGCCGTCATTGAAAATAAGAATTTGTTCTTAACTGACTTGCCAAGTTAAATAAAAAATAGGTAGGGGAATGACTTTTGCATCCCTCCAAGCCTGGGTGCACAAACTTTCTAGTAGGCTTTAATTGAACATTTGGCAAATAGGAGTGGCTATATCATCTGCTAACATCCTCAGTAATTTTCCATCCTAATTGTCAGACCCCAGTGGCTTGTCATTGTTGACAACAATCATTTGTTCACCTCTTCCACACTCACTTTATGTAATTCAACATTACAATACTTGCCTTTCATAATTTGGTCAAATATACTTGGATGTGTAGTGTCAGCATTATTTGATGGCATGTAATGCCTAAATTTGCTAATCTTGCCAATGAAAAAAAATAATTAAAGTAGTTGGCAATATCAGTTGGTTTTGTGATGAATGCGCTATCTGATTCAATGAATGATGGAGCTGAGTTTGCCTTTTTTCCCAAAATTTCATTTAAGGTGCTCCAAAGCTTTTTACTATCATTCTTTATGTCATTTATCTTTGTTTCATAGTGTAGTTTCTTATTTTTATTCAGTTTAGTCACATGATTTCTCAATTTGCAGTACGTTTGCCAATCGGTTGTGCAGTACGTTTGCCAATCGGTTGTACAGCAAGACCTGTTTGCTATCTCTTTTGCCTCATCTCGTTCAATCATACAATTTTTCAATTCCTCATCATTCCACGAGGATTTAACAGTTTTTACAGTAATTTTCTTAATGGGTGCATTCTTATTAGTAACTGGGATAATCCATTTCATAAATGTGTCAAATGCAGCATCTGGTTGACCGTCATTACACACCACGGACCAACAAATATTCTTCACATAAACATAGGAATCACTACACAACTTATTGTATGACCTCATACACAATATTAGGCCCTGCCTTTGGAACGTTGATTTTCCTAGATATGGCTACTATATTGTGATCACTACATCCAATGGATTTGGATACTGCTTTCAAATACATTTCTGCAGCATTAGTAAAAATATGATCAATACATGTTGATGATTTCATTCCTGTGCTGTTTGTAACTACCCTGGTAGGTTGATTGATAACCTGAACCAGATTGCAGGCCCTAGTTACAGTTTGAAGCTTTCTCTTGAGTGGGCAGCCTGATGAAAGCCAGTCAATATTTAAATCACCCAGAAAGTATACCTCTCTATTGATATCACATACATTATCAAGCATTTCACACGTTATCCAGATACTGACTGTTAGCACTTGGTGGTCTATAGCAGCTTCCCACCAGAATGGGCTTTCGGTGAGGCAGATTAACCTGTAGCCATATTACTTCAACAGTATTTAACACTAGATCCGCTCTAAGCTTTACAGGAATATGGTTCTGAATATGAACAGCCACACCTCCAACTTTGGCATTTCTGTAGATCTTGTAACCATGTTATAACCAAATACACCTCTGCTGTTTTCAAGCAAGATCTCAGCGATCACTGCCTCATTGCCTGGATCTGCGGTCAAACGACCACCCCTCATCACAGTCAAACGCTCCCTAAAACACTTCAGCGAGCAGGCCTTTCTAAGACAGCAGAGGTGTATTTAGAGGGCAGGTTTATCAGGATGATATCTATGAGGGTGCCCGTGTTTATGGATTTAGGGTTGTACCTGGTAGGTTCCATGATAATTTGTGTGAGATTGAGGGCATTTGGCTTAGATTATAGGACGGCCGGGGTGTTAAGCATATACCAGTTTAGGTCACCTAACAGTACAAACTCTGAAGATAAATGGGGGGCAATTAATTCACATATGGTGTCTAGGGCACAGCTGGGGGCTGAGGGGAGTTTATAACAAGCAGCAACAGTGAGAGACTTATTTCTGGAAAGGTGGGTTTTTAAAATTAGAAGCTCGAACTGTTTGGGCACAGACCTGGATAGCATGATAAAACTCTGCAGGCTATCTCTGCAGTAGATTGCAACTTCACCCCCTTTTGCAGTTCTATCTGGGCGGAAAATGTTGTAGTTGGGGATGGAAATTTCAGAGTTTTTGGTGGCCTTCCTAGGCCAGGATTCAGACACGGCTAGGACATCAGGGTTGGCGGAGTGTGCTAAAGCAGTGAGGCTTTTACAGTTACAGAAGTCAAGAAATGATAGCGCCTGGGGAATAGGAGTTGAGCTAGGGGCTACAGGGCCTGGGTTAACCTCTACATCACCAGAGGAACAGAGGAGGAGTAGGATAAGGGTAGGGCTAAAGGCTAAAAGTACTGGTCGTCTAGTGCGTTGGGGACAGAGAATAAAAGGAACAGATTTCTGGGCGTGGTAGAATAGATTCAAGGCATAATGTACAGACAAGGGTATGGTAGGATGTGAGTACAGTGGCGGTAAACCTAGGCGTTGAGTGATGATGAGAGAGGTTTCGTCTCTGGAGGGACAAGTTAAGCCAGGTGAGGTCTCCGCATGTGTGTGGGGTGGGATGAAAGAGCTATCTAAGGCTTTTTGAGCGGGACTGAAGGCTCTACAGTGAAATAAAACAGTAAAAACTAGCCAAGACAGCAGTAGATAACGCATATTGACATTAGAGAGAGGCATAAAGCAATCACAGGTGTTGATCAGGAGAGCTAAGACAACAACGGGTAAATGGCGTTGAATGGGCAGAGTGGGTCAGCTAGGTACATACAGGACCTGAGTTCAAGGCTGGGGCTGACAGGTAAACAAAATGAGGTACCGTGTTATTGAAACAGTCCTGGGTGCATCAGCTGTGTAGCCGAGTGATCATAGGGTCAAAAGAGCAGCAATAGGTGAGTCAGGGTGCTGTTCAGTAGTCACTACTATGCTAGGCGAGGAGGGGACACAGCGCTCAGAAAAGTTAGCGGGCCGGGGATAGTAGCTGGTTCTTCGGCGACATCGTAACAGAATAGCCTGCTGAGACCACATCGGGTGATCACGTTGGCAGTCCAGTCGTGATGGATCGGCGGGGCTCCATGTCAACAATAAAGGGTCCAGGCCAATTGGCAAAGGAGGTATTGTAGCTCTGGAATTAGCTGGTGTATGGGCCTAGCTCTAGGCTAGCTAAAGGCTAGCTGGTGCTTGCTTCGGGACAGAGGTGTTAGCAGTAGCCACTCGTTTGCAGCTAGCTAGCTGCGATGATCCGGAGTAATGATCCGGTGTAATGATCCAGAGTGGCAGGAATCCGGTGATATGGTAGAGAGAAGCGGTCCATAATATGCTCTGGGTTGATATCGCGCTGTGCAGACTGGCAGGTGTTGTCCGAGCTAAGGCTGGCTGATGACGGTGAAAAAAGGCGAGGACCACTAGCCGTGGCTAACAAAGACTAGTAGCTAGTTAGCTGGTTAGCTGCTGATGGAAGTTCCAGTTATAAGGAATAAAAATAAAAATAGGAGATCCGTACCAAATTGGGTGAGGCGGGTTGCAGGAAAGTATATTTAGTTCATGGATAGAAAGTGAGATTAAGATATACGAAAAAGACCGGCTATTTACACAGGACAAGACAAAAGACAAAGACAGAGGCAGATACACACGTCCTACTGCAATGCCATCTTGGTTTTAGAAGTGAAAGGAATGCTGTGAAAGGATCCAGGAACCCAAATGATTTGGGTGGATCCCATCCTCCTTATGATACAAGCTCAGAACGTATCAATATTGTCAATAAATGTTACACCCACAGAGCTGCAATAGTCTCGTAGCCAGATATGGAGGGCTAAAAGTCTGCTGAACTGTTCAATGCCATGATTTAGGAAGGGCAGAGGGCCAGATATTACAACGTGCTTGTTGGTGTCAAGTGTAGACCAAATCAGTTCTTTAAAATCCATCTTCAGCTGTTCTGAGCTTCCCTTCATAATGTAATTTGACCCCACATGAACCATGACAGTATCAGCCCCCGGTGACTGACTCACCGCCTCCGGAAGCAACCTGGTAATATCCTGAACATTTGCCTCAGGAAAACACAAGGTCTTTGCCCCAGGTACTGATATATGCCTCACCATCGACTCCCTATCACAAGCAGATTGCGAGGCCAGAGCCACAGAACTCACCTGAGAAGAGGGCTGCTGAGACACTGACTGTGTGCAGGGCACAACAGCCAAAGGGACAAAGCTCTGATCCAGAGAGCACGGACCAGCGGAGGGGGACTGCGATGGTCCAGGCTATGCCCAGGCAGTTGATTGACTAGGACAGGGAGAGGTAGCTGGAGGAGCATCTACAGCCATGGATGGAACACCCAAGCCTCCGGCAGAAGACAGCTGGTACAGGGGCTCAAAGCGATTTGAAAGTCTTCAGTCAGGATGCAGGAGAAGAAGGCAGGCGCCATTATTCAAGCTAGCAGAGGGATGCAGTGGCAGAAATTGATTATAGTCCAGGAAGGCCCCATTATGATCCTCTTGGATGTTTGATAGGAAGCATTTAAGGATGCCGATAGTCTCATTGAATCCTTACTCAGTTCAAGGTGCTTGGTCAAATGTTTTATTTCTTCATGAAGAGTAAAAATCCTTTAGCTGCATCAAGTTCAATACATTTTTCACAAATGAAGGTATCCATCGGACCTTTCCCCGTGACAACAACGAACATGTCGCAGGTTATACATTTAATAGCGCGCGAGTCCCCAGCAGATTCAAATTAGTTTTCACTGCTGCACGCCAACAGTCCAAGGGAACAAACACTGGGTCGGTTGTCAGTGGCAGGTCGCCTGCTCTTCCGTGCTACGCACCGTCCTGCTGCGTTAGTGTTCGGTGTAGACTCTCAGGGCTGTGTCAGCCAGTGTCATGTACCTATGTTTCTCCTCTGTAGTTGCATTCCTTTTTGTCTTTGCTGGAATCCATACTTTTTCAATAAACAGTAATCAAATACAACCATGACTCTTTGCTTTTTTCTGTTTTTTGTCATCTTCAATCTAGATGATAATGAAGAAGTAAGGGAGCGGGGATTGAACTTCATTGGACTCACTAGACTCATTAAGACATTCTGCATTCCTAGACTGTTCTAGAACTAGAACACATTCTGCATTCCTAGACTGTTCTAGAACAGATTCTGCATTTCTATACTGTTCTAGATTTCAGGGACCTAAAGTAACCAGCGCAACGTCCAATCAAAAACAAAACTATGAGTCAGAAAAACACTTTAATGTATCCGTACTTTATTTCACTAGGCAAGCGAGTTAGGAACAAATTGTTATTTTCAATGACAGTGTCACGCTTGTCGTCGGTTAAAGAGGACCAAAACGCAGCAGGTATGTGAATGCTCATCTCGATGTTTTAATGAACCAGTACCAAATGAACACCAAAATAACAAACAGGAATACGATCGACAAAAACAGTCTGGCAAAGCATAAGGCTAAACGCAGAACAATCTCCCACAAATAACAAACACAAACACACCCTAATATATGGGACTCTCAATCAAAGGCAAATAGACAACACCTGCCTTCAACTGAGAGTCCTAACCCCAATTAACCAAACATAGAAACAGACACACTAGACTAAACATAGAATACATGAAAACCAAACAGTGCCCAAAAACCCCGGAATACTTAAATCAAATGCCCCTTCAACAAACACACCACCCCGAACAACATAAAACGAATACCCTCTGCCACGTCCTGACCAAACTACAATACCAATTAACCTTATACTGGCCAGGACGTGACAGTACCCCCCCCTTAAAGGTGCTAACCCCGGAAGCACCTTAACAAAAATAACCCCAAGCAACACCAAAAAGAAAAATTCCCCCTTACTAAAGGGAGGGAAGGGAGGGTGGCTGCCGTCAACGACGGCACTGTGCTACACCCCCCCTCCCCAACCCACCTATCTCTGGAGGTGGCTCCGGCTCTGGCCGTTCCAGGCTGTCGGGGCAGTCTGGCAGCTCGGGACAGTCTGGGCGGTCTGGCAGCTCTGGACAGTCTGGGCGGTCTGGCAGCTCGGGACAGTCTGGGTGGTCTGGCAGCTCGGGACAGTCTGGGCGGTCGGGCCACTCCGGCAGTTCAGGGCGGTCGGGCCACTCCGGCAGTTCAGGGCGGTCGGGCCACTCCGGCAGATCAGGGCGGTCGGACCACTCCGGCAGTTCAGGGCTCTGACGACTGTTGACTGGCGGCTCTGACGACTGTTGACTGGCGGGCGGCTCTGACGACTGTTGACTGGCGGGCGGCTCTGACGACTGTTGACTGGCGGGCGGCTCTGACGACTGTTGACTGGCGGGCGGCTCTGACGACTGTTGACTGGCGGGCGGCTTTGACGACTGTTGACTGGCGGGCGGCTCTGACGACTGTTGACTGGCAGGCAGCTCTGACGACTGTTGACTGGCGGGCAGCTCTGACGACTGTTGACTGGCGGGCAGCTCTGACGACTGTTGACTGGCGAGGCTGGGTTTACGCACTTGAAGGCTAGTGCGGGAACAGGACGAGTCGGACTGTGTTGACGCACTTCCGGGTCCGCACGAGAGACAGGAGCTGGAAACCCAGGGCTATGGAGGCGCACAGTCGGTCTTGATCTTACCTCCTGCACAACCCGTCTTGGCTGGATGGAACTAGTAGCCCTGTACGAGCGGGGTGCTTGTACAGGGCAGACTGGGCTGTGCAGGGGCCTGATGGTAGCCGTGCGTAGAGCGGGAGTTGGGTAGCCTGGTCCTCGGAGGCGTACCGGCGACCAGATGCGCTGCGCAGGCATCCTCCTAACAGGCTGGATGCCCGCTCTAGCACGGCACCTGCGAGGGGCTGGAATAACGCGCGCACCGGACTGTGCGTGCGTATGGGTGAGAGTGCGCTCCTCAGCGAAACATGGCGCTCTCCACCCCATACGCTCCTCCATATAACCACGGGTAGCTGGCTTCCGGCTCTTCCTATCCCTAGCCAAACTACACGTGTGCCCTCCCAAAAAAATCTCTTGGGGGTGCCTCTCGTGCTTCTCCCTCAGCGCGTCCATGGCCTCGTACCTCCGCCTCTCTGCCTTGGCTGCCTCAATTTCCCACTGCGGGAGGCGATAATCCCCAGCCTGGTGCCAAGGTCCGGCCCCGTCCAGAACTTCCTCCCAGGTCCATTTCTCCCGCCAGTTCAACACGAAGTCCCCTTTCCTCTGCTGCTTGGTCCTTAGTTGGTGGGAGATTCTGTCACGCTTGTCGTCGGTTAAAGAGGACCAAAACGCAACAGGTATGTGAATGCTCATCTCGACGTTTTAATAAGTACCAAATGAACACCAAAATAACAAACAGGAATACGATCGACAAAAACAGACTGGCAAAGCATAAGGCTAAAAGCAGAACAATCTCCCACAAATAACAAACACAAACACACCCTAATATATGGGACTCTCCAAAGGCAAATAGACAACACCTGCCTTCAACTGAGAGTCCCAACCCCAATTAACCAAACATAGAAACAGACACACTAGACTAAACATAAAATACATGAAAACCAAACAGTGCCCAAAAACCCCGGAATACTTAAATCAAATGCCCCTTCAACAAACACACCACCCCAAACCACATAAAACGAATACCTTCTGCCACATCCTGACCAAACTACAATACCAATTAACCTTATACTGGCCAGGACGTGACAGACGGCCTAGAAACAGTGGGCCTTGTTCAGGGGCAGAACGATTTTTACCTTGTCAGCTCGGGGATTTGATCTAGCAACCTTTCGGTTACTGGCCCAACTCGCTAACCACTAGGTGTCACGACTTCCACCGAAGTCGGCCCCTCTCCTTGTTCGGGCGGCGTTCAGCGGTCGACGTCACCGGCTTACTAGTTACCGCCAATCTATGTTTCCCTGTTCGTTTGCTTTTGTCTTAATTATACACACCTGTTTATGATTCCCTGATTATGTTCATTATTTAACCCTCTGGCTTCCCTGTTTGTCTTGTCCGTGATTTTGAGTAAACACATTTTTGTTTGCACTCATCCATGTGTCCTGCGCCTGACTCCGATACTTCTTCTAACGAAAGCATTACACTAGGCTACCTGCCACCCCAGATATAACTGTGATGTATCCTAGTGTTGCACTGTGGTGGAGCACAAAGCTCAAGAAATGTTCTAGTCTTTAGACACCAAAAGTAGCCAGTGCATAATACCTTTATGTATCTGTCCGACAAAAGTTGTTCAGAGTAGCTGTTCGACTCTAGAAAAATACCCTAGCATTGCACTGTGGAGGAGCTCAAAGCACAAAGAATGGATGATACCCATCAGTCTGCTAAACAGCTGCCTCCCATCCGGCCTTGAACCGCTCCCCACCCAGGGATACTCACTGGCTCACTGCAGCCATACATATCATTAGCAGCCCAATTAAATAGCACAAGCAGCCAGAACAGGCCGTAAACTGCAATGCTGCAACTTTCTATCTACTCTATCAACTGTGTGTGACCAATACTGATGAGGACTGCAGAGCAGTGAATAGGGGAGTTAAGGACCAGGATACATTTTGAAGCTGTTTTGATTAGTGCAGACAGACAGTTCATCCGGTGCCATGAACATTACTTATCTAGTCTGGAATCCGAAATGATATGCTCCCTTTCACTACTGTTTCATTGGAGATTCTTATTAAGTCAACTGTTGCCTTCCAGGGTTTTTTGGGGATCAAAATGGGGCTTAGGTGGTGGGCGTGGCCAAATGTGCGGTCACCAAACCCACATTTTAGAGGCCCTTGGTTGAAATTACAAAATATAGCTGTTTAAAAGCTAATTTCCTGCAATTCTACTCATTGAAGGGTTTTGCTTTATTTTCTATTATTATCTTTTCTGCATACTTCATATCTGGTTTTAGTCTTTTAAATTTACACTGAAAACGTTTTTCCATACCAAAAATGACTGTTTGGACATAGGCGGACCGAAAAAACACTGAGGCGGTCCTACTCAATACTTACCTATGCAGAAAAAACCCTGCCTTCCTAACTCTGCTCCTCCTAGCTGTGTTTAGAGAGTGTCTGTGTAGAGTGTGTGTGTGTGTGTGTCTATAGATCTCTGTCAGACCTGTTTGTGTCCTGCTAATTTCCTTTGTAATCTCTGCCTTCCTCCATCAGCCTTCAGCCAGCCCAGATCACAGGCCTGACTGAGGTAGTAAAACGCTTCCACAAAACAGACATTACTTTGCTCTATTTCAGTCTTTATTAGGAACTGTGGTTTTTATTGTGCGTGTGTCTCTGTGTGTGTGTGTGTGTGTCGCTGAAAAAGTTGTCCAAGGAGTGCCCTTTAGATTCGCCTGATAATTAGCAGCCACCTTGGTAATTGGCAGTGGTGTGGAGGAGCATACTAACCTGCTGAGGTTCTTATCACAGACTTGGCCGTGAGATTACGTCCTCCCATTCCGTTTTGGGAAAAAGAGGACAAAAACCACGGCAGCCCCTTCCTCAGCCTCGTCCTCCACAGCTTACGGGCCTAATTAAAAGCGACACCACTGAGTCACCAGCAGAGTGCGTAAACAGACCCACGCGAGTTGCCTGCAGCCAGCTGGACAAACTTTTTCAAAAAGCATTCAGTCAGTCACAGTGCTTCGAGGTCTGTGTCTGTCTGACTGATAGTAAATGCAATTGATCAATTGACCAAGCTTCCAAAACCTATCCCGATTACCCCCAGACGTATTCCAGCACTAGCACAACTGATTCCATTAGTCAACGAATCACCAAGCCCTTCATTAGTTGAATCAGGTGTGTTAGTTCTGGGAATAGATCAATGGCTGGGTGCACTCCAGTAGAGGTTTTGAAAACACTAAAATAACTGTGTCCTGATGTCTGAGACTGAGTTTTTTAATCAGATTTGTCCTCTTTAAAAACTCAGACATATCACAACTAATTACTTGTATTTTAACGTTTAAGGACTCTTGGAAAATTTGTCAACATCAGGACTAAAAGAGATCCAAATAAAATAAAATCAAGACCTTGGTCTGAGTTTTCAAGTTTAGCTCTCTGCCGATTTAAGTGGTTTCTATGAATTAATTTCATTTGGGGAAACTCGGATGACTTTAAAGATGTCTGAGGACGATATCAACTTACTGTAATCTCTAGTCAAAACTTTTAGGACAGAAACCCATTAGAACGAATGCTGACACAAGTCTTAAAGTCAGACTAAGTTCAGTTTAAGGCCTGCTGCGTTTATAGTCTTCATATCCAAATCCCTTATAAATCTGAAGGATAAAAAAATGTACAACTATCACTCATGGGGATTTCCTCAGGATGTTAAGATCACTTAGGCTTGATGTGCAGGACCCAAATACCTCCCTCAGCAAATTCATAACCAAGACAGTGGACAGGGTAAAGTTCCCATCACACAATAACCCACCAACAGTGTCTTTAGGTTGACAGCATGTGAGAATCTCAAAGGTATTTCCCTCAATTCCTCAGGACATCTTTCCTCTGCCTCCTTCTTAAAACCTGAAAACCTGACTCCTCAGGTTGTTTCCTCCCAACACTCCTTACCTCCCTCTGGCATTTAGAGAAGGAGGCGAGGAGAGAAGATGTGTGGAAACAAGGAAAATACTTTTGAGATTCCACAAAGGTTTATCAAAGTTTGCAGGAATCTGTACCATCTCCACTGTTGGTTTCAGGTGACAACAAATAGATGATGCACTTAAGTTAATAAAACAACTTATGAATAATTAATGCGAATACATTTGACAAACAAACCCCCAAAGAGCCTATCTGGGAATAAAACTTAATTAAACAAGTTTATTAAAATGATCAAGTAGGTTATTCAGCATATGATAGATTTTCAGAATTTAGTAAATAAGGTCTGTCTCCAAGGGAATGTTCAGTGGAGAGGAAGCAATTTTTTTTATAACGTGCTAAAGAGTGACAATGATCATCCCGACTGGTGCAGTGGTCTAAGGCACTGCATCGCAGTGCAAGCTGTGCCACTAGAGAGAAAAATGTTTTCCCTCAATCTGCATACAATACCCCATTATGACAAAGCAAAAACAGGTTTTAAGAAATCTTTGCAAATGTATTTACATATGTATTCAGACCCTTTGCTATGAAACTCAAAATTGAGCGCAGGTGCATCCTGTTTCCATTGATCATCCTTGAGATGTTCTACAACTTGGAGTCCACCTGTGGTAAATTCAATTGATTGCACATGATTTGGAAAGGCACACACCTGTCTATACAAGGTCCCACAGTTGACAGTGGAATTATCTGTAGAGCTCCGAGAGAGGATTGTGTCGATGCACAGATCTGGGGAAGGGTACCAAAAAATATCTGCAGCAGTGGCCTCCATCATTCTTAAATGGAAAAAGTTTGGAACCACCAAGACTCTTCCTAGAGCTGGGCACCTGGCCAAACTGAGCAATCGGGGGAGAAAGGCCTTGGTCAGGGAGGTAACCAAGAACCCGATGGTCACGCTAACATAGCTCTAGAGTTCCTCTGTGGAGATGGGAGAACCTTCCAGAAGGACCATCAACTCTGCTTTACTCCACCAATCAGGCTTTTATGGTAAAGTGGCCAGACGGGAGCCACTCCTCAGTAAAAGGCACATGACAGCCTGCTTGGAAGTTGCCAAAAGGCACCTAAAGGACACTCAGACCATGAGAAACAAGATTCTTTGGTTTGATGAGACCAAGATTGAACTCTTTGGCCTGAATGCCAAGTCTGGAGGAAACCTGGCACTATCCCTACGGTAAAGCATGGTGGTGGCAGCATCATGCTGTGTGGATGTTTATCAGCGGCAGGGACTGGGAGACTAGTCAGGATCAAGGGGAAGAGGAACAGAGTAAAGTACAGAAAGACCCTTGATGAAAACCTGCTCCATAGTGGTCAGGACCTCAGACGGGGGCAAAGGTTCACCTTCCAACAGGACAACGACCTTAAGGACACAGCCAAGACAACGCAGGAGTGGCTTCGGGACTTGAATGTCCTTGAGTGGCCCAGTCAGAGCCCAGACTTTAATCTGATCAAACATCTCTGGTGAGACCTGAAAATAGCTGTGCAGCGACGCTCCCCATTCAACCTGACAGAGCTTGAGAAGATCTGCAGAGAAAAATGAAACTCCCCAAATACAGGTGTGCCAAGCTTGTAGCGTCACACCCAAGAAGACATGAGGCTGTACTCGCTGCCAAATGTGCTTGAACAAAGTACTGACTAAATGGTCTGAATACTTATGTAAATGTGATATTTCAGTTTTATATTTTTTTATATATTTGCAAATATTTCTAAACACCGGTTTTTGGTTTGTCATTATGGGGTATTGTGTGTAGATTGATGAGGGAAAAAAAATATTTAATCAATTTTAGAATAAGGCTGTATAGTAACAAAATGTGGAAAAAGTCAAGGGGTCTGAATACTTTCTGAATACACTCATTAGGTTATTAGACATAACGATTTTACAATGTTCCCCTCCTCAGTAATAAGGCCAAGATCACACACAGGGGAGTCTGATCAATCTTACTTAACAACCACTGATTATTTATCACTCCAGTATTGATGAACCTCACAGACTTCCAGGGACGGATCAATAGCCTAAATTCAGAGAGATGGAAATTGAGGATCGCAGTAAGCTTTATTATAAACTGGGTGGTTCAAGCCCTGAATGTTGATTGGCTAACAGCAGTGGTATATCAGACCGTATACCACGGGTATGACAAAACATTCATTTTTATTGCTCTAATTATGTTGGTAACCAGTTTATAATAGCAATAACGACACCTCGGGAGTTTGTGGTATATGGCCAATATACCACGGCTAACGGCTGTATCCAGACACTTCACATTGAGTCGTGCATAAGAACAGCCCTTAGCCGTGGTATATTGGCCATATGCCACACCCCCTTGGGCCTTATTGCTTAATTAAGACATGGGTGATGAAAAGTAAATAAAACAAAACAACCGACGATGTATGTGGTCAGTCGGCAGCAATATTTCCTCAGCCAGGACAACAACCAGAAGCAGATCTGAGAAGGAGGAAAAGGTCTGACTACAACTACAAAACCGGCTTTGGCGACAACACTTGGCCACAGACATACCATGACAGGCTAAACCGAAGCTTTGACTGGCCGCCCCCAGGTGGTAAGGGTATGTAACAACACATCCGCCACGCTAATCCTCAACACAGGGGCCCCTCAGGGGTGCGTGCTCAGTTCCCTCCTGTACTCCCTGTTCACTCATGACTGCACGACCAGGCACGACTCCAACACCATCATTAAGTTTACCAATGACAACACAAGTTTACCGATGACAGCCTGATCACCGACAACAACGAGACAGCCTATAGGGAAGAGGTCAGCGACCTGGCCGTCTGGTGCCAGGACAACATCCTCTCCCTCAATGTGATCAAGACAAAGGAGATGATTGTGGACTACAGGAAAAGGAGCACCGAGCACGCCCCCATTCTCATCGACGAGACTGTAGTGGAGCAGGTTGAGAGCTTCAAGTTCCTTGGTGTCCACATCACCAACAAACTAACATGGTTCAAGTACACCAAGACAGTCGTGAAGAGGGCACAACAAAACCTATTCCCCCTCAGCAGACTGAAAATATTTTGCATGGGTCCTCAGATCCTCAAAAGGTTCGACAGCTGCACCATCGAGAGCATCCTGGCTGACTGCATCACTGCTCGGCCTCCGACCGCAAGGCACTACAGAGGGTAGTATGTACGGCCCTGCACATCACTGGGGCCAAGCTTCCTGCCATCCAGGACCTCTATACCAGGCCGTGTCAGAGGAAGGCCCTAAAAATTGACAAAGACCCCAGCCACCCTAGTCATAGACTGTTCTCTCTGCTACCGCACGGCAAGCAGTACCGGAGCGCCAAGTCTAGGTCCAAGAGGCTTGTAAACAGCTTCTACCCCCAAGCCATAAGACTCCTGAACATCTAATTAAATGGCTACCCCCCCTCTTTTACGCTGCTGCTACTCTGTTATTATCTATGCATATTCACTTTAATAACTCTACCTACATGTTCATATTACCTCAATTACCTCGACTAACAGGTGCACCCGCACATTGACTCTGTACCGGTTCCCCCGTATATAGTCTTGCTATTGTTATTTTATTTTAGTGCTGCTTTTTAATTACTTGTTCCTTTTATTTCTTATTCATATTTTTATAACTGCAATGTTGGTTAGGGGCTTGTAAGTAAGTATTTCACTGTAAGGCCTACACCTGTTGTAGTCAGCGCATGCGAATAATACAATTTGATAACATAAATAAGCAAAAACAAAAAGGACAGGACAGCCTAAAACACAAATCAAGTTAAAACTCCTCCAAGCCAAACTTCAGAGCTTCATAAACAGAACTAAACAAACAACGCAGCTCCCTCAAAGGGAATAATGAAGACACTTGAAACAAACCAGAGGCAGCTGCCCTCAACTTAACATTAACACGCTGCAGAAATAACTTTCATGGAATACACCAATCACATCTCAACAACACTATTACAACCGACAGAATCTTACAGTAGTAGACTTAACAAACCTTCCCTGAAAGACTGAAAGTTTTGTGATGAATTCCCAACTTCACCATTCTCAGAACCCTTTTCAGTGTTCTTACTTGAACTTAGTTCAGTCTCTTTGAAATGTTCTTTGATAAAGATCCCTTACACTTCATTACATTCCTTTTCAATGCCCTCTCCTTCATGTTTTTCATTTGGGACCAGAGTCATATGGGAATGGCGGGTTTACAGGAAAGATACGGAGTCAGGGGTTGGGCATGAAATGGCACCTTATTTCATATATAGTGAACGGATTGAGCTCTGATCAGAAGTAGTGCACTATATAGTGAATAGGTTGCCATTTATTTTATTTATTTATTCATTTATAGGGGACAATGCACATTAATCAACATCAATACTACAATATTGCAACATTCATGTAAATGTGTCGGAGTTAGCCAAAAGCTAATTTGTACTGTAGCTCCCAGCATACAATATGTGAGTTACAGTTGAATTCAGAAGTTTACATACACTTAGGTTGGAGTCATTAAAAACGTGTTTTTTAACCACTCCACAAATTTCTTGTTAACAATTTGAGATCATTTGAGTTAATTGGAGGTTTACATGTGGATGTATTTCAAGGCCTACCTTCAAACTCAGTGCCTCTTTGCTTGTCATCACTGGAAAACCAAAAGAAATCAGCCAAGACCTCAGAAAAAAAATTGTAGACCTCCACAAGTCTGGTTCATCCTTGGGAGCAGTTTCCAAACGCCTGAAGGTACCACGTTCATCTGTACAAACAATAGTATGCAAGTATAAACACCATGGGACCACGCAGCCGTCATACTGCTCAGGAAGGAGATGCATCCTAGAGATGAACGTAGTTTGGTGCGAAAAGTGCAAATCAATCCAAGAACAACAGCAAAGGACCTTGTGATGATGCTGGAGGAAACAGGTGAAAAAGTATCTATATCCACAGTAAAACGAGTCCTATATCGAAGAATCCACTGCTCCAAAACCGCCATAAAAAAGACAGACTACGGTTTGCAACTGCACATGGGGACAAAGATCGTACTTTTTGGAGAAATGTCCTCTGGTATGATGAAACAAAAATAGAACTGTTTGGCCATAACGACCATCGTTATGTTTGGAGGAAAAAGGGGGAGGCTTGCAAGCTAAGGAACACCATCCCAACCGTGAAGCACGGGGGTGGCAGCATCATGTTGTGGGAGTGCTTTGCTGCAGGAGGGACTGGTGCACTTCACAAAATAGATGGCATCATGAGGGAGGAAAATTATGTGGCTATATTGAAGCAACATCTCAAGACATCAGTGAGGAAGTTAAAGCTTGGTCGCGAATGGGTCTTCCAAATGGACAATGACCCCAAGCATACTTCCAAAGTTGTGGCAAATTGGCTTAAGGACAACAAAGTCAAGGTATTGGAGTGGCCATCACAAAGCCCTGACCTCAATCCTATAGACAATTTGTGAGCAGAACAGAAAAAGTGTGTGCGAGCAAGGAGGCCTACAAACCTGACTCGGTTACACGACCTCTGTCAGGAGGAATGGGCCAAAATTCACCCAACTTATTGTGGGAAGCTTGTGGAAGGCTACCCGAAATGTTTAACCCAAGTTAAACAATTTAAAGTCAATGCTACCAAATACTAATTGAGTGTATGTAAACTTCTGACCCACTGGAAATGTGATGAAAGAAATAAAAGCTGAAATAAATCCTTCTCTCTACTATTATTCTGACATTTCACATTCTTAAAATAAAGTGGTGATCCTAACTGACCTAAAACAGGGAATTTGCACTAGATTTAAATGTCAAGAATTGTGAAAAACTGAGTTTAAATGTATTTGGCGACGGTGTATGTAAACTTATGTAAACTGTAGATTTACACAGTCTTCAATCAGACCACTGGCTCTTTCATAGTTTCCTTCAGCACTAAGGAAGAGAGAGAGAAAAAAAGAGTGTGACTATGGATATTACTCCTCGATATACCCACTCAACATTCCTCTGATAGTCTTTACGACCATATTACAGAAATAAGTGGTTCTACGGATCGTGTCATTAACCCAGCTGTCCCTATTGCCCAACATGTCCCTGCCAACCATCACCTTACTAAACCTGTACACCAAAATCACACAGAATTAATAGTGCAAAAATGTACATTGTGTATGGTTTGGCATCTAAAGAACACCACAAAATGAACAAAGAGAGGGGCTGCTAAACAGAGAGACTAGAAGAAGACAGAAAATTCCTAAAGTGGTACATATTCATATTTTTGTTTCCATGTTCCTTTTAGAGTCTATTTTCTTGTAATGCTGAGGTAGATGCTCCAGTTAGCTGAACTGCCTGCTTGATTAAATGAACAAATTCAGACTGTAAAAAGTTTTGGGCCTTGTTAATATGATCCTGTACAGTCTTTTCCACTCATTGGTAAATGGTTATTTCATTATTTAGAGGCCATGAGATGTCAGGGTGACTGGATCAAATTAATCTACTAATTACTTTGCTGAACATGGGTAATTTAGTCACACAGAGATAAATACACTTCCAAAGTGCACTTCCCAAGCAAATTACACATGTACTGTAGCTACACTTGGCCTCCTGTCCTACTGTGAAGCAAACACAACAGTCCTCAAGGACACACAGGAAAGTGCACACAGATTTTCACACATACTCAAACATGTTAACAATGCAGCTGTTTTTATCTTAACATCAAATAATTTCTGGGTAACAATTCAGTACCTTATTGTGATCGTTTTCAATTAAGTGTTCAAAAATAAACAAGAATAGCTTCTTGGCAAAGAGCAATTTCTCCAGCAAGATTTTGCTAGGACTGTCTGTCTGGGAGTGGTCTGAGTGGGGGAGGGAAACTAGCTGTTATTGCCTGAGAGGTTTGGAAGTCTTGTTCTTATTGGTCTATTAACTAATTCACTCCATCCCACCATAACAGGCTGAAATTTCAGGTTGTCTTTTCAAACAGCTCTTACACTAAAAGGGCATTTTAAAAATGTTCACAATTTCACAGTATTATTCCAACCTCATAGTATGGAAATGCATATAAAACAGGGAAATCCCATTGACTGTACTGGGCCTTAAGGTTGTTAGATGACAGAGTGAGCATTCAGGTCTACTGGTCGAACACAATAGTCCTGAATCAAGAGAGAGAGTAGGAGCGAGTGAAAAATAAAGACACAGACAGAAATTGAGAAAGAGAGAGAAAGAAAGAAAGAAAAAGGAAAAGTGTGGGATGGAGAGTAAGCGATAACAGAGAGAATTGGTCAAGAGATATACAACACCTAGCACAGCAGGAATTAGAGGTCATGGTGATCAAGGAGATAGCAGGGAGGATCCACAGCCCTGTCCAGGCACCACCCCAGCAGGGAGGATCCACAGCCCCGTCCAGGCACCACCCTAGGCAGGGAGGATCCACAGCCCCATCCAGGCACCACCCCAGCAGGGAGGATCCACAGCCCCATCCAGGCACCACCCCAGCAGGGAGGATCCACAGCCCCATCCAGGCTCCACCCCAGCAGGGAGGATCCACAGCCCCATCCAGGCTCCACCCCAGCAGGGAGGATCCACAGCCCCATCCAGGCTCCACCCCAGCAGGGAGGATCCACAGCCCCATCCAGGCACCACCCCAGCAGGGAGGATCCACAGCCCCATCCAGGAACCACCCCAGTAGGGAGGATCCACAGCCCCATCCAGGAACCACCCCAGCAGGGAGGATCCACACCCCCATCCAGGCACTACTCCAGTAGGGAGGACACACAGCCCCATCCAGGCACCACCCCAGCAGGGAGGATCCACACCCCCATCCAGGCACTACTCCAGTAGGGAGGACACACAGCCCCATCCAGGCACCACCCCAGCAGGGAGGATCCACAGCCCCATCCAGGCACCACCCCAGTAGGGAGGATCCACAGCCCCATCCAGGAACCACCCCAGCAGGGGATACACAGCACAGTTCAGCCAGGCGCCATACCGCCCCAGCATCTGTGTCTGAGACTCAGTCAGCCACAGCAAGACACACATAAATCACTGCTCTTCTCCTCTCCTCCGCTCTGCTTGGTTATTGAGACTGATGGGTTTGTCAGCCCAGATGGAAGTTCACAACTCTGGGTGATCATGGTGGAAGAGAAAGAGAACACTCAGTCTGCCAGTTCAACTCACTGCAGTGTAAATCATGCAGGCGAGGGTGGGGCAGGGTCCACAATACTGTGGTTGTGATGGTCAAACCATACTGTGGTTGTGATGGTCGGACTGTACTGTAAGTGGTTGTGATGGTCAGACCATACTGTAAGTGGTTGTGATGGTCAGACAGTACTGTAAGTGGTTGTAGTAACAGAAGTTTAGGGTTTCATTCCACAGTCTAATAAACTGAATATATAAGTATCAACTGAATCATTTTGGGCCCTAAGATGGTTGGAAAATGAAAATAGAGCCTACTGTATGGCTGGACAAAAATATGGGTTCAATGGTTATGTAGAGCTCAAATGCCGCACAACCTGGTTCCCCTATTTGTCCCCTAACACCCTGCTGTAAATTGTGATAGAAAAAAATACATTTTTACCTGATTTGTTTGATATTAATAGTTAGCAATAAATACTTAACAAATAGGAGGATATTTTTGTCCTGTTAGTGTCTATGTTTTTATGGTCTCCACTCTAGTTCCCTGCAGCTAATCTGGTGTATGGTCACCAGAGATGGCTTGAGCTGACAAATGAGTTTAAGACTGCATTACATAGACAAGATGTGGTGGGTGTAACCGAGATAGAAATAGCCAGGAGGAGTTAGAACAATTCCTCATTGTCTGTAAATCATCCTTGCATCTGGGAAACTAAGCCAGGGAGGGGTTAAGACAACACCCAGGTGCAGATAACAACAGGATGAACCCAGAGTGACTTATGATGCTCCTTGGTCTGCATGAGGGGGGGTTGAACCGAAAATGACTGAGTATTGTTAGTGTCAGCTATATATAGTACTCTTCATTTGTGTAAAGGTTAGGTTACTCGGTCCAACACTCAAGGGTGGGGGGTTGACCTGCCTCATTATTGCAAAGATTAATCGATATTAAATAAAGATGACAGTTTGACGAAATGACCAAATCTCTCTCAGTACTGAATTTCCACGATAAAACCTGTAAATGGGACACCCTAAAAACATGCCACTTCGATACAAGTGACTTTTTGTAGCAGGTTAGGAAATCCTATTTGTTAACCCTAACTCTTTTCCTAACCACCTAATCTGCTGCGTAAATTCTGCTAACCTGCTACAAAAAGTGGTAGCTGTATCGAAGCGGCGTGTTTTTAGGAAATTTCCCTGTAAGCAAACCATGTTGTTGTTATACGCACTGTCCACCGTTTCTTCATCAAAACAAAGATGAAAGGTGGAGAGCTGGAGAGCCTACTCCATTGACCTGACCCTGAACAACGTTATGTCACGCTACGTCCTGTCGAGCTACGTCCTGTCGCGCTACATCCTGTCGTGCTACGTCCTGTCGCGCTACGTCCTGTCACTCTAAGTCCTGTCGCGCTACGTCCTGTCACTCTAAGTCCTGTCGCGCAATGTCCTGTCGCGCAACGTCCTGTCGCGCAACGTCCTGTCACGCTACCTGTTGCGCTACGTCCTGTCACTTTAAGTCCTGTCGCGCTACGTTCTGTCGCGCTACGTTCTGTCGCGCTACGTCCTGTCACTCTACATCCTGTCACGCTACCTGTCGCACTACGTCCTGTCGCGCTACGTCCTGTCACTCTAAGTCCTGTCGCGCTACGTCCTGTCGCGCTACGTCCTGTCGCGCTACGTCCTGTCGCGCTACGTCCTGTCGCGCTACATCCTGTCGCGCTACGTCCTGTCACGCTACGTCCTGTCACGCTACATCCTGTCGTGCTACGTCCTGTCGCGCTACGTCCTGTCACTCTAAGTCCTGTCGCGCTACGTCCTGTCACTCTAAGTTCTGTCGCGCAATGTCCTGTCGCGCAACGTCCTGTCGCGCAACGTCCTGTCACGCTACTTGTCGCCAACCTGTCGCGCTACGTCCTGTCACTTTAAGTCCTGTCGCGCTACGTTCTGTCGCGCTACGTTCTGTCGCGCTACGTCCTATCACTCTACATCCTGTCACGCTACCTGTCGCACTACGTCCTGTCGCGCTACGTCCTGTCGCGCTACTTGTCGCGCTACGTCCTGTCACTCTAAGTCCTGTCGCGCTACGTCCTGTCGCGCTACGTCCTGTCGCGCTACGTCCTGTCGCGCTACGTCCTGTCGCGGTACGTCCTGTAACTCTAAGTCCTGTTGCGCTACCTGTCGCGATACGTCCTGTTACGCTACGTCCTGTCACTCTAAGTCCTGTTGCGTCCTTGTCGTGCTACCTGTCGCGCTACGTCCTGTCGCGCTACGTCCTGTCGCTCTACGTCCTGTCGCGCTACGTCCTGTTGCGCAACGTTCTGTCGCGCTACGTCCTGTCACGCTACCTGTCGCCTACCTGTCGTGCTACGTCCTGTCGCGCTACGTCCTGTCGCTCTAAGTCCTGTCGCGCTACGTCCTGTCACTTTAACTCCTGTCGCGCTACCTGTCACAATACTTCCTGTCGCGCTACGACCTGTCGCGCTACGTCCTGTCACTCTAAGTCCTGTCACTCTAAGTCCTGTCGCACTACGTCCTGTCGCGGTACGTCTTCTCACTCTACGTCCTGTCACGCTACGTCCTGTCACCCTACGTCCTGTCGCGTTACCTCCTGTCGCGCTACGCCCTGTCGCGCTACCTCCTGTCGCGCTACCTCCTGTCGCGCTACGTCCTGTCGCGCTACGTCCTGTCGCGCTACGTCCTAACCCAACTGAGTGTTATAATTAGTTCTGCTCATTCAACCGACAAATGATGAATAAAATATCCTTCATTTGGTTCTTACATAACTAGACACATTCAGCTGGCAGGTGAAGAGGATGTTTGATGATTAAAATGGCCCAGGGTGTATTCAAGTGTGAAAAAAAAACAAGACACTAACAAGATATTATTGAATTCAGCTGAACATTGTGTTAATCACATTCAAATGAGGGGCTTTTGTTATTTCATAACACTTGATTACCACATGAAATTGAAATCAGTTTTTCACAGCGTTTTTCTGATGACCAACGGACAAATTGGAGTGTTCAGACGCAGCCAGATATGTATCATGTGCATCATCATATATATTAATAAAAACAATAATAATAAATGCCATTTAACTGACGTTTTTATCCAAAGTTACAGTCATGCATTCATACAGGAATCGAACCCACTATCCTGGCATTACAGGCCAAGTCCCAAGTCCCAAGGTCCTAAACAAGACCATTTCAGCTATAGGCCCAACACGTATTCATGTGGTTTAAACACTTATGGGGAAATCTGTTGGTGCTTTATAGATTTATTTGTAGAATAATATTATTCTGTCTGTGTGAATGCCTCAGACAGAATCATTGGACAAATAAAATATAAATAAAAGGTTTCTAAAGAACAATGGCCAGCCAGTGTGACTTCAAAACAAATAAGCTATGTGACATCAGCAAAAACAATGAAGACAAAATAAACACCCTGATTTTCTATCCGCTAGAACAGCTTTCAATCCCCACTGTCACTCTTAGACATATACTCCATAGAACACAACACGTTCAATCTTTATCCTATTTCGGAGTGACATTGTCCTCTCCGTTTTTCAGAGGGGGATTTCCAAGGAGCATTGAATTACGCCACTAATCCGTGTGGCCTGCATGAAAAGCTGATTGCTGAGAGAGGACAGGAAGCCACATCTCAATATCAACAAAACAGCCCAGAACAACAGCCGGAATAAAAACAAAACAGGATGCGGGGAGCTTCTTGTTGCGGTAATGTATCCCCCTTGGCTCCCTGGTGATTCAACATGGCACAGTTCTGTGGCCTTTTGTTTGATTTGAAAGGAAATAATGTGCAACGTGAGGTGCACAAACTCTGCCGGAGAAATAAGGTCCATGACTCTCTATCAGTGAGGGTTTGAACTGAGCGGGCGAAGCATAACCGGAGAAAATGCTTGTCTGCTGAAATCACCTTGAAGGTAGGGTAGGGGTAACAAAAAAATATATATTCCCTAAAATAGCTCCTCCTGCTGTGGCTGGCTGAGTGCACTCTAATAAAGCAACAGATATGTTCCCCTATCACAGGATCTTGCATGACAGGTTAGCTATACAGAGTCATTCACAGACACACAAATGAAAGAGGTTAGCTATACAGAGTCATTCACGGACACACAAATGAAAGAGGTTAGTTATGCAGAGTCATTCACAGACACACAAATGAAAGAGGTTAGCTATGCAGAGTCATTCACAGACACACAAATGAAAGAGGTTAGCTATGCAGAGTCATTCACAGACACACAAATTAAACCTTTTTTGTAATAACATAGTATATGGGATTGATTTTAAGAAATTTGGCTTAATTAATTTGATTGATATTATGGTGTTTCTATTCAGAGAAAAATTTAAAAACGAAACCCTCAGGGTCTCCGTTAGGATAGAATGGAAAATATGGCGCTGTACAACGTGACGGCCTGGAGTAGGCTACCGGATTGGAGGATTTTAAATTTCTGATAAAAATGGAGTATTTTTAATCATTATTTCATTAACAAAATGTGTTTATTTGTTTATTAGGCTACTGTGCAGTCTACAATACATACTGTAGTAAACATGGGAAAGTGCCTAATTCCTTACATAAGGGAGAGCAGGCCATGTCTGTACTACAGAATGCGAGACACGCGGGAGACCGGTGTTATTTCATAGTTGTGATGTCTTCACTATTGTTCTACAATGTAGAAAATACTAAAATATAGAAAAATCCTGGAATGAGTAGGTGTGTCCAAACTTTTCACTGGTACTTGCTTAATTAATTTGATTAATGTTATGGTGTTTCTATTCCATGAAAACCGAAAAACCCTCTGGGTTTCTGTTAGGATGGAATGGTAAATATGGCGCTGTTCAACGTGATGGTCGGCAGTAAAGTACTGGGCAATTTAGCTAAAGAATCCCTGTGTTGTGCGGACGAGCGACCGGGGTTCAAATCCCCAACGGGAAGGAAGGAGTAGGCTTGTCTCAGAGCAGCATGAAATGGTGCTAAAACAGTTGTAGGATTTTGCTTCTAACTTCAATATGCTCCTTAAATAAATAAGACATACACCCTTTTTAACAGTATATCTTTAAATATTATTTTTTAATTATGTGACTCTATGCCAATAATTACATTTAGAGGATTGGAGGACTCTAAATTAATATCTAAGTGGCATTTTCCGTTAGGATCTGTGAGAATATCTGAGAATATCTAAGGAGATTTTAGATAATTCTAAATTAATTAATAATAATAATCGCTTTGTTTAAAAAGTAACGTTATTTTGGAGATTTTGTTTTCATTTAACCTAGAGTGAGCGAGAAAATGGCAATACTTGAACATGGAGTGAGACATTCTCACTAATTTGTAAATAAAGCCAGTTTGTTATTTAGAATGATTTATTTCTGGAGAAACATAACTTGATTATTTAGCAGACATCAATTGCTTATATTCAGTCAACACATATCTTAAGAATATCATGGAATATTTGAACAATTTCGTTTCTCCATGCTTGTCTCAGAGCAGCCAAAACGGTGCAGAAATAGACGTCCACAGCGGGAAGGCAATGTATTCTGTGCCCACTCGTGGTTCTCTCTTCGGTTACACATCCTTGGAATAGCAGAACAGCATAACGGTCCGGGCGGCCCTTGCTGTGCCTTGTGAGCAGTTGGTCAAGTTCTGTTATCAGAAGAGGAATGGAAATGTCAGGGTGAACCGAAGACCTGACGAACCCGCCACGTATATTGAATCTGCCTGTCGGAGGTGGAGTTCCAGAGCTCACAGGTATGCCTGGCATGGATGTGACTCCATCTCGTTCCTCGCCCTTTTCAACGCGTGAGTGAGTCAATGAATTCGAACCAGGGACTGTAGTAAAGCTTCTTGCACCGAGATGCAGTGACTTAGACCGCTGCGCCACTCGGGAGAATGACCTATATATATAATGTGTTAGCAATGCAGTCATTCAAAGACACACAAATGAAAGAGGTTAGCTATGCAGAGTCATTCACAGACACAGAAATGAAAGAGGTTAGCTATGCAGAGTCATTCACAGACACACAAATGAAAGAGGTTAGCTATGCAGAGTCATTCACAGACACACAAATGAAAGAGGTTAGCTATGCAGAGTCATTCACAGACACACAAATGAAAGAGGTTAGCTATGCAGAGTCATTCACAGACACACAAATGAAAGCGGTTAGCTATGCAGAGTCATTCACAGACACAGAAATGAAAGAGGTTAGCTATGCAGAGTCATTCACAGACACACAAATGAAAGAGGTTAGCTATGCAGAGTCATTCACAGACACACAAATGAAAGAGGTTAGCTATGCAGAGTCATTCACAGACACCCAAATGAAAGAGGTTAGCTATGCAGAGTCATTCACAGACACACAAATGAAAGAGGTTAGCTATGCAGAGTCATTCACAGACACACAAATGAAAGAGGTTACACCACCCTGGATTACTGACCTCTGCCTGCCCTGACCCTGAGCCTGCCTGCCGTTCTGTACCTTTCGGACTCTGCTCTGGACTACTGACCTCTGCCTGCCCTTGACCTGTCGTTTGCCTGCTTCCCTGCTTCTGTAATAAAGTTGTGTAACTTCGAAACTGTCTGCATCTGAGTCTTCTCCTGAGCCTTGACAGCATGTAAAAGAGGTAGACGGAGGAAGGTGGGCATGTGAGACTAGCCAACGAAGACTAGCAGTAGAGCATGAAAGTTAGCTGTTATGTACTGTACGACATACTGTACAGTTGTTATGGTTCACGACAGTGTGCTGCTTTACAGACACAGTATGTGCGTGTGCGTGTGCGTATGAGAGAGCCAGACAGCTTAGAGTTAGAGGTGACCAGGAGTGTGCATGTGAGTGGGCCTGTATTCTAATGAAGACTGACAGAACATGCACTTGGGCATAATAGAGCCATAAAGCGAGCCTAGCAACAGAGGCTAGCTGTACGCCGGAACAAACAATAACGGCTAACGTAAACATGCTGGAAAGCATAGCAGCACTGGCCTAACAACGGAACGTGCGTCTAGCTATGGTGGCTTCGGCATGGTGCGCACATTTACATTTTAGTCATTTAGCAGACGCTCTTATCCAGAGAAGACTTACAGTAGTGAATGCATACATTTCATACATTTATTATTGATTTATTTATTTAAAAAAAATATTCATACTGGCCCCCCATGGGAATCGAACCCACAACCCTGGCATTGCAAACACCATGCGTTGCAAACACTATGCTCTACCAACTGAGCTACAGGGAAGGCTGAAGCTCTCTCTACATGAGCCTATAGCAAGAGAGGTCAACAATGTGACGGCACGTGAGTCTAGCAACAGAGGTTAACAGGAGCAGGCACGTTTGTACAACTAAATACCAATAGAACAGGAAAATACTGTTGATGAGTCTATAGCAACATCACCATCCCCTCATTGGAGCATGTCTACAGTTGAAGTCGGAAGTTTACATACACTTAGGTTCGAGTCATTAAAACTAATTTTACAACCACTCCACAAATGTCTTGTTAGTCGGTTAGGACATCTACTTTGTGCATGACAAGTAATAATTCCAAAAATTGTTTACAGCAATATTATCACACTTATAACTCACTGTATCACAATTCCAGTGGGTCAGAAGTTTACATATGCTAAGTTGATTGACATCATTTGAGTCAATTGGAGGTGTACCTGTGGATGTATTTCAAGGCCTACCTTCAAACTCAGTGCCTCTTTGCTTGACATCATGGGAAAATCAAAAGAAATCAGCCAAGACTTCAGAAAAACAATTGTTGACCTCCACAAGTCTGGTTCATCCTTGGGAGTAATTTCCAAACGCAAACAATAGTACGCAAGTATAATCACCATGGGACCACGCAGCCGTCTTACCGCTCAGGAAGGAGATGCATTCTGTCTCCTTGAGATGAACGTACTTTTGTGCGAAAAGTGCAAATCAATCCCAGAACAACAGCAAAAGACCTTATGAAGATGCTGGAGAAAACAGGTACAAAAGTATCTATATCCACAGTAAAACGAGTCCTATATCGACAAAATTTGTGAACAGAAAAAGCGTGTGCGAGCAAGGAGGCCTACAAACCTGACTCAGTTACACCAGCTCTGTCAGGAGGAATGGGACAATATTCACCCAACTTATTGTGGAAAGCTTGTGGAAGGCTACCCGAAACGTTTGACCGAAGTTAAACCATTTAAAATCAATGCTACCAAATACTAATTGAGTGTATGTAAACTTCTGACCCAGTGGGAATGTGATGAAAGAAATAAAATCTAAAACAAATAATTCTCTCTACTATTATTCTGACATTTCACATTCTTAAAATAAAGTGGTGATCCTAACTGACCTAAGACAGGGAATTTATACTAGGATTAAATGTCAGGAATTGTGAAAAACTGAGTTTAAATGTATTTGGCTAAGGTGTGTGTAAACTTCCGATTTCAACTGTATGTACCTAGCGACACAGGCTTGGATGTGAGACAGCAACGAGAGCGCAGGGGCAGAGGTCAGAACAAGTGTGCACATGAGCCTTGAGAAACATGAAGTTAGTCACCTGCCTTACCACCTAACCTATGGCGTCTCAGACATGGAAGAGCCCCAGACCCAAACCTGAATAAAGTCTAACAAAAAGTGACACATTTTATAAACCATGGGCCTGAGGTGTCAGTCAGAGTATCACACAGACAGAAGGACCTGGCTCAAAGCCAACATCTCTCTCAACTCTCTCAGCCAGCCAGATGACTTCTTTATCCCTCATCTTTATTTATATATTCCAGACAAAACAAACCAAAATGAGACAAGAGTCACAATCAGAAAGAAAGTGACAATTTCTGATCCTATCTTACAATGGCAGCTAGCCCAAAACAGTGGGAAAAGGAGTGGAGACAGACCTAAAATAGACCTGCTCAGAGTGTCAGCTCTCAAACGGGTTTGAATGACATTAGAATACGCCCTTGAACAATCTCAGGTCAGCCAAGAGGATATGTTTTGTGTGTGTGAGAAGGGGAAGTATGGGACGTTCGAGTGGTTAATATGGTCTGTGTATAGGTTACAGTATGTGGTAGCCACCAAACGCGTTGGTATCACACCGGTGCTCAAGTCACTGTGTACAATCTGCACTGAGTGTCCAAAATATTAGGACACTTGCTCTTTTCATGACAATGACTGACCAGGTGAATCCAGGTGAAAGCTACGATCCCTTTTTGATGTCACCTGTTAAATCCACTTCAATCACTGTAGATGAAGGGGAGGAGACAGGTTAAAGAAGGATTTTAAGCCTGGAGACAATTGAGACATGGTTTGTGTATGTGAGCCATTCAGAGGGTGAATGGGCAAGACAAAAGATTTAAGTGCCTTTGAACGGGGTATGGTAGTAGGTGCCAGGAGCACCGGTTTGTGTCAAGAACTGCAATGCTACAGGGTTTTTCACGCTCAACAGTTTCCCGTGTGTATCAAGAATGGTCCACCACCCAAAAGACATCCAGCCAACTTGACACAACTGTGGGAAGCATTGGAGTCAACATGGGCCAGCATCCCTGAGGAATGCTTTCAACACCTTGTAGAGTCTATGCCCTTACTGCTCTGAGGGCAAAAGGGGGTGCAAACTCAATAATAAGAAGGTGTTCCTAATGTTTTGTACATTCAGTGTATACATAGCCTTAGTGTGTACATATTCAGTACATACTCCAACAGCAGTCAGCAGAAGACTGCATTCAGAACATATGACAGAGAAACTTAAAGTTCAATAACACTTACAGACCAAGTGTTCATTCAAAGCCAAGGGTTGTGATATTTCCATTTTATGTACTACAGTCTACAAGTGTCTAATTGTTCAATATAAAGATTAATGCACTTCATCTATGGGATAATTTGACATGTAATCTGCAGACTATTACGACTCAATATCCAAGTTCACTCTATACACTCAACCTATTAACAATCACTACAGAACAGGCTGATTCAATTACCATGGTACTGGAGGGCATCAGGTACGTGGACTCTGGCCAATCAATGATATTAATGTATAAATTAACTGAACATAAAACTAGCAAATCTTTGGTAATTGCTGCATCCAAGTCCATAAGCAAACACCACAGCTGAATCAGACAAACTATTACTGCAACCAATCTGATTCTTAAAACTGTTCTCCATCTGCTAAGGTTCCAATGCTACGCTACGCTAAAGCTGCAGCACATAATATGCTTTTCCACATTTCAAAGAGCTTTATCCCCTCTGTATTCTGTCTCACTCTCTCTACATTGCCTGTGGCAGTCTGTGTAATTATGGAGTAAGAGTCTCACATTCCTAAATTAAACATTTGCAGGCTTTATCAATTATTTCGTGTTGTGATTATCCGGCCCAAGTCCTTTCCTCCTCTCGCTCCCAAAAAGAAAACTTATTTCAAAAGTAATTTTTTCAAAATAAATGAATTAATTAATGAAATTAGAGGACTGCGGCGTCAGACCAGAGAGTTGTGTGAAGTGTTTTGCACAATCCTTTGACTGTGGATTAGCAAGCAGCAGTTGATATAAACATGAGAGTGAATTTGCCTGCGTTACACACAGCTATATCTGTCCGATAATACAGGACCCAGTTGTTAATTATAATTTTTTTTAATTTAGATTGATTTAGTCACACTCAGCAACTCAACATCCCATGGCTATGTGCAGCTCCAAGTAAAGTGACACGTTTGAGACAGCAGCAATTCACAAGCTGCCCTATTACACAATATTTATTTGGTTGGGTCTGGGATGGGATAGCCTCCCCTGGATGTGTAATGTCACTGTTGCTTCTTACAGTCAGAAGAGAAAAGCAACACATCATAAACCTATGAGAATAATGTCTAAATGACAACTCCTTGAGATCCATAGCTCATAGTACAATCAAACACAGTGGAGGTTGAGACTGAGTCAGACACAGCGGAGGTGTAGACTCAGTCAGACACAGCGGAGGAGTAGACTCAGTCAGACACGGCGGAGGAGTAGACTCAGTCAGACACGGCGGAGGAGTAGACTCAGTCAGACACGGCGGAGGATTAGACTCAGTCAGACACGGCGGAGGTGTAGACTCAGTCAGGCACGGCGGAGGAGTAGACTCAGTCAAACACGGCGGAGGTGTAGACTCAGTCAAACACGGCGGAGGTGTAGACTCAGTCAGACACGGCGGAGGATTAGACTCAGTCAGACACGGCGGAGGATTAGACTCAGTCAGACACGGCGGAGGTGTAGACTCAGTCAGGCACGGCGGAGGAGTAGACTCAGTCAAACACGGCGGAGGTGTAGACTCAGTCAGACACGGCGGAGGTGTAGACTCAGTCAGACACGGCGGAGGATTAGACTCAGTCAGACACGGCGGAGGAGTAGACTCAGTCAGACACGGCGGAGGTGTAGACTCAGTCAGACACGGCGGAGGATTAGACTCAGTCAGACACAGCGGAGGATTAGACTCAGTCAGACACGGCGGAGGTGTAGACTCAGTCAGACACAGAGGAGGTGTAGACTCAGTCAGACACGGCGGAGGTGTAGACTCAGTCAGACACGGCGGAGGTGTAGACTCAGTCAGACACAGCGGAGGTGTAGACTCAGTCAAACACGGCGGAGGTGTAGACTCAGTCAGACAAGGCGGAGGTGTAGACTCAGTCAAACACGGCGGAGGTGTAGACGCAGTCAGACACGGCGGAGGTGTAGACTCAGTCAGACACGGCGGAGGTGTAGCTCAGTTAGACACGGCGGAGGTGTAGACTCAGTCAGACACGGCGGAGGATTAGACTCAGTCAGGCACGGCGGAGGTGTAGACTCAGTCAGGCACGGCGGAGGTGTAGACTCAGTCAGGCACGGAGGAGGTGTAGACTCAGTCAGACACAGCGGAGGTGTAGACTCAGTCAGACACAGCGGAGTTGTAGACTCAGTCAGACACGGCGGAGGATTAGACTCAGTCAGATACGGCGGAGGTGTAGACTCAGTCAGACACGGCGGAGGTGTAGACTCAGTCAGACACGGCGGAAGATTAGACTGTCAGACACAGCGGAGGATTAGACTCAGTCAGACACAGAGGAGGTGTAGACTCAGTCAGACACAGCGGAGGTGTAGACTCAGTCAGACACGGCGGAGGTGTAGACTCAGTCAGACACGGCGGAGGATTAGACTCAGTCAGACACAGCGGAGGATTAGACTCAGTCAGACACAGCGGAGGTGTAGACTCAGTCAGACACAGAGGAGGATTAGACAGTCAGACACGGCGGAGGTGTAGACTCAGTCAGACACGGCGGAGGTGTAGACTCAGTCAGACACGGCGGAGGAGTAGACTCAGTCAGACACGGCGGAGGTGTAGACTCAGTCAGACACGGCGGAGGTGTAGACTCAGTCAGACACGGCGGAGGTGTAGACTCAGTCAGACACAGCGGAGGATTAGACTCAGTCAGACACAGCGGAGAATTAGACAGTCAAACACGGCGGAGGTGTAGACTCAGTCAGACACGGCGGAGGTGTAGACTCAGTCAGACACAGAGGAGGATTAGACAGTCAAACACGGCGGAGGTGTAGACTCAGTCAGACACGGCGGAGGTGTAGACTCAGTCAGACACAGCGGAGGTGTAGACTCAGTCAGACACGGCGGAGGAGTAGACTCAGTCAGACACGGCTGAGGTGTAGACTCAGTCAGACACGGCGGAGGTGTAGACTCAGTCAGACACGGCGGAGGTGTAGACTCAGTCAGACACGGCGGAGGTGTAGACTCAGTCAAACACAGCGGAGGTGTAGACTCAGTCAGACACACCGGAGGATTAGACTCAGTCAGACACAGCGGAGGTGTAGACTCAGTCAGACACAGAGGAGGATTAGACAGTCAGACACAGCGGAGGTGTAGACTCAGTCAGACACAGCAGAGGATTAGACTCAGTCAGACACAGCGGAGGATTAGACTCAGTCAGACACAGTGGAGGTGTAGACTCAGTCAGACACAGCGGAGGTGTAGACTCAGTCAGACACAGCGGAGGTGTAGACTCAGTCAGACACGGCGGAGTATTAGACAGTCAAACACGGCAGAGGTGTAGACTCAGTCAGACACGGCGGAGGTGTAGACTCAGTCAGACACGGCGGAGGAGTAGACTCAGTCAGACACGGCGGAGGTGTAGACTCAGTCAGACACGGCGGAGGTGTAGACTCAGTCAGACACGGCGGAGGTGTAGACTCAGTCAGACACAGTGGAGGATTAGACTCAGTCAGACACACCGGAGGATTAGACTCAGTCAGACACAGCGGAGGTGTAGACTCAGTCAGACACAGAGGAGGATTAGACAGTCAGACACAGCGGAGGTGTAGACTCAGTCAGACACAGCGGAGGATTAGACTCAGTCAGACACAGCGGAGGTGTAGACTCAGTCAGACACAGCGGAGGTGTAGACTCAGTCAGACACAGCGGAGGTGTAGACTCAGTCAGACACAGCGAAGGATTAGACAGTCAGACACAGCGGAGGTGTAGACTCAGTCAGACACAGCGGAGGTGTAGACTCAGTCAGACACGGCAGAGGATTAGACTCAGTCAGACACGGCGGAGGTGTAGACTCAGTCAGACACAGCGGAGGTGTAGACTCAGTCAGACACAGCGGAGGTGTAGACTCAGTCAGACACAGCGGAGGTGTAGACTCAGTAAGACACTGCGGAGTTGTAGACTCAGTCAGACACAGCGGAGGTGTAGACTCAGTCAGACACAGCGGAGGATTAGACTCAGTAAGACACTGCAGAGTTGTAGACTCAGTCAGACACAGCGGAGAATTAGACTCAGTCAGACACAGCGGAGGATTAGACTCAGTAAGACACTGCGGAGTTGTAGACTCAGTCAGACACAGCGGAGGTGTAGACTCAGTCAGACACAGCGGAGGTGTAGACTCAGTCAGACACAGCGGAGGATTAGACTCAGTAAGACACTGCGGAGTTGTAGACTCAGTCAGACACAGCGGAGGTGTAGACTCAGTCAGACACAGCGGAGGTGTAGACTCAGTCAGACACAGCGGAGGATTAGACTCAGTCAAACACGGAGGTGTAGACTCAGTCAGACACAGCGGAGTTGTAGACTCAGTCAGACACAGCGGAGGATTAGACAGTCAGACACAGCGGAGGTGTAGACTCAGTCAGACACAGCGGAGGTGTAGACTCAGTCAGACACAGCGAGAGGTGTAGACTCAGTCAGACACAGCGGAGGTGTAGACTCAGTCAGACACAGCGGAGGTGTAGACTCAGTCAGACACAGCGGAGGATTAGACTCAGTCAGACACAGCGGAGGTGTAGACTCAGTCAGACACAGCGAAGGATTAGACTCAGTCAGACACAGCGGAGGTGTAGACTCAGTCAGACACAGCGAAGGATTAGACTCAGTCAGACACAGCGGAGGTGTAGACTCAGTCAGACACAGAGGAGGATTAGACAGTCAGACACAGCGGAGGTGTAGACTCAGTCAGACACAGCGGAGGATTAGACAGTCAGACACAGCGGAGGATTAGACTCAGTCAGACACAGCGGAGGTGTAGACTCAGTCAGACACAGAGGAGGATTAGACAGTCAGACACAGCGGAGGATTAGACTCAGTCAGACACAGCGGAGGATTAGACTCAGTCAGACACAGCGGAGGATTAGACTCAGTCAGACACAGAGGAGGATTAGACAGTCAGACACAGCGGAGGTGTAGACTCAGTCAGACACAGCAGAGGATTAGACTCAGTCAGACACAGCGGAGGATTAGACTCAGTCAGACACAGAGGAGGATTAGACAGTCAGACACAGCGGAGGTGTAGACTCAGTCAGACACAGCAGAGGATTAGACTCAGTCAGACACAGCGGAGGTGTAGACTCAGTCAGACACAGCGGAGGTGTAGACTCAGTCAGACACAGCGGATGTGTAGACTCAGTCAGACACAGCGGAGATGTAGACTCAGTCAGACACAGCGGAGATGTAGACTCAGTCAGACACAGCGGAGGTGTAGACTCAGTCAGACACAGCGGAGGTGTAGACTCAGTCAGACACAGCGGAGGTGTAGACTCAGTGGGACACAGCGGAGGATTAGACACAGTCAGACACAGTGGAGGATTAGACTCAGTCAGACACAGCGGAGGATTAGACAGTCAGACACAGCGGAGGTGTAGACTCAGTCAGACACAGCAGAGGATTAGACTCAGTCAGACACAGCGGAGGTGTAGACTCAGTCAGACACAGCGGAGGTGTAGACTCAGTCAGACACAGCGGAGGTGTAGACTCAGTCAGACACAGCGGAGGTGTAGACTCAGTCAGACACAGCGGAGGTGTAGACTCAGTCAGACACAGCGGAGGTGTAGACTCAGTCAGACACAGCGGAGGTGTAGACTCAGTCAGACACAGCGGAGGTGTAGACTCAGTCAGACACAGCGGAGGTGTAGACTCAGTCAGACACAGCGGAGGTGTAGACTCAGTCAGACACAGCGGAGGTGTAGACTCAATAAGACACAGCGGAGGTGTAGACTCAGTCAGACACAGCGGAGGTGTAGACTCAGTCAGACACAGCGGAGGTGTAGACTCAGTCAGACACAGCGGAGGTGTAGACTCAGTCAGACACAGCGGAGGTGTAGACTCAGTCAGACACAGCGGAGGTGTAGACTCAGTCAGACAAAGCGGAGGTGTAGACTCAGTCAGACACAGCGGAGGTGTAGACTCAGTCAGACACAGCGGAGGTGTAGACTCAGTCAGACACAGCGGAGGTGTAGACTCAGTCAAACACAGCGGAGGTGTAGACTCAGTCAGACACAGCGGAGGTGTAGACTCAGTCAGACACAGCGGAGGTGTAGACTTAGTCAGACACAGCGGAGGTGTAGACTCAGCCTCTAATGTCTCTGACGATGACAAACTGTGGGGCATCTCGTTTGCATAATGCCCATTCCTCTCATCTGTGTTGAATAGTTTGTGTGGGAGATGGGAGCAGACCAGTATCAGCTCTTTCTCCACAGGAGACCTCCTTCCAAAAAATGTAATCTTTAATTTACAATCTGAAGAAACTATGAGAATAGAAAGGTTCAGAACTTTTGTGAAACATCACAGCACAGTTGAAAAATATATGGCAAATAGAAATCCAATATGGATGGTGTTAAGAGATGGGAGGGGTTGAATGGAGCTGAAGGGTGGGACTAATAACAAGATAACTAATGTAAAACATACTGTGTCTGTAAAATGTATTCAGGTTCAGAACTTTTGTGAAAGAAATAGATGGGAGAGGTTGAGGTTACAAAAGCTGGTTGAGAGAATGCCAAGAGTGTGCAAAGCTGTCATCCAGGTAAATTTGTGTAACTTTTTGGGGGGTTACTACATGATTCCATGTGTGTTATTTCATAGTTTTGATGTCTTAACTATTATTCTACAATGTAGAAAATAGTAATAAATAAAGAAACACCCTGGAATGAGTAGCTGTGTCCAAACTTTCGACTGGTAGTGTATATATATGCCAACAAATATATGGAGGATTGGAAGTGATGCAGACAATTACATTGGTGGAAGCTACAATCTATCTGCAATATTAAAGCTGATGCACCCCCCCACCCCTCCAACAAATAATAATAATAAAATATAAAGATAATACAAATAAAAAACATCACACGTCTGAGATTACCCAAATCACACTTGTCACAGTGACAGGAGAACGTTGGCTATGTATCCATCTGGAGAACTGAACTGAGGGTGATGAGCCTGTTGTTGCAGAGTGAGCAGTGCATCTATAAACACTATGTCTGCTTCTTCCTTCACTAAGTTTCTTAGGCCTCTTTCCTCCTCTATCTCTCCAACGACAAGGTCAGCCAGTGGGCACTTGTAGAAAAATACAGGTTTGGACTGTACCCATGGGGAGGAGGCAGGGCCATCTCAGCCAGAGAGATATTGCTGAATCTCCTGACAAGGAAACTAGATTTATTTTCCCATACCCCGGTCTGACGCTGTATCGTGCTGACCCGTCATTGGCTCCTGCCGAGGCTGTCATCTCAGCTTCGGCATCAAGGCACAGCGGCGACACGCTTCTCTTCCCAGGCTTTGGCCAGACCAGGTGCTCTCCACCGGAGGCGTTCCTGTCAGCTTAGTGCAAAGGTTCATGGGACAACTACATCAATATGTCAAACAGCAGGAGCCTCAGTAGAGAACAGGCATAAAGAAATTAAACAGGGAAAGGAGACAAGACGATATAAACAGAATCAGCTCTACCACATCATCAGTATGAACCAAGGAAGACGTACAATAGCAAGTCCATTTAAGACTACTGTATAAAAAAACTTCTACTCCACTGTCTCGCTCATTGGATATGAGGAAAAATGGAACAGTAACAACCTGAACAGTGCGTGCAGAGGTTCTTTAGGTCTTCCATCCAAGACTCTGATTTAGATAAGGGAAGTTGTTCTTGCGTGCAAACTTCTAATCTCTTCTTCTCTCTTGTTAGTGAGCAATGGCTTTGCATGCGGTAAACAGGACAGTAAATCTCAATGAAGGAGGATGTTTACTCTAATGCGGTGATGATTTATTGACTCAGTAATTTACTCAGGAGCCCCTTGATCTATGGAAAGGCGCGAGTAGGCTATTTGCTGAGCAAACAATAACAAGAGGCATATAAACAATGTTATGTTATATGTGACTTTAAACCAAAGCTTGACTTGGACTAAAATAGGTGCATTTTGAGTGTCGGTACTGTTTATATTTAGGTCCAGGAACTCCACAATCCTTTTGAGGTGATATTCTATAAGAGGAACAGGAGCTCAAGCAGTAGAATATGTGTGGTACCAGTACTCACTTCTGGTGAGGTCCAGCCCAAGTCAAGCACTGCCTTAAACTTCAGAGAAACGATCTATAGAGATTGTAGAAGAGTGAGAAGTAGAGTTGGCCAGGAAAACCTCTAATGCTGAAAAGATACCCTCTACTCAATGGTATCCTAACAGCACGAAACAGCCTGCAGGGAAAGTGAATGGGTTACTGAATCAATTACTTGTGATTGAATGATTAAAATCAATGGCCTACAGTAAATCAATAATGGACCGGGTGAATTAGTCATAATGACAATGGTTGTAACTATGATCTAAGGTTGATCTAAGGTTGCATTTAGACTACTGGCAAACAATGAATGAGACTGTGAATGAAAGAGTGAGACACAATGAGTGGGACTGTGAATGAGAGAGTGAGACAGAATGAATGGGACTGTGAATGAGAGAGAGACAGAGAATGAGAGGGACTGTGAATAAGAGAGTGAGACAGAATGATTGGGACTGTGAATGAGAGAGTGAGACAGAATAAGTGGGACTGTGAATGAGAGAGTGAGACAGAATGAGTGGGACTGTGAATGAGAAAGTGAGACACAGAATGAGTGGGACTGTGAATGAGAGAGACACAGAATGAGTGGGACTGTGAATGAGAGAGAGACAGAATGAGTGGGACTGTGAATGAGAGAGTGAGACAGAATGAGTGGGACTGAATGAGAGAGACAGAATGAGTGGGACTGTGAATGAGAGAGACACACAGAATGAGTGGGACTGTGAATGAGAGAGAGACACAGAATGATTGGGACTGTGAATGAGAGAGAGACACAGAATGAGTGGGACTGTGAATGAGAGAGTGAGACAGAATGAGTGGGACTGTGAATGAGAGAGTGAGACACAGAATGATTGGGACTGTGAATGAGAGAGTGAGACAGAATGAGTGGGACTGTGAATGAGAGAGTGAGACAGAATGAGTGGGACTGTGAATGAGAGAGTGAGACAGAATGAGTGGGACTGTGAATGAAAGAGTGAGACACAGAATGAGTGGGACTGTGACTGAGAGAGAGACACAGAATGAGTGGGACTGTGAATGAGAGAGTGAGACAGAATGAGTGGGACTGTGAATGAGAGAGTGAGACAGAATGAATGAGACTGTGAATGAGAGAGAGACACAGAATGAGTGGGACTGTGAATGAGAGAGAGAGAGAGACACAGAATGAGAGAGAGAGACACAGAATGAGTGGGACTGTGAATGAGGGAGAGAAAAGGAATGTAGCAATTAACTGAATGAGTAGAGTCGCTGACGAATAAATCCTAATGGCTCTCCATCTGTCTACAGCTCTTTTCTGTTGGCAGACTGTAGGGGACGTGGTGAAGACAACACAGGCCTCTCTCTCCCACTCTCTCTCTCCAACCCTCCCTCTCCTCGTCTATGAAGCTGACCTGGAACTGTCAGAGACGGTACAGACCATCCTGGCTTCTGGAAGCATCGCAGACAATAAGCCAAAATGAAAAACACAAAGTTGCTTCTCCCCCCACCTCTTCCTGTTCTCTGCCACACACTTTCCCCTCTGTATCCAGCTATGCTTCCCCCTCTGTATCCAGCTATTCCGTGCCAGAACCATTCAGCACTCTGTTTGTTCAGAGAGACAAAGAGAGAGAGAGAAAGGGGGAGATACAGAAATACACGAAGAAAAAATAAGAAACCGCATGACAAAAAACAGCTCATTGTGATAGAAGAATCCATAGAATCAAATCATTTTTGAGAAAATTGGATCACACTAAACAAACAACAACACGAAGAGCTATCTATCCAAAATGGAGAAGTATGGATAAACCACTTCTCCAACCATTTTCAGCCATATAACAAAGGACCAAGAGCAAAAACATATACATGATAATTTACACATCTTAGAATCAACTATTAAAGACTACCAGAACCCGCTGGATTCTCCTATTACATTGAATGAACTACAGGACAAAATTCAAACCCTCCACCCCAAAAAGGCCTGTGGTGTTGATGGTAGCCTAAATTAAATGATAAAATATACAGACCACAAATTCTAATTGGCTATACTTAAACTCTTTAACATCATCCTTAGCTCTGGCATCTTCCCTGATATTTGGAACCATGGACTGATCACCCCATTCCACAAAAGTAGAGACAAATTTGACCCCAATAACTACCATTGGATATTAATCAACAGCAACATTGGGAAAATCCTCTGCATTATCATAAACAGCAGACTCGTACATTATCTCAGTGAAAACAATGTACTGAGCAAATGTCAAACTGGCTTTTCACCAAATTACCGTACAACAGACCACATATTCACCCTGCACACCCTAATTGACAAACAAACAAACAAACCAAAACAAAGGCAAAGTCTTCTCATGCTTTGTTGAATTAAAAAAAGCTTTTGACTCAATTTGGCATGAGGATCTGCTTTACAAATTGATTGAAAGCAGTGTTTGGGGAAAAATATAAGACATTATAAAATCCATGAATAGAAACATTTTACATTTTTACATTTTAGTCATTTAGCAGACGCTCTTATCCAGAGTGACTTACAGTAGTGAATGCATACATTTCATACAATTTCATAAACATTTTTTTTCTGTGCTGGCCCCCCGTGGGAATCGAACCCACAACCCTGGTGTCGCAAACACCATGCTCTACCAACTGAGCTACAGGGAAGGCTGTAACAACAAGTGTGCGGTTAAATTGAGCAAAAAACACACACATTTCTTTCTACAGGGCCGTGGGGTGAGACAGGGGTGCAGCTTGAGCCGCACCCACTTCAACATATATATCAACGAATTGTCGAAGGCACTAGAACAGTCTGCAGCACCCGGCCTCACCCTACTAGAATCTGAAGTCAAATGTCTACTGTTTGCTGATAATCTGGTGCTTCTGTGCCCAACCAAGGAGGGCCCACAGCAGCACCTAGATCTTCTGCACAGATTCTGTCAGACCTGGGCCCTGACAGTAACTCGCAGTAAGACAAAAATAATGGTGTTCCAAAAAAGATCTGGTTGCCAGAACCACAAATACAAATTCCATCTAGACACCATGGCAATGTAAACATAAGTTTCCCATGCCAATAAAGCCCTTGAATTGCATTGAACTGAATTGAGAGAGAGAGATCGATAGACAGAGGGAGTTGTTTTGTTCCATCACCCCCTGGGCAACACCAAGAGGAGTGTCAAGCAAACAGCAGCAGGTTAAACCACTCCACTATAAAAATACCTTGGGAACACAGCAACCCCACAGTCACTTCGACCTGCCTGTGAACCCAGCAGCCCCACACAGTCAATTCAACCTGCCTGGGAACCCAGCAGCCCCACACAGTCAATTCAACCTGCCTGGGAACACAGCAGCCCCACACAGTCAATTCAACCTGCCTGGGAACACAGCAGCCCCACACAGTCACTTCAACGTGCCTGGGAACCCAGCAGCCCCACACAGTCACTTCAACCTGCCTGGGAACACAGCAGCCCCACACAGTCACTTCAACCTGCCTGGGAACCCAGCAGCCCCACACAGTCAATTCAACCTGCCTGGGAACCCAGCAGCCCCACACAGTCAATTCAACCTGCCTGGGAACCCAGCAGCCCCACACAGTCAATTCAACCTGCCTGGGAACCCAGCAGCCCCACACAGTCACTTCAACCTGCCTGGGAACACAGCAGCCCCACACAGTCACTTCAACCTGCCTGGGAACACAGCAGCCCCACACAGTCACTTCAACCTGCCTGGGAACACAGCAACCCCACAGTCACTTCAACCTGCCTGGGAACACAGCAACCCCACAGTCACTTCGATCTGCCTGGGAACCCAGCAGCCCCACACAGTCACTTCAACCTGCCTGGGAACACAGCAGCCCCACACAGTCACTTCAACCTGCCTGGGAACACAGCAGCCCCACACAGTCACTTCAACCTGCCTGGGAACAAAGCAGCCCCACACAGTCACTTCAAGCTAACTGATGTCATACTGGATGGCTGTAGTATTGTCCAGAGACAAGGTGAAGGCAGACAAGAGATGAAACGGTATGAAAATGTCATATCACAATTATAGTGACCAAAAGTATCACGGTTATCAGTATTATTGCGGTATTGTTAAAATGTGCTGGAAATTTTCTAAAAGTACTGATGCACACACTGAAACCATTTCACCAAGTTTTATATTGAAAACCAACGAACAACAAATTAAATTAGCAGCACTATGCACTTTTTGTGTGCCTGAACATTAAAATAATAACATTAACATTAAAGATGTGAGAGGTAAACATTTTCCTAGTGCAGGTTTTAATGAACACAACCTTCAGTAAGCAAATCAAATGTGCATATTAAAGCAACACAAGTAAAGCAATGTGCATGTAAGAACAATACAACCATATGTAAACAAATCCAATGTGCAGGTGTTGACATTAAAATAACAACACAAAATATGTAAACAAATCAAATGAACAGCACTGATTATGTCCGTTCTCTCCTTGATAAAGAAACAAGGTGCTGCTGGACTAACATCCTGTATGTCCGTTCTCTCCTTGATAAAGAAACAAGGTGCTGCTGGACTAACATCCTGTATGTCCGTTCTCTCCTTGATAAAGAAACAAGGTGCTGCTGGACTAACATCCTGTATGTCCGTTCTCTCCTTGATAAAGAAACAAGGTGCTGCTGGACTAACATCCTGTATGTCCGTTCTCTCCTTGATAAAGAAACAAGGTGCTGCTGGACTAACATCCTGTATGTCCGTTCTCTCCTTGATAAAGAAACAAGGTGCTGCTGGACTAACATCCTGTATGTCCGTTCTCTCCTTGATAAAGAAACAAGGTGCTGCTGGACTAACATCCTGTATGTCCGTTCTCTCCTTGATAAAGAAACAAGGTGCTGCTGGACTAACATCCTGTATGTCCGTTCTCTCCTTGATAAAGAAATCAGGTGCTGCTGGACTAACATCCTGTGTGTATGCATCTTTGTTCACTTGAGATTGAAATGTTAAAATGTTAGCATATTTACTTTGTCCGGTTTAAGTAGTGATCTGCGAGGGGAGACAATGTGCCTGCTGGCACTGAAGACTCGCTTTGATGTCACGCTGGTTGCTGGGATGCACAAAAGCTTCCTGGCAACCCTGGCAAGGTGAGGCATCTCTGATTCATGGCCCCTCCACCACACCAGTGGATCCTCTTCTGCCTTCTCTGTGTACATGTTGTTAAGGTCTGCTCTCATTACCCTTTTCATCTACTTGGTCAGAGATGGCTCCTTATCCTTTTCCAACAGAACATCACGGGTGATGTGGTCCAGGACAGGCTTGATGGCTGACAGTGTCACTCGTGTATCTGAGGCAAGGGCATCTGTAAACTTGTTCAAGGAGCTGGCACAGTAGCCTCATGACACTTATGTAGGCATCTTTGGGCATCAGATGCCATGTTCCGCTTTCTCCAGCCAGTGTCGCACAGAATGGCTCCTGTTGTCTGAGGGAATGCTCAAGCATCTTGTGTGTAGATCCCCATCGGGTCACCACATCATGGATCAGAGCCTTCTGTGGCATGTTGAGGGCAGCTAGCTTTTCTCTCAGTTCTCTCCTTCTCTTCCAGCTCCGTGAGAAGCCTTGGACCAGATGACGGCAGGCCTTGACTGCTGTGTCAACTCTCTGAATTTTCAGAGCCTTTGAGATGTCCAGGTTCAAATGATGGCCAAAGCAGCCAAGCCACAGATCTGGGAACTCTTCAAAAGTGTTGATCATGTTTGTTGCGTTGTCTGTGGTTATGCAGACCAGGGGCCTCATTTATAAATGCTGCGTAGGCACAGAAGAAGGCGTACGCCACTTTCTAAACAAACTTTGGGATTTATAAAAAACTAACTTGACGGGAGAATGTGCGGTCCTCCACGGACACTTTGACCCATACGTACGCACATAACCTGGAGAAATGAGAAACTGCGACTCCAATGGCAGAAGGAGGAAACTCGAGAAACGCTTTGAAATTGATACCATTGTGTAAAATAAATTGAAATATTACCTCTCACGTATTATATATGAACAGTTCCCTGGAGTCCACACAAAAAAACATGATTTAGGATTATAAATACAAACAGAGATATCTGTTTTTGCAAAAAGGAACCCATCAAATATGTTGTACAGATTAATCGGGAATCATATTTAAATGGATCTGTAATTATTAAACAATACTTGCATGTTATGAAATGTATTCTCATAAATAAGGTGAACAGTAGGACAAACTACATTTAAACTGATGCCGTTATCGATTCCTCAGGCGGAAACCTTTTATACAAGCCTGAAAAGGTCTGCGACATTGTGAGAGCGTGTGCTGTGCTACATAATGTGGCACAGCTAAGGAATGTGGCTTTACCTCCGGACGCTGTTAGTTGTGTTGGCCCGACCCCTATCCCCAGGCATTTGAACCAAACGCAGCTGCCGTGCGCCAGCATGTGGATGTGATGCGTCGCTTGTAAGGACAAAAGGTATGGAAATAAATAACACTATTTATTGAGTAATTCTTTCAATGTACAGCTTCTGTCACACAACATTTCTTACTTCCTTCAACTCCTTGGCAACCTCGTTAATAGCGTCGATGGTGTCTCTTTGCGTTTGCAGGATTGCATCTGTGAGGACACGGCCGCTGGATGGTTGTGACGCACGAGGTGCAGTGCGGGCGCACTCAGCTCCTGCTCAGCTGCAGCACCACCGACCTCGCTGGAACACTCAGCTCCTGCTCAGCTGCAGCACCACCGACCTCGCTGGAACACTCAGCTCCTGCTCAGCTGCAGCACCACCGACCTCGCTGGAACACTCAGCTCCTGCTCAGCTGCAGCACCACCGACCTCGCTGGAACACTCAGCTCCTGCTCAGCTGCAGCACCACCGACCTCGCTGGAGCACTCAGCTCCTGCTCAGCTGCAGCACCACCGACCTCGCTGGAACACTCAGCTCCTGCTCAGCTGCAGCACCACCGACCCCGCTGGAGCACTCAGCTCCTGCTCAGCTGCAGCACCACCGACCCAGCTGGAACACTCAGCTCCTGCTCAGTTGCAGCACCACTGACCCAGCTGGAACACTCAGTGACTAAAAACAATAGAAAATATCACCATTTTTTAAACACAACTTGAATGCATTTGGTTTACTCTTTTCAAATAAGGGAATACTAATTATATACCTGGATCATCCGGTGCGTCTTGCATGTCCGTGACCCCCTCCGTCACTACTCCACTCAGGAGGAATTCCCCTATAATACCAGCAAGTTGCTCATCAAAAGGGGTTGAGCTACGGTGTCCCCTTTCCCCCACCCGTGACACAAACACTTTGTCTGTGTAAGGCTATGCGCCTTTTGGCCTCCACTTTTATATCGGACCACTTCTTTTTATTTCTGAGAGGGTCCGACCTTCTGAGTCAGCAGCATTCACACCGTCTGCCACATGCTGCCACTAACCCCTTTTTGGCATTTGTGCGTAAGCACTTTCTTTGTTTCGTCCGTATGCCACCTTTTGACGTGAATCCTCCACACAGTTTTATAAATGAGGCCCCATGTCTTTCTTGTTGATCCCCCACTCTTCCAGCATATTCTCAAAGAACTCTCTGATGTTGTGAGCGGAGTGATCTTCTGGGAAGAAGTGTGTTTCCGGGCAGTTTGATTCCTGTTGCCAGTCTGGGGTGAGGTAATGGATAGTGAAGCTGATGTAGAGTTGACCACCCCAGCTTTCACTGGTCCAGAGGTACGTAGCTGTAGAAAACCATGTGCCTTGAGCCAAACTTTTTCCAACATCAGTTTTAACCTGGTTGTACAGGTTTGGGATTTCAATCATGGAAAAGAATGTTCGTGATGGCACTTTGTAGTGAGGCACAGCAACCTTCATCAGCCTCAGAAAGCCAGGCCTCTCAACAATTTGAAATGGCACCATGTCCTTTGCAATGTAATATGAAAGGGATGCAGTGAGGTCTTGAGCATTTTTTTTTATGTGGGTGCATAAGCAGCCTGCCTTTTTAATGCTTGCTGGAGTGTCTGTGTCACAACTGTAGATGAGGAGGGACCAGTAGCATCACTGGGTTTGCCTGCTGCACGCCCACTCTGTAAACAAGAGAATAGCAAATGTATTATTATTATTATTTTTATTATTATTAATGTTGTTACATTATAATTATTATTATTCACACACACACACAGTCTATATTCTGTGTTATATTTGATTATACGCAATGACCCCATGTACAATTTACATAAATACAAATGAGTCTTAAGAAGACAGTGATAGTAATTGCAATGAGCCCAACAATTGACATAAATACAGGAGTCTTGTATAGGAGTCTATAGTGTTTCTCCTGTTGAAACACTTTTACAACCAAGTCGACGACTGACAGATTTTAAATGAACAAAATATGTTGTTTGGGTGACTAAACTACATAACGTGTTATCGTGTGCAATGGGTGAATAGAGTCTGCAGACACACGACCCATACAGCAGCAGAACAATGTGTAGTGTTTTTACAAGAGTAGGTAACACTGAAAGCTTCAGTTTACATTATTGACAAGCTATTAGCAAGTTAGACAGACAAACCATGACATTTTCCCCCATTCCGAAGTTCCCACATCATGCATTGAGCTAAAAGTTAACTTACCTTGAATTCGCTATAAAGTAGTGGGTGTTGGTGACGAAGATGACTCAAGAAATTTGAAGTGTTGCCTCCTTTCACAGCAATTTTTGTTGTTGCATATTCTGCAGACAGGGTGACCATCTTCGATTAAGTTTCCCACAGAACTCTTGTAAAACCCAAAATATGACCACACTTCAGAATTGGTCGTCTTAGAAGGCTGAAAAATTCCTGAGCACTGTCACTGCCTTCCGCCATGTTTTCACACAAAACAAACCCCACGTTGCATTCTGTGCCTGCGTCAGACTGTTGCTAACTTTGGTTGATGCTGGACAGTTTACACCGTGAGTTTTTCAAACCGTGGTAATCAAACACGGTTTTAATGATAATTAAAATTTGAAACGGTAATACTAACCGTCAGGAATTTTACCGTGGTTTATCGTGAAACCGCTAACCAGACATTAATGAGAGAGGGCGTCATTAGGACTAGACTCCACCGCAGAAGGAACACAGCTGAACCTCTGAGCTAAAACATTGGACTGTCCTTTCTAAACAACTGCTATCGAGTAATGTTTGTGTGTGTGTGTGTGTGCGCGTGCGTGCGTGCGCATGTGTCCTTGCATTAGATCTGCTAAACTGCACATCAGTTCAGCTCAGTTTTTCATGCTCACTGTCACAAGTCTTGACATCCCTCACACACATGACGATACCTTTCATATCACACACACAGGTGCGCATTGGCACACACACAGGCGCGCATGGACACACACACCGGTGCGCATGGACACACATTCAGACACACATTCTCTCTGACTCATCACGGTAAAAATATATTATTTTTCATCACAAAGATACACAATAATATTTTTCTATCCGTTGGCACTATACTACTGTCGTGTCTTTGGGGGTACCATTAAACTGAAGATATGTTTATCAATTAGCTCCCTGTAATTATTATCACACGATTAAACTGATTAATTGTTTAATTGTAATTAACTAGGAGATCGGGGCACCAAGGAGAATATTCAGATTACAAAGCTATAATTTTCCTAATATAACTTTCCTGTATTATAATATTATATTCTATTATAATATAGGCCGATTATCTTCTGGTTTAAATGGTGTATTTTACCTTTAGTCCAGTCTCATTCCAAACGTCGTAAATTGTTGTATCTGCACGAACACAGTCTTTACTAAAATCATCCATACATCAATTGTCTTAAAATCATTTTTTTACTACACTAAGTAATTAACAGAAAACATACAAACAGTAATTATCGTCACAAAGGATTGGTATAGTAATATGCGCTAATGGCTAACAGGCATGGCTGGTCTGTTAGACAATGGGTCATAAACGGTCAGCTGAGAAGTTACACAGAGTTCATTAATATTAACAATTGACAATTGAAGGCTCACTCATTCGGGAACAATTGCAATGAATATATATTTACGCTCAGTGTGTCGTCGTTCTTTGTTGGAGAGTTCGGTTCTGTTGGGAAGTTTTCTCCGCGTTCTCTCTCTCTCTCTCGGTTAGAATGGATCTTTCAGAGCGACATTCATTAATGTCGTTATAGAATGGATGTTTCGTTGGTCTTCGCGTTCAATGATATAATTCACTTAGCTGCAGACTAATAATTAATATCAAAGACTTGTTCTTATTCTGTCAGTATCAATAGTCTAAAAGTTAACCACGTGGTATAGTTCACTTTCAGTAGAGTACTTGGATGGTCAACCTATTGGCCCACTTCTCGCAATGGAGTGGAGGCCTGGTCTGGTGAAATGTAAATCAGGGGGTGTTTTATAGTGCCCATAGAACAGGCTTGTCAAATGACGCCTGGTCCTGTATGGGTCCCTGGGGGCGTGCCTATGACTGAGTTAGATTTGGTTACAGAAATACAATTCTATCACATTACATCAGTACAATAGCATCTCATGTGTATTATAAAAGCTTTATCCTTATTAATACATTCTATACAACCATTATGTTGCAAGTCTCAAGCTGAGGCTATTGTATAAACAGTTTTATGGTAATATGGCTATATTGTCTCTTCTGAGTATCACAAAATTGTACCAAGCGGATCAGTTCGTAGCTGGATTCTTCACCAATCTTCCATACCTTCTCCAGAACACAAAATGTCGCTTGGCTCTCCAATTCTATGAGTTGGAAGAATTTCCTTTGTCTCTCTATGGGCCATGTGGCCAGAGACTCTCCTGGAATTGTAGAGTTTTTACAACCCTTTACACACAGGGTGGATTGGGGGGGAAGGTAGGTTGGGTGGTGGTGCAAAAGGGAGGGGGTCAACTGTCCTCCCTGTACCAAAAGAGGCCAACGTCATGACACTACCCACACACACCCCAACCCCCCCCCCACACACACACACTTCCCTCCTAAACACACACCCCAACCCCCCCACACTTCCCTCCTAAACACACACACCCCAACCCCCCCCCACCCCACACACACACACACACACTTCCCTCCTAAACACACACAGCACACAATACTCCTTTGTCTCCGTCTGCCAGTCCATAACTTTGACTGAACGATATAATTCAGCCCTGTGAATCTTAAGCATCAACAGCACTCCTCCCTAATGTGCCTGGGGATTGAGACATGTCAGAGGTTTAAAAATTCCGTTAGGGGAGAATAAGTGGCTGGCGTTTATTTTTTTTATTTAACAAGGCAAGTCAGTTAAGAACAAATTCTTGTTTACAATGACGGCTTACCCCGGCCAAACCCTAACCCGGACGATGCTGGGACAATTGAGGGAAAGCTCTCAGTGAAATCCTCATAGCCTTTCACAGATATCAAGCTTTGTTCCTTAATGCACACCCTGACACATATGCCCGCACTCCCACCCGGCAGTCTTCTAAGGCCCTTCTGATGACTGCATACATGCAAACACACACACACTGCACTCAATCTGATGCAGAGTGGTTGGCATCCTGCCGGGTGATATGGACAAAAATACAATTGGCTCAGAATGGAGTGATTAACATGACCTATGTTGTGAGTGAATTCACAAACTTACCTACAGGATCAGAGTCCACAGCAGACAGAGCAGACAGAGCATCCCAGGGGGTGGAGAGAGGGAGGGAGGGAGGGATGGAGAGAGGGAGGGATGGAGAGAGGAAGGGATGGAGAGAGGAAGGGATGGAGAGAGGGAGGGATGGATGGAGAGAGGAAGGGATGGAGAGAGGGAGGGATGGATGGAGAGAGGAAGGGATGGATGGAGAGAGGGATGGATGGAGAGGGGAGGGAGGGAGGGATGGAGAGAGGAAGGGATGGAGAGAGGGAGGGATGGATGGAGAGAGGAAGGGATGGAGAGAGGGAGGGCTGGATGGAGAGAGGAAGGGATGGAGAGAGGGAGGGATGGATGGGGAGAGGCAGGGATGGAGAGAGGGAGGGTTGGATGGATGGAAAGAGGGAGGGATGGAGAGAGGGAGGGATGGAGAGACGGAGGAATGGAGAGACGGAGGAATGGAGAGACGGAGGAATGGAGAGAGGGAGGGAGAAATAGAATATGATTAGTGACATGAGCCTCACCTCAACCCACCTTGAATTGCAAACAGCACTACCCAATGCAATAATATATCTCAATATCACCACACTGTTGTAACACCATTAACAGCAGCAGCAGGTTTGATAAAGGATTTATTTAGATGACAATATTGTCAAAAGCATCAATCATGCACTTAAAGCCCTTGATTAAAGAGTACACTACATCTAAGGGTTTCTGTAAACAATGAAAGTATTATTGTTGTAATTAGCTAAAGTGGTGATGGTGATGAGGCGCTGAATGGAAATGAAGTTTTATCTGCTACTTATAATTGACTGCAATGAATAAGCTTTTCCATAATGTGCGTGTCTTCATGAGAATTATTATGACTTATGACTTAAGACCGAGGCACACACAACCTTTCTGTATGCACTCATCTACACACATTCACAATGCCGTGCGCACGCACACACACACCCACCCACCAACATGGGCCAATCTGAAATTGAAAGAGTGAAATTTTCCATCTCTTATCGACCGTGTGTGTTTGACCTCCCTGGTCCGTCCTTTATGTAGGTCACATCTCTAAATCACTGGGCCTCTTATTAAACACCCCTCGTTGCTCACACACACGCCTAAGCTCCTCACTCTGCTGAGCTGCTGATAATGGAAATGCTGATAAAGCCCGAGCGAGTCGAGCCTCGCACCGCCAACCACACCTCTCTATCTAGACTTCCAGAAAACAAAAGATGAAGACTGTACCAGTTGAGTCAGGTCACCCGGTATGAAACATTACTTAATCTGTAGCAAAGCTGCACAAAAAGATGAAACTTCCTTAAAAACATTTGGGTCATAATTCGACCCAAATATACATTTTGCCGGAACTATACTTCTAAATGGGGAACAGAACAACAGTCACCAATGACTCTTCCTAACGTGAGTCTCAGAGACAGAAAAGAATAGAGGCGTGTTGAGCTGAGGTTCCCCACGACTCTTCCTAACGTGAGTCTCAGAGACAGAAAAGAATTGAGGTGAGTTGAGCGCAGGTCTTCGCTGCCAGTGACTTATGTTTGTCTGAGTATGTCTGAGATGTAAGGACGCTCCGCAGGCCCATTTCTCATTTAACCTGTTAGGGCTAGGGGGCAGTATTTGCACGGCTGGATAAAAAATGTACCCGATTTAATCTGGTTACTAATCCTACCCAGTAACTAGAATATGCATATACTTATTATATATGGATAGAAAACACCCTAAAGTTTCTAAAACTGTTTGAATGGTGTCTGTGAGTATAACAGAACTCATTTGGCAGGCAAAACCCTGAGACATTTTCTGACAGGAAGTGGATACCTGATGTGTTGTATTACCTTTAAACCTATGCCATTGAAAAACACAGGGGCTGAGGAATATTTTGGCACTTCCTATTGCTTCCACTAGATGTCACCAGCCTTTACAAAGTGTTTTGAGTCTTCTGGAGGGAGATCTGACCGAACAAGAGCCATGGAATGATGATGGCCCATTAGACACCTGGCGCGCGAGTTCATGTTGGGTACCCTCGTTCCAATACGTTATAAAAGAGAATGCATTCGTCCACCTTGAATATTATTCATGTTCTGGTTAAAAAGGCCCTAATGATTTATGCAATACAACGTTTGACATGTTTGAACGAACGTAAATATATTTTTTCCCCTCGTTCATGAAGTGAAGTCCGGCGGGCTTAGATCATGTGCTAACAAAACGGAGATTTTTGGACATAAATGATGAGCTTTTTTGAACAAAACTACATTCGTTATGGACCTGTGATACCTGGAAGTGACATCTGATGAAGAGAATCAAAGGTAATGGATTATTTACATAGTATTTTCGATTTTAGATCTCCCCAACATGGCGGCTAGTCTGTATCGCAACGCGTATTTTTCTGGGCGCAGTGCTCAGATTATTGCAAAGTGTGATTTCCCAGTAAGGTTATTTTTAAATCTGGCAAGTTGATTGCGTTCAAGAGATGTAAATCTATAATTCTTTAAATGACAATATAATATTTTACCAATGTTTTCTAATTTTAATTATTTAATTTGTGGTGCTGACTTGAATGCCGGTTATTGGAGGGAAACGATTTCCTGAACATCAACGCCACAGTAAAACGCTGTTTTTGGATATAAATATGAACTTGATAGAACTAAAAATGCATGCATTGTCTAACACAATGTCCTAGGAGTGTCATCTGTTGGAGATTGTAAAAGGTTAGTGCATAATTTTAGCTGATTTTATGGTTTTGGTGACGCCTGTCTTTGAATTGGCACAACATTACACACAACTCTTGTAAATGTACTGTCCTAACATACTCTAAATTTATGCTTTCGCCGTAAAACCTTTTTGAAATCGTAAAACGTGGTTAGATTAAGGAGATGTTTATCTTTCAAAGGGTGTAAAATAGTTGTATGTTTGAAAAATTTGAATTTTGACATTTATTTGGATTCAAATTTGCCGCTCTTGAAATGCACCTGCTGTTGATGGAGTGCACCACGGGTGGGATGCTTGCGTCCCACCTAGCCCATAGAGGTTAAAGTGTTTTTCTACCACGTTTCTGAAGTAGATGCTGTTTTGGTTGCCCAGCCACCTGCTGTGTTTAAAAAATGTATCCAGATTCAATATTGCCCGCAGTGAGTAAATAAAAAGAGAAACATGTTTTGGCTGCCATCTACAACCAGGGAGTTCTTGTAAAATGATGGATGTGAGAGGCAGGGCTCTCAGAGAACTGGCAGGACAAAGCCTGAGGGTGTACGAGAGCCTACTTCCTCGGTCAACAGAGGTCACTAAGCCAATCGACCAATCAGTGATCAATTTCCCCCTCCAGACTGTATGTGTGTGTATATGTGTGTGTCCTCCTCATTGCGAGCCCCAGGCTAAGGGTGGTAGGAGCCATCGATCCCAGGCAGTGCTGATCAATAGGGCCATTGTTGTGAAGATACATAAACAGCAAAAACCATTAACGCTTTACTTACTGGAGCACATGAAGCTGCCTCCACGCCTGGCAGCCAGTGTGTTGGCTACACAACATTTCCTCCATAGCCATTTAGTTTCATAAACTACTACAGACACATTAAATCTGCTTGACTAACTCAGAGTGGGGAGCAACATCAATCTCCTCCAGTGACTAAGCATGTATTAGCCAATCCAGCTGCTGTGGTCTTTTGATTTGCAGTCTTTTATCGTTCATCAATGAACGTCCTATTTACTCCATCTCAAGTACAATAGATTAATGCTATAGTCTCTCTTCTTTTTGTAAGTTTGAACTGTTCCTTTTTGCAGTTTTCTGGAGTTTTCCGACTTCCATTTTCTTATTGACTCATTGTACACCAAGCTACTACAACATCATTCAAAGTGTAACGCCATCCCATGCATTACCCTATCCCTAAACCATTTCAGTTAGAACAAAGTGTAACGCCATCCCATGCATTACCCTATCCCTAAACCATTTCAGATAGAACAAAGTGTAACGCCATCCCATGCATTACCCTATCCCTAAACCATTTCAGATAGAACAAAGTGTAACGCCATCCCATGCATTATCCTATCCCTAAACCATTTCAGATAGAACACAACAGCAATGGATGGTCACTGTGGGTCACTAGTACCTCTAGAGGTAAAACATATATACAAAACACACATACATCTTTGGCAACATGACCCTTGACCTATAACCCCAAGATGATCTTCCTCGCCTCAGCTGACTTGAGCGGCCTGTATCTGTATTGGAATTGCTTCTGAGGAGATTAAACAATAGACAGGGGCAGTGTCAGACAACAAGCCAAAAAGACAACATCCTGTTGGTCTTCATTAGATCCTGTTGGAGGCCATATGAGACAACGGTGATCCCCCATCTCTCCATCTATATCTCTTCCACTGCAGGACTTAGCGCAGGCTGAGCTAGCCTAACGTCTCCCTATGGAAACTCACTGGGAGGATGCTAGGCTAATGCCAATGCTAAGGCTGATGCTAAGCTAGCCCAGTGTTTTTCAGAAATGGTGAGTGGGAGTGGACCGACTGGTGAGTAGCAGCTAATTTTTTGGTTAATCTCGAAGGTCAAAGGAACATTTAGTTTGAGAACTGTGGAGCTACGCTAATGCTAAACTATAGTTGCAACCATTTCAACACTAACAAGGTCAGTAGTGATTGTGGTTAGTCAATACACAGGCTCCATTTTGTTCGACAAAGGCAAAAAAGCGAGTGAAAAAAATGAATTTCATTGTTCTGTTTATCTCCTCCCCTACCACATTGCCCTACCCTTTAACAATGACCTGTGAAATCAACCGTCCCACATTAACTTTTATTTTAGTAGCCGTGTTTACAGTGCTGTAACACCTACACGGGCCAATTCCACGGATGGAAAGGAAAAGGCTCTCTATTTTACTGCTTCAGGGTTTTGGCTAGAGTCCTGACAATGAAAAGCCTGCAGAGAGAAAGCCAAATGTGCAGAAAAATATGTAAGACTGTGGAGTAGAGTTGTAGTTAACTTCTGAGAAGAGAGAAAACTCTGTCTACTATGTATGGAGTTGGACTCCCCGCAGATTTAAAAGTAATCAAACTCATCAAAAACTATTGATGTACATAATCAAATGTGCAGTACAGCGAATTATGGTACTTTTACTCAAATAGTCAACTAACCCATGATGGTAATATTAATAGCAGGCTACCTGCAGTGAAAACAAAAAGCCCTAAAAGCCTCATTACCTGGCACGTGAACACACATACACACACCTCCCAGACTAATTAGCCTGCCCTGCCCTGGTCGAAAGACATCTGCCCCATCTACTCTGCTTGTCTCTGGGTCAAAGGGCAAGCTTTTTTTATTACATAATCCCTCTGGGGCTCCAAAGCTCCAGTTTTAGCAGGTCCCCCCCTCACATACACTTTACCTGACACGTGAACACACACACACACACACACACACACACACACACACACACACACACACACCACACACACACACACACACACACACACACACACACACACACACACACACACACACACACACACACACACACACACACACACACACACACACACACACACACACACACACACACACACACAGGGAGGGGTGGATATGGGAAGAGAGACTGAGAATGAGTACTGAGAGTCTTCTTTTTGTTCCTGTTATCCATCATCGTTGGCTCCAGGCTGAGAACAGAGAACGAATTAAAGCGTGGATGTGTTGGCTCCAGGCTGAGAACAGAGAACGATTAAAGTGTGAATGTGTTGGTTCCAGGCTGAAACGGAGAACGAATTAAGCGTGAATGTGTTGGCTCCAGGCTGAGAACAGAGAACGAATTAAAGTGTGAATGTGTTGGTCCTGGCTGAGAACGAATTAAAGCGTGAATGTGTTGGCTCCAGGCTGAGAGCGGAGAACGAATTAAAGCGTGAATGTGTTGGCTCCAGGGTGAGAACGGAGAACGAATTAAAGCGTGAATGTGTTGGTCCAGGCTGAGAACAGAGAACGAATTAAAGTGTGAATGTGTTGGTTCCAGGCTGAGAACGGAGAACGAGTTAAAGCGTGAATGTGTTGGTCCAGGCTGAGAGCGGAGAACGAATTAAAGCGTGAATGTGTTGGTCCAGGGTGAGAACGGAGAACGAATTAAAGCGTGAATGTGTTGGTTCCAGGCTGAGAACGGAGAACGAATTAAAGCGTGAATGTGTTGGTTCCAGGCTGAGAACGGAGAACGAATTAAAGCGTGAATGTGTTGGTTCCAGGCTGAGAACGGAGAACGAATTAAAGCGTGAATGTGTTGGTCCAGGCTGAGAACGGAGAACGAATTAAAGCGTGAATGTGTTGGTCCAGGCTGTGAACGGAGAACGAATTAAAGCGTGAATGTGTTGGTCCAGGCTGAGAACGGAGAACGAATTAAAGCGTGAATGTGTTGGTCCAGGCTGAGAACGGAGAACGAATTAAAGCGTGAATGTGTTGGTCCAGGCTGAGAACGGAGAACGAATTAAAGCGTGAATGTGTTGGTCCAGGCTGAGAACGGAGAACGAATTAAAGTGTGAATGTGTTGGTTAGAGGGGACGAGGTGGGGTTAGGGGTTTTGTTGACAAGGCAGATGTGTCTCTATCTGTATCATGAAAAACACACAACCTCTCATTTCACAGACATACATTATGTGAACATGTGTGTACTCATACAGGCTGACAGAAAATAACTATTTATCGCAACTATTTTCTTCTCTCTTCAAGACACAAAGTGCATTCGGAAAGTATTCAGGGCCGTTGACTTTTCCACATTTTGTTACGTTACAGTCTTATTCTAAAATTGATAAAATCGTTTTTTTCCCTCATCAATCTCCACACAATATACCCATAATGACAATGCAAAAACAGAAATATCATATTTACATTCACTACCGTTTAAAGGTTTGGGGTCATGTCAACAGTGAAGAGGCGACCCCGGGATGCTGGCCGTCTAGGCAGAGTTCCTCTGTCCAGTGTCTGTGTTCTTTTGCCCATCTTAAACTTTACTTTTTATTGGCCAGTCTGAGAGATGGCTTTTTCTTTGCAACTCTGCCTAGAAGGCCAGCATCCCGGAGTCACCTCTTCACTGTTGATGTTGAGACTGATGTTTTGCGGGTACTATTTAATGAAGCTGCCAGTTGAGGACTTGTGAGGTGTCTGTTTCTCAAACTAGATACACTAATGTACTTATCCGCTTGCTCAGTTGTGCACCGGGGCCTCCCACTCCTCTTTCTATTCTGGTTAGAGACAGTTTTCTCTGTTCTGTGAAGGGAATAGTACACAGCGTTGTACGAGATCTTCAGTTTCTTGGCAATTTCTCGCATGGAATAGCCTTCATTTCTCAGAACAAGAATAGACTGATGAGTTTCAGAAGAAAGGTCTTGGTTTCCGGCCATTTTGAGCCTGTAATCGAACCCACAAATGCTGATGCTCCAGATACTCAACTAGTCTAAAGAAGGCCAGTTTTATTGCTTCTTTAAATTAGGACAACAGTTTTCAGCTGTGCTAACATAATTGCAAAAGGGTTTTCTAGTGATCAATTGACCTTTAAAAATGATCAACTTGGATTAGCTAACACAACGTGCCATTGGAACACAGGAGTGATGGTTGCTGATAATGGGCCACTGTACACCTATGTATATATTCCACAAAAAATCTGCCGTTTCCAGCTACAATAGTCATTTACAACATTACCAATGTATACACTGTATTTATGATCAATTTGAAGTTATTTTAATGGACAAAAAAAAATGCTTTTCTTTCAAAAACAAGGACATTTCTAAGTGACCCCAAACTTTTGAAAGGTAGTGTAAGTATTCAGACCCTTTACTCAGTACTTTGTTGAAGCACCTTTGGCAGCGATTACAGCCTTGAGTCTTCTTGGGTATGACGCTACAAGCTTGGCACATCTGTATTTGGGGAGTTTTTCCCATTATTCTCTGCAGATCCTCTCAAGCTCTGTCAGGTTGGATGGGGAGCGTCGCTGCACAGCTATTTTGATGTCTTTCCAGAGATGTTCGATCGGTCCAGACTCTGGCTGGGCCACTGAAGGACATTCAGAGACTTGTCCCGAAGCCACTCCTGTGTTGTCTTGGCTGTGTGCTTAGTGTCGTTGTCCTGTTGGAAGTTGAACCTTCGACCCAGTCTGAGGTCCTGATCGCTCTCAGGAGCAGGTTTTCATCAAGGATTTCTCTGTACATTGCTCTGTTCATCTTTCCCTCGATCCTGACAAGTCTCCCAGTCTCTGCCGCTGAAAAACATCCCCACAATTTGATGCTGCCACCACCATGCTTCACCGTAGGGATGGTGCCAGGGTTCAGTTTGAAGTTTGCCAATGAACATCTGAATGATTCAGAGGACAATTGGATGAAAGTGTTGTGGTCAGATGAGACCAAAATGGAGCTCTTTGGCATCAACTCAACTTGCCGTGTTTGGAGGAGGAGGAATGCTGCCTATGACCCCAAGAACACCATCCCCACCGTCAAACATAGAGGTGGAAACGTTATGTTTTGGGGGTGTTTTTCTGCTAAGGGGACAGGACAACTTCACCGCATCGAAGGGACGATGGACGGGGCCATGTACCGTCAAATCTTGGGGGTGAGAACCTCCTTCCCTCAGCCAGGGCATTGAAAATGGGTCGTGGATGTGTATTCCAGCATGACAATGACCCAAAACACGCGGCCAAGGCAAACAAATGAGTGGCTCAAGAAGAAGCACATTAAGGTCCTGGAGTGGCCTAGCCAGTCTCCAGACCTTAATCCCATAGAAAATCTGTGGAGGGAGCTGAAGGTTCGAGTTGCCAAACGTCAGCCTCGAAACCTTAATGACTTGGAGAAGATCTGCAAAGAGGAGTGGGACAAAATCCCTCCTGAGATGTGTGCAAACCTGGTGGCCAACTACCAGAAACGTCTGACCTCTGTGATTGCCAACAAGGGTTTTGCCACCAAGTACTAAGTCATGTTTTGCAGAGGGGTCAAATACTTATTTCCCTCATTAAAATGCAAATCAATTTATACAATTTTTGACATGTGTTTTTCTGGATTTTTGTTGTTATTCTGTCTCTCACTGTTCAAATAAACCTACCATTAAAATTATAGACTGATCATTTCTTTGTCAGTGGGCAAATGTACAAAATCAGCAGGGGATCAAATGCTTATTTTCCTCACTGTATATAGACAGGTGTGTGCCTTTCCAAATCATGTCCAATCAATAGAATTTACCACAGGTAGGATGAACAATGGAAATAGGATGCACTTGAGCTCAATTTCGAGGCTCATTGCAAAGGGTCTGAATAATTATGTAAATAAGGTATTTCTGTTTGTTATTTTTAATAAATGTGCAAAACGGTCTAAAAACCTGTTTTCACTTTGTCATTATTGGGTATTGTGTGCAGATAGACTAAGAAAAAAATGTATTTAATCAATTTTAGAATAAGGCTGTAACGTAACAAAATGTAGAAAAAGTCAAGGGGTTTGAATACTTTCCGAATGCACTGTATAACATCCTATCTCTGTGCCTCTCGCTCTCTCTATCTCCAACACACACGCACACACACACACACACACATATACAAACAAAACAAATTGAAGACAACACACACACACACACAGTGGGCAGCTGATGATTGGCATGTGAGGTGTACCTCCAGTTGGATGCAAGTGGCATTTGAGAAAGCTGGCACAGCAGTAGAACAGATGGTAGGACTGTGCAAGCCACTACCTGCAGACCGCACACACACACAGAGAAGAGATACTCCCACTGAAAGGTTAATAATCCTGGAGGGACCCACCATTGTCTTCAGAAGATGGGATCTCTGACAAGCTGCTTAAATACCAGCCCCTCGTGTCACGCCTGAACAGCCTTGGATATCACTTCAAACTTGCTGTGGTGATATTGGGAAGTCTGGGCCACATTCACAGGCTGACAGTACCTTCCTTCAGATAGCAGTCTGGATTCAAATAAATTATAAAACGTGTGTGTGTGTGTAGTGTGTGTGTGTGTGTGTGTGTGTGTGTGTGTGTGTGTGTGTGTGTGTGTGTGTGTGTGTGTGTGTGTGTGTGTGTGTGTGTGTGAGAAAGAAAGAAAGAAAGAAAGAAAGAAAGAAAGAAAGAAAGAAAGAAAGAAAGAAAGAAAGAAAGAAAGAAAGAAAGAAAGAAAGAAAGAAAGAAAGAAAGAAAGAAAGAAAGAAAGAATGTTGAAGACAACAACATTGATGTGTGAATTTATGAAAAAAACACAGGGGTATACTACGACTGAAGCTAGACCTACTCAGGGTTTTTTAAAGCTAGCCAGCTTCAGTTTGCTTCACATTCCAGGTCAGGCTTCATCCGTTACTATGACGGTGGATATTACTCGTCCACCTGCCACTAACTCTAGCAGGCTTGTAACTGCGCATGCATGTTGAACTTGGCTAGTCGTAACATCATTCCATGGGCGAGTCAAGTGCCACATTTTTCACCACTCCTGTCGATAAACAAATTGTAATTAAGTCATACACAAGTTTTACTGTGCGTTAAGTGTGTGTAATGTGATAGGTATTTAAACGTGATTTTTTCACACACAAATAAACATTTGAAATATTGAAATCAGTCGTCTTTCTCAAATGAAGGGTTTTTTTGTGAGAGGGAAGGAATCTTATTTCATTGGTACTCAACTCACGGCTCACACACTTCATTCAGGTTAAATGGAGTTAGCCCTGGGGGCAGGTTAGTTCTGAAGGATTTGTTGCTATAGAAATTTACCAGGCTAAAAGGTGAGCCACTTTCATGGTGCTGGTTATCCAGAATTGAACTCCGAGTTCACCGAAGTTACTTTGCTAACTCCTCAAACCACGTAGATAGTATAGGGCTCAGGTATTAATAGAAAAGAGTTTACTTAATTCCTTTAAGACATGCAAATCTATCCAAGTAAACGGATTCCTGACAAAAATATTTATTATGATGAGCTAGTTATCTCCATATACAGAATGCTATGGTAACATGTCAGAGAAATGCATTCTTCACAACAGCTTACAAATATTTATCAGAAACTGCCTTTACAACATAGTTTGTAATACAAGCTATATCACGCTTGTAAGAGCACAGAGCAGTGACTAGTCAGTTCTAGCTTGTTATATCACGCTTGTAAGAGCACAGAGCAGTGACTAGTCAGTTGTACAAAGGAAGGTCCACTGCTATCAGAGGTGAAACCTTTCTTCTACTGGCTACAGAACAGTACGCTCACTGGACACGGCTGCATAACACTGGCTACAGAACAGTATGATCACCAGAACACTGGCTGCAGAACAGTACCATCACCAGAACACTGGCTGCAGAACAGTACGATCACCAGAACACTGGCTGCAGAACAGTATGATCCCAGAACACTGGCTGCAGAACACTGGCTACAAAACACTGGCTGCAGAACAGTACCATCACCAGAACACTGGCTGCAGAACAGTATGATCACCAGAACACTAGCTGAAGAACACTGGCTACAGAACACCATGATCACCAGAACACTAGCTGAAGAACACTGGCTGCAGAACAGTACAATCACCAGAATAATGTCTACAGAACACTGACTACAGAACAGTACGATAAGCAGAACACTGGCTACAGAACACAGACTACAGAACAGTACGATCACCAGAACACTGGCTGCAGAACAGTACGATAACCAGAACACTGGCTACAGAACAGTACGATCACCAGAACACTGGCTACAGAACAGTACGATCACCAGAACACTGGCTACAGAACAGTATGATCACCAGAACACTGGCTGCAGAACAGTACGATAACCAGAAAACTGGCTACAGAAAAATGGCTACAGAACAGTACGATCACCAGAATAATGGTTACAGAACACTGGCTGCAGAACAGTACAATCACCAGAACACTGGCTACAGAACAGTACGATCACCAGAACACTGGCTACAGAACAGTACGATCACCAGAACACTGGCTACAGAACAGTACGATCACCAGAACACTGGCTGCAGAACAGTAAGATAACCAGAAAACTGGCTACAGAACAATGGCTACAGAACAGTACGATCACCAGAATAATGGTTACAGAACACTGACTGCAGAACAGTACAATCACCAGAACACTGTCTGCAGAACAGTACGATCACCAGAACACTGGCTACAGAACAGTACGATCACCAGAACACTGGCTACAGAACACTGGCTACAGAACAGTTTAATCACCAACCACTGGCTACAGAAGAGTGGCTACAGAACAGTATGATCACCAGAACACTGGCTAAAGAACAGTACGATCACCAGAACACTGGCTGCAGAACACTGGCTGCAGAACAGTATGATCACCAGAACACTGGCTGCAGAACAGTACGATAACCAGAACACTGGCTACTGAACACTGGCTACAGAACAGTACGATCACCAGAACACTGGCTAAAGAACAGTACAATCACCAGAACACTGGCTGCAGAACAGTACGATCACCAAGAACACTGGCTACTGAACACTGGCTACAGAACAGTACGATCACCAGAAAACTGGCTGACGACGACACCGACACTGGCTGCAGAACAGTACGATAACCAGAAAACTGGCTACAGAACAATGGCTAAAGAACAGTACGATCACCAGAATAACTGGTTACAGAACACTGACTGCAGAACAGTACAATCACCAGAACACTGTCTGCAGAACAGTACGATCACCAGAACACTAGCTACAGAACAGTACGATCACCAGAACACTGGCTACTGAACACTGGCTACAGAACAGTACAATCACCAGAATAATGGCTGCAGAACAGTACGATCAAAAGAACACTGGCTACAGAACACTGGCTACAGAACAGTATAATCACCAAAACACTGGCTACAGAACACTGGCTACAGAACAGTATAATCACAAAAACACTGGCTACAGAACAGTGGCTACAGAACAGTATGATCACCAGAACACTGGCTAAAGAACACTGGCTGCAGAACAGTACGATCACCAGAACATTGGCTGCAGAACAGTACGATAACCAGAACACTGGCTACTGAACACTGGCTACAGAACGGTACGATAACCAGAACACTGGCTACAGAACACTGGCTACAGAACAGTACGATCACCAGAACACTGGCTACAGAACAGTACGATCACCAGAACACTGGCGGCAGAACACTGGCTGCAGAACAGTACAATCACCAGAACACTGGCTACAGAACAGTGGCTACAGAACAGTACGATCACCAGAACACTGGCTACAGAAAAGTGGCTACAGAACAGTACAATCACCAGAACACTGGCTACAGACCAGTGGCTACAGAACAGTACGATCACCAGAACACTGGCTACAGAACAGTACGATCACCAGAACACTGGCTACAGAACAGTACGATCACCAGAAAAATGGCTACAGAACAGTACGATCACCAGAACACTGGCTACAGAACAGTATGATCACCAGAACACTGGCTGTTGAACAGTACGATCACCAGAAAACTGGCTACAGAAAATACTGGCACAGAACAGTATAATCACCAAAACACTGGCTACAGAACAGTGGCTACAGAACAGTATGATCACCAGAACACTGGCTACAGAACAGTACGATCACCAGAACACTGGCGGCAGAACACTGGCTGCAGAACAGTACAATCACCAGAACACTGGCTACATAACAGTGGCTACAGAACAGTACGATCACCAGAACACTGGCTACAGAAAAGTGGCTACAGAACAGTACAATCACCAGAACACTGGCTACAGACCAGTGGCTACAGAACAGTACGATCACCAGGACACTGGCTACAGAACAGTACGATCACCAGAACACTGGCTACAGAACAGTACGATCACCAGAAAAATGGCTACAGAACAGTACGATCACCAGAACACTGGCTACAGAACAGTATGATCACCAGAACACTGGCTGTTGAACAGTACGATCACCAGAAAACTGGCTACAGAAAACACTGGCACAGAACAGTATAATCACCAAAACACTGGCTACAGAACAGTGGCTACAGAACAGTATGATCACCAGAACACTGGCTAAAGAACAGTACGATCACCAGAACACTGGCTGCAGAACACTGGCTACAGAACGATCACCAGAACACTGTCTGCAGAACAGTACGATAAACAGAACACTGGCTACAGAACGACGTACCGCACGGCTCGACACGGCCAGCAGCCCAGACACTGGCCGCGTCGACACCGCAGGCACAGCCTGGCTACAGAACGACGTCCGGAGGCTCGCAGGGCTCGCGGACCAGAACACTGGCTGCAGAACAGTACAATCACCAGAACAATGGCTACAGAACAGTACGATCACCAGAACACTGGATGCAGAATTGTACGATCACCAGAACACTGGCTAAAGAACAGTACGATCACCAGAACACTGGCTGCAGAACGGTAAGATCACCAGAACACTGGCTACAGAACAGTGGCTACAGAACAGTACGATAACCAAAACACTGGCTACAGAACAGTGGCTACAGAACAGTATGATCACCAGAATACTGGCTGCAGTACAGAACGATCTACAGAACACTGGCTACAGAACAGTACGATCACCAGAACACTGGCTACAGAACACTGGCTACAGAACAGTACGATCACCAGAATAATGGCTACAGAACACTGGCTGCAGAACAGTACAATCACCAGAACACTGTCTGCAGAACAGTACGATCACCAGAACACTGCCTACAGAACACTGGCTACAGAACAGTATAATCACCAAAACACTGGCTACAGAACAGTGGCTACAGAACAGTATGATCACCAGAACACTGGCTAAAGAACAGTACGATAACCAGAACACTGGCTAAAGAACACTGGCTGCAGAACAGTACGATCACCAGAACACTGGCTGCAGAACAGTACGATCACCAGAACACTGGCTACTGAACACTGGCTACAGAACAGTACGATAACCAGAACACTGGCTAGAGAACACTGGCTGCAGAACAGTACGATCACCAGAACACTGGCTGCAGAACAGTACGATTACCAGAACACTGGCTACAGAACACTGGCTACAGAACAATGGTTTAAGAACAGTACGATCACCAGAACACTGGCGGCAGAACACTGGCTGAAGAACAGTACAATCACCAGAACACTGGCTACAGAACAGTGGCTACAGAACAGTATGATCACCAGAACACTGGCTAAAGAACAGTACGATCACCAGAACACTGGCTAAAGAACACTGGCTGCAGAACAGTACGATCACCAGAACACTGGCTACTGAACACTGGCTACAGAACAATACGATAACCAGAACACTGGCTAGAGAACACTGGCTGCAGAACAGTACGATCACCAGAACACTGGCTGCAGAACAGTACGATTACCAGAACACTGGCTACAGAACACTGGCTACAGAACAATGGTTTAAGAACAGTACGATCACCAGAACACTGGCGGCAGAACACTGGCTGAAGAACAGTACAATCACCAGAACACTGGCTACAGAACAGTGGCTACAGAACAGTATGATCACCAGAACACTGGCTAAAGAACACTGGCTGCAGAACAGTACGATCACCAGAACACTGGCTACAGAACACTGGCTACAGAACAGTATGATCACCAGAACACTGGCTACAGAACAGTACGATCACCAGAACACTGGCGACAGAACACTGGCTGACAGAACAGTACAATCACCAGAACACTGGCTACAGAACAGTGGCTACAGAACAGTATGATCACCAGAACACTGGCTAAAGAACACTGGCTGCAGAACAGTACGATCACCAGAACACTGGCTACAGAACACTGGCTACAGAACAGTATGATCACCAGAACACTGGCTACAGAACAGTACGATCACCAGAACACTGGCTACTGAACACTGGCTACAGAACAATGGCTAAAGAACAGTACGATCACCAGAACACTGGCGGCAGAACACTGGCTGCAGAACAGTACAATCACCAGAACACTGGCTGCAGAACAGTACGATAACCAGAACACTGGCTACTGAACACTGGCTACAGAACAGTACGATAACCAGAACACTGGCTACAGAACACTGGCTACAGAACAGTATGATCACCAGAACACTGGCTACAGAACAGTACGATCACCAGAACACTGGCTAAAGAACACTGGCTGCAGAACAGTACGATCACCAGAACACTGCCTACAGAACACTGGCTACAGAACAGTATGATCACCAGAACACTGGCTACAGAACAGTACGATCACCAGAACACTGGCGACAGAACACTGGCTGAAGAACAGTACAATCACCAGAACACTGGCTACAGAACAGTGGCTACAGAACAGTATGATCACCAGAACACTGGCTAAAGAACACTGGCTGCAGAACAGTACGATCACCAGAACACTGGCTACAGAACACTGGCTACAGAACAGTATGATCACCAGAACACTGGCTACAGAACAGTACGATCACCAGAACACTGGCTACTGAACACTGGCTACAGAACAATGGCTAAAGAACAGTACGATCACCAGAACACTGGCGGCAGAACACTGGCTGCAGAACAGTACAATCACCAGAACACTGGCTACAGAACAGTGGCTACAGAACAGTACGATCACCAGAACACTGGCTACATACCAGTGGCTACAGAACAGTACGATCACCAGAACACTGGCTACAGAACAGTATGATCACCAGAACACTGGTTGCAGAACAGTACGCTCACCAGAACACTGGCTGCAGAACAGCACGATCACCAGAAAACTGGCTACAGAACAGTGGCTACAGAACAGTACGATCACCAGAACACTGGCTACAGAACAGTACGATCACCAGGACACTGGCTACAGAACAGTACGATCACCAGAACACTGGCTGCAGAACAGTACGATAACCAGAAAACTGGCTACAGAACACTGGCTACAGAACAGTATAATCACCAAAACACTGGCTACAGAACAGTGGCTACAGAACAGTATGATCACCAGAACACTGGCTAAAGAACAGTACGATCACCAGAACACTGGCTAAAGAACACTGGCTGCAGAACAGTACGATAACCAGAACACTGGCTAGAGAACACTGGCTGCAGAACAGTACGATCACCAGAACACTGGCTGCAGAACAGTACGATTACCAGAACACTGGCTACAGAACACTGGCTACAGAACAATGGTTTAAGAACAGTACGATCACCAGAACACTGGCGGCAGAACACTGGCTGAAGAACAGTACAATCACCAGAACACTGGCTACAAAACAGTGGCTACAGAACAGTATGATCACCAGAACACTGGCTAAAGAACACTGGCTGCAGAACAGTATGATCACCAGAACACTGGCTACAGAACACTGGCTACAGAACAGTATGATCACCAGAACACTGGCTACAGAACAGTACGATCACCAGAACACTGGCGACAGAACACTGGCTGAAGAACAGTACAATCACCAGAACACTGGCTACAGAACAGTGGCTACAGAACAGTATGATTACCAGAACACTGGCTAAAGAACACTGGCTGCAGAACAGTACGATCACCAGAACACTGGCTACAGAACACTGGCTACAGAACAGTATGATCACCAGAACACTGGCTACAGAACAGTACGATCACCAGAACACTGGCTACAGAACAGTGGCTACAGAACAGTATGATCACCAGAATACTTGCTGCAGTACAGAACGATCTACAGAACACTGGCTACAGAACAGTACGATCACCAGAACTCTGGCTACAGAACACTGGCTACAGAACAGTACGATCACCAGAATAATGGCTACAGAACACTGGCTGCAGAACAGTACAATCACCAGAACACTGTCTGCAGAACAGTACGATCACCAGAACACTGCCTACAGAACACTGGCTACAGAACAGTATAATCACCAAAACACTGGCTACAGAACAGTGGCTACAGAACAGTATGATCACCAGAACACTAGCTAAAGAACAGTACGATCACCAGAACACTGGCTAAAGAACACTGGCTGCAGAACAGTACGATCACCAGAACACTGGCTGCAGAACAGTACGATCACCAGAACACTGGCTACTGAACACTGGCTACAGAACAGTACGATAACCAGAACACTGGCTAGAGAACACTGGCTGCAGAACAGTACGATCACCAGAACACTGGCTGCAGAACAGTACGATTACCAGAACACTGGCTACAGAACACTGGCTACAGAACAATGGTTTAAGAACAGTACGATCACCAGAACACTGGCGGCAGAACACTGGCTGAAGAACAGTACAATCACCAGAACACTGGCTACAGAACAGTGGCTACAGAACAGTATGATCACCAGAACACTGGCTAAAGAACACTGGCTGCAGAACAGTACGATCACCAGAACACTGGCTACAGAACACTGGCTACAGAACAGTATGATCACCAGAACACTGGCTACAGAACAGTACGATCACCAGAACACTGGCGACAGACCACTGGCTGACGATCACCAGAACACTGGCGGCAGAACACTGGCTGCAGAACAGTACAATCACCAGAACACTGGCTACAGAACAGTGGCTACAGAACAGTACGATCACCAGAACACTGGCTACAGACCAGTGGCTACAGAACAGTACGATCACCAGAACACTGGCTACAGAACAGTATGATCACCAGAACACTGGTTGCAGAACAGTACGCTCACCAGAACACTGGCTGCAGAACAGCACGATCACCAGAAAACTGGCTACAGAACAGTGGCTACAGAACAGTACGATCACCAGAACACTGGCTACAGAACAGTACGATCACCAGGACACTGGCTACAGAACAGTACGATCACCAGAACCCTGGCTGCAGAACAGTACGATAACCAGAAAACTGGCTACAGAACAATGGCTACAGAACAGTACGATCACCAGAATAATGGTTACAGAACACTGGCTGCAGAACAGTACAATCACCAGAACACTGTCGGCAGAACAGTACGATCACCAGAACACTGGCTACAGAACACTGGCTACAGAACAGTATAATCACCAACCACTGGCTACAGAAGAGTGGCTACAGAACAGTATGATCACCAGAACACTGGCTAAAGAACAGTACGATCACCAGAACACTGGCTGCAGAACACTGGCTGCAGAACAGTACGATCACCAGAACACTGGCGGCAGAACACTGGCTGCAGAACAGTACAATCACCAGAACACTGGCTACAGAACAGTGGCTACAGAACAGTACGATCACCAGAACACTGGCTACAGAAAAGTGGCTACAGAACAGTACAATCACCAGAACACTGGCTACAGACCAGTGGCTACAGAACAGTACGATCACCAGAACACTGGCTACAGAACAGTACGATCACCAGAACACTGGCTACAGAACAGTACGATCACCAGAAAAATGGCTACAGAACAGTACGATCACCAGAACACTGGCTACAGAACAGTATGATCACCAGAACACTGGCTGTTGAACAGTACGATCACCAGAAAACTGGCTACAGAAAACACTGGCACGGAACAGCATAATCACCAAAACACTGGCTACAGAACAGTGGCTACAGAACAGTATGATCACCAGAACACTGGCTAAAGAACAGTACGATCACCAGAACACTGGCTGCAGAACACTGGCTACAGAACGATCACCAGAACACTGTATGCAGAACAGTACGATAAACAGAACACTGGCTACAGAACAGTACGATAACCAGAACACTGGCTACAGAACACTGGCTACAGAACAGTATAATCACCAGAACACTGGCTACAGAACAGTACGATCACCTGAACATTGGCTACAGAACACTGGCTACAGAACAGTACGATAACCAGAAAAATGGCTACAGAACAGTGGCTACAGAACAGTATGATCACCAGAACACTGGCTGCAGAACAGTACAATTACCAGAACAATGGCTACAGAACAGTACGATCACCAGAACACTGGCTGCAGAACAGTACGATCACCAGAACACTGGCTAAAGAACAGTACGATCACCAGAACACTGGCTGCAGAACGGTAAGATCACCAGAACACTGGCTACAGAACAGTGGCTACAGAACAGTACGATCACCAAAACACTGGCTACAGAACAGTGGCTACAGAACAGTATGATCACCAGAATACTTGCTGCAGTACAGAACGATCTACAGAACACTGGCTACAGAACAGTACGATCACCAGAACTCTGGCTACAGAACACTGGCTACAGAACAGTACGATCACCAGAATAATGGCTACAGAACACTGGCTGCAGAACAGTACAATCACCAGAACACTGGCTGCAGAACAGTACGATCACCAGAACACTGCCTACAGAACACTGGCTACAGAACAGTATAATCACCAAAACACTGGCTACAGAACAGTGGCTACAGAACAGTATGATCACCAGAACACTGGCTAAAGAACAGTACGATCACCAGAACACTGGCTACAGAACACTGGCTACAGAACAGTATGATCACCAGAACACTGGCTACAGAACAGTACGATCACCAGAACACTGGCTACTGAACACTGGCTACAGAACAATGGCTAAAGAACAGTACGATCACCAGAACACTGGCGGCAGAACACTGGCTGCAGAACAGTACAATCACCAGAACACTGGCTGCAGAACAGTACGATAACCAGAACACTGGCTACTGAACACTGGCTACAGAACAGTACGATAACCAGAACACTGGCTACAGAACACTGGCTACAGAACAGTATGATCACCAGAACACTGGCTACAGAACAGTACGATCACCAGAACACTGGCTACTGAACACTGGCTACAGAACAATGGCTAAAGAACAGTACGATCACCAGAACACTGGCGGCAGAACACTGGCTGCAGAACAGTACAATCACCAGAACACTGGCTACAGAACAGTGGCTACAGAACAGTATGATCACCAGAACACTGGCTAAAGAACACTGGCTGCAGAACAGTACAATCACCAGAACACTGGCTACAGAACAGTGGCTACAGAACAGTACGATCACCAGAACACTGGCTACAGAAAAGTGGCTACAGAACAGTACAATCACCAGAACACTGGCTACAGAACAGTGGCTACAGAACAGTATGATCACCAGAACACTGGCTAAAGAACAGTACGATCACCAGAACACTGGCTACAGAACACTGGCTACAGAACAGTATGATCACCAGAACACTGGCTACAGAACAGTACGATCACCAGAACACTGGCTACTGAACACTGGCTACAGAACAATGGCTAAAGAACAGTACGATCACCAGAACACTGGCGGCAGAACACTGGCTGCAGAACAGTACAATCACCAGAACACTGGCTGCAGAACAGTACGATAACCAGAACACTGGCTACTGAACACTGGCTACAGAACAGTACGATAACCAGAACACTGGCTACAGAACACTGGCTACAGAACAGTATGATCACCAGAACACTGGCTACAGAACAGTACGATCACCAGAACACTGGCTACTGAACACTGGCTACAGAACAATGGCTAAAGAACAGTACGATCACCAGAACACTGGCGGCAGAACACTGGCTGCAGAACAGTACAATCACCAGAACACTGGCTACAGAACAGTGGCTACAGAACAGTATGATCACCAGAACACTGGCTAAAGAACACTGGCTGCAGAACAGTACAATCACCAGAACACTGGCTACAGAACAGTGGCTACAGAACAGTACGATCACCAGAACACTGGCTACAGAAAAGTGGCTACAGAACAGTACAATCACCAGAACACTGGCTACAGACCAGTGGCTACAGAACAGTACGATCACCAGAACACTGGCTACAGAACAGTACGATCACCAGAACACTGGCTACAGAACAGTACGATCACCAGAAAAATGGCTACAGAACAGTACGATCACCAGAACACTGGCTACAGAACAGTATGATCACCAGAACACTGGCTGTTGAACAGTACGATCACCAGAAAACTGGCTACAGAAAACACTGGCACAGAACAGCATAATCACCAAAACACTGGCTACAGAACAGTGGCTACAGAACAGTATGATCACCAGAACACTGGCTAAAGAACAGTACGATCACCAGAACACTGTATGCAGAACAGTACGATAAACAGAACACTGGCTACAGAACAGTACGATCACCTGAACATTGGCTACAGAACACTGGCTACAGAACAGTACGATAACCAGAAAAATGGCTACAGAACAGTGGCTACAGAACAGTATGATCACCAGAACACTGGCTGCAGAACAGTACAATTACCAGAACAATGGCTACAGAACAGTACGATCACCAGAACACTGGCTGCAGAACAGTACGATCACCAGAACACTGGCTAAAGAACAGTACGATCACCAGAACACTGGCTGCAGTACAGAACGATCTACAGAACACTGGCTACAGAACAGTACGATCACCAGAACTCTGGCTACAGAACACTGGCTACAGAACAGTACGATCACCAGAATAATGGCTACAGAACACTGGCTGCAGAACAGTACAATCACCAGAACACTGGCTGCAGAACAGTACAATTACCAGAACAATGGCTACAGAACAGTACGATCACCAGAACACTGGCTGCAGAACAGTACGATCACCAGAACACTGGCTAAAGAACAGTACGATCACCAGAACACTGGCTGCAGTACAGAACGATCTACAGAACACTGGCTACAGAACAGTACGATCACCAGAACTCTGGCTACAGAACACTGGCTACAGAACAGTACGATCACCAGAATAATGGCTACAGAACACTGGCTGCAGAACAGTACAATCACCAGAACACTGGCTGCAGAACAGTACGATCACCAGAACACTGCCTACAGAACACTGGCTACAGAACAGTATAATCACCAAAACACTGGCTACAGAACAGTGGCTACAGAACAGTATGATCACCAGAACACTGGCTAAAGAACAGTACGATCACCAGAACACTGGCTAAAGAACACTGGCTGCAGAACAGTACGATCACCAGAACACTGGCTGCAGAACAGTACGATCACCAGAACACTGGCTACTGAACACTGGCTACAGAACAGTACGATAACCAGAACACTGGCTAGAGAACACTGGCTGCAGAACAGTACGATCACCAGAACACTGGCTGCAGAAAAGTACGATTACCAGAACACTGGCTACAGAACACTGGCTACAGAACAATGGTTTAAGAACAGTACGATCACCAGAACACTGGCGGCAGAACACTGGCTGAAGAACAGTACAATCACCAGAACACTGGCTACAGAACAGTGGCTACAGAACAGTATGATCACCAGAACACTGGCTAAAGAACACTGGCTGCAGAACAGTACGATCACCAGAACACTGGCTACAGAACACTGGCTACAGAACAGTATGATCACCAGAACACTGGCTACAGAACAGTACGATCACCAGAACACTGGCGACAGAACACTGGCTGAAGAACAGTACAATCACCAGAACACTGGCTACAGAACAGTGGCTACAGAACAGTACGATCACCAGAACACTGGCTGCAGAACAGTACGATCACCAGAACACTGGATACTGAACACTGGCTACAGAACAGTACGATAACCAGAACACTGGCTAGAGAACACTGGCTGCAGAACAGTACGATCACCAGAACACTGGCTGCAGAACAGTACGATTACCAGAACACTGGCTACAGAACACTGGCTACAGAACAATGGTTTAAGAACAGTACGATCACCAGAACACTGGCGGCAGAACACTGGCTGAAGAACAGTACAATCACCAGAACACTGGCTACAGAACAGTGGCTACAGAACAGTATGATCACCAGAACACTGGCTAAAGAACACTGGCTGCAGAACAGTACGATCACCAGAACACTGGCTACAGAACACTGGCTACAGAACAGTATGATCACCAGAACACTGGCTACAGAACAGTACGATCACCAGAACACTGGCGACAGAACACTGGCTGAAGAACAGTACAATCACCAGAACACTGGCTACAGAACAGTGGCTACAGAACAGTATGATCACCAGAACACTGGCTAAAGAACACTGGTTGCAGAACAGTACGATCACCAGAACACTGGCTACAGAACACTGGCTACAGAACAGTATGATCACCAGAACACTGGCTACAGAACAGTACGATCACCAGAACACTGGCTACTGAACACTGGCTACAGAACAATGGCTAAAGAACAGTACGATCACCAGAACACTGGCGGCAGAACACTGGCTGCAGAACAGTACAATCACTTGAACACTGGCTACAGAACAGTGGCTACAGAACAGTACGATCACCAGAACACTGGCTACAGACCAGTGGCTACAGAACAGTACGATCACCAGAACACTGGCTACAGAACAGTATGATCACCAGAACACTGGTTGCAGAACAGTACGCTCACCAGAACACTGGCTGCAGAACAGCACGATCACCAGAACACTGGCTACAGAACAGTGGCTACAGAACAGTACGATCACCAGAACACTGGCTACAGAACAGTACGATCACCAGAACACTGGCTACAGAACAGTACGATCACCAGAACACTGGCTGCAGAACAGTACGATAACCAGAACACTGGCTGCAGAACAGTACGATAACCAGAAAACTGGCTACAGAACAATGGCTACAGAACAGTACGATCACCAGAATAATGGTTACAGAACACTGGCTGCAGAACAGTACAATCACCAGAACACTGTCGGCAGAACAGTACGATCACCAGAACACTGGCTGCAGAACACTGGCTGCAGAACAGTACAATAACCAGAACACTGGCTACTGAACACTGGCTACAGAACAGTACGATAACCAGAACACTGGCTAAAGAACAGTTACGATCACCAGAACACTGGCTAAAGAACACTGGCTGCAGAACCGTACGTTCACCAGAACATTGGCTGCAGAACAGTACGATAACCAGAACACTGGCTACTGAACACTGGCTACAGAACAGTACGATAACCAGAACACTGGCTACAGAACACCAGCTACAGAACAGTACGATCACCAGAACACTGGCTACAGAACAGTACGATCACCAGAACACTGGCGGCAGAACACTGGCTGCAGAACAGTACAATCACCAGAACACTGGCTACAGAACAGTGGCTACAGAACAGTACGATCACCAGAACACTGGCTAAAGAAAAGTGGCTACAGAACAGTACGATCACCAGAACACTGGCTACAGACCAGTGGCTACAGAACAGTACGATCACCAGAACACTGGCTACAGAACAGTACGATCACCAGAACACTGGCTGCAGAACAGTATGATCACCAGAACACTGGCTGTTGAACAGTACCATCACCAGAACACTGGCTGCAGAACAGTACGATCACCAGAACACTGGCTATAGAACAGTACGATCACCAGAATAATGGCTACAGAACAGTACGATCACCAGAACACTGGGTACAGAACAGTACGATCACCAGAACACTGGCTAAAGAACACTGGTTGCAGAACAGTACGATCACCAGAACACTGGCTACAGAACACTGGCTACAGAACAGTATGATCACCAGAACACTGGCTACAGAACAGTACGATCACCAGAACACTGGCTACTGAACACTGGCTACAGAACAATGGCTAAAGAACAGTACGATCACCAGAACACTGGCGGCAGAACACTGGCTGCAGAACAGTACAATCACTTGAACACTGGCTACAGAACAGTGGCTACAGAACAGTACGATCACCAGAACACTGGCTACAGACCAGTGGCTACAGAACAGTACGATCACCAGAACACTGGCTACAGAACAGTATGATCACCAGAACACTGGTTGCAGAACAGTACGCTCACCAGAACACTGGCTGCAGAACAGCACGATCACCAGAACACTGGCTACAGAACAGTGGCTACAGAACAGTACGATCACCAGAACACTGGCTACAGAACAGTACGATCACCAGAACACTGGCTACAGAACAGTACGATCACCAGAACACTGGCTGCAGAACAGTACGATAACCAGAACACTGGCTGCAGAACAGTACGATAACCAGAAAACTGGCTACAGAACAATGGCTACAGAACAGTACGATCACCAGAATAATGGTTACAGAACACTGGCTGCAGAACAGTACAATCACCAGAACACTGTCGGCAGAACAGTACGATCACCAGAACACTGGCTGCAGAACACTGGCTGCAGAACAGTACAATAACCAGAACACTGGCTACTGAACACTGGCTACAGAACAGTACGATAACCAGAACACTGGCTAAAGAACAGTTACGATCACCAGAACACTGGCTAAAGAACACTGGCTGCAGAACCGTACGTTCACCAGAACATTGGCTGCAGAACAGTACGATAACCAGAACACTGGCTACTGAACACTGGCTACAGAACAGTACGATAACCAGAACACTGGCTACAGAACACCAGCTACAGAACAGTACGATCACCAGAACACTGGCTACAGAACAGTACGATCACCAGAACACTGGCGGCAGAACACTGGCTGCAGAACAGTACAATCACCAGAACACTGGCTACAGAACAGTGGCTACAGAACAGTACGATCACCAGAACACTGGCTAAAGAAAAGTGGCTACAGAACAGTACGATCACCAGAACACTGGCTACAGACCAGTGGCTACAGAACAGTACGATCACCAGAACACTGGCTACAGAACAGTACGATCACCAGAACACTGGCTGCAGAACAGTATGATCACCAGAACACTGGCTGTTGAACAGTACCATCACCAGAACACTGGCTGCAGAACAGTACGATCACCAGAACACTGGCTATAGAACAGTACGATCACCAGAATAATGGCTACAGAACAGTACGATCACCAGAACACTGGGTACAGAACAGTACGATCACCAGAACACTGGCTACAGAACAGTACGATCACCAGAAAACTGGCTACAGAACAGTGGCACAGAACAGTATAATCACCAAAACACTGGCTACAGAACAGTGGCTACAGAACAGTATGATCACCAGAACACTGGCTGCAGAACACTGGCTACAGAACGATCACCAGAACACTGGGTACAGAACAGTACGATCACCAGAACACTGGCTACAGAACAGTACGATCACCAGAACACTGGCTACAGAACAGTGGCTACAGAACAGTATGATCACCAGAACACTGGCTGCAGAACAGTACAATCACCAGAACAATGGCTACAGAACAGTACGATCACCAGAACACTGGCTGCAGAACAGTACGATCACCAGAACACTGGCTAAAGAACAGTACGATCACCAGAACACTGGCTGCAGAACGGTAAGATCACCAGAACACTGGCTACAGAACAGTGGCTACAGAACAGTACGATGACCAAAACACTGGCTACAGAAAAGTGGCTACAGAACAGTATGATCACCAGGATACTGGCTGCAGAACAGTACGATCTACAGAACACTGGTTACAGAACAGTACGATCACCAGAACACTGGCTACAGAACACTGGCTACAGAACAGTACGATCACCAGAATAATGGCTACAGAACACTGGCTGCAGAACAGTACAATCACCAGAACACTGTCTGCAGAACAGTACGATCACCAGAACACTGCCTACAGAACACTGGCTACAGAACAGTATAATCACCAGAACACTGGCTACAGAACAGTGGCTACAGAACAGTATGATCACCAGAACACTGGCTAAAGAACAGTACGATCACCAGAACACTGGCTAAAGAACACTGGCTGCAGAACAGTACGATCACCAGAACACTGGCTGCAGAACAGTACGATCACCAGAACACTGGCTACTGATCACTGGCTACAGAACAGTACGATAACCAGAACACTGGCTAGAGAACACTGGCTGCAGAACAGTACGATCACCAGAACACTGGCTGCAGAACAGTACGATTACCAGAATACTGGCTACAGAACACTGGCTACAGAACAGTACGATCACCAGAACACTGGCTACAGAACACTGGCTACAGAACAATGGCTAAAGAACAGTACGATCACCAGAACACTGGCGGCAGAACACCAGCTACAGAACAGTACGATCACCAGAACACTGGCTACAGAACAGTACGATAACCAGAACACTGGCTAAAGAACAGTTACGATCACCAGAACACTGGCTAAAGAACACTGGCTGCAGAACCGTACGTTCACCAGAACATTGGCTGCAGAACAGTACGATAACCAGAACACTGGCTACTGAACACTGGCTACAGAACAGTACGATAACCAGAACACTGGCTACAGAACACCAGCTACAGAACAGTACGATCACCAGAACACTGGCTACAGAACAGTACGATCACCAGAACACTGGCGGCAGAACACTGGCTGCAGAACAGTACAATCACCAGAACACTGGCTACAGAACAGTGGCTACAGAACAGTACGATCACCAGAACACTGGCTAAAGAAAAGTGGCTACAGAACAGTACGATCACCAGAACACTGGCTACAGACCAGTGGCTACAGAACAGTACGATCACCAGAACACTGGCTACAGAACAGTACGATCACCAGAACACTGGCTGCAGAACAGTATGATCACCAGAACACTGGCTGTTGAACAGTACCATCACCAGAACACTGGCTGCAGAACAGTACGATCACCAGAACACTGGCTATAGAACAGTACGATCACCAGAATAATGGCTACAGAACAGTACGATCACCAGAACACTGGGTACAGAACAGTACGATCACCAGAACACTGGCTACAGAACAGTACGATCACCAGAAAACTGGCTACAGAACAGTGGCACAGAACAGTATAATCACCAAAACACTGGCTACAGAACAGTGGCTACAGAACAGTATGATCACCAGAACACTGGCTGCAGAACACTGGCTACAGAACGATCACCAGAACACTGGGTACAGAACAGTACGATCACCAGAACACTGGCTACAGAACAGTACGATCACCAGAACACTGGCTACAGAACAGTGGCTACAGAACAGTATGATCACCAGAACACTGGCTGCAGAACAGTACAATCACCAGAACAATGGCTACAGAACAGTACGATCACCAGAACACTGGCTGCAGAACAGTACGATCACCAGAACACTGGCTAAAGAACAGTACGATCACCAGAACACTGGCTGCAGAACGGTAAGATCACCAGAACACTGGCTACAGAACAGTGGCTACAGAACAGTACGATGACCAAAACACTGGCTACAGAAAAGTGGCTACAGAACAGTATGATCACCAGGATACTGGCTGCAGAACAGTACGATCTACAGAACACTGGTTACAGAACAGTACGATCACCAGAACACTGGCTACAGAACACTGGCTACAGAACAGTACGATCACCAGAATAATGGCTACAGAACACTGGCTGCAGAACAGTACAATCACCAGAACACTGTCTGCAGAACAGTACGATCACCAGAACACTGCCTACAGAACACTGGCTACAGAACAGTATAATCACCAGAACACTGGCTACAGAACAGTGGCTACAGAACAGTATGATCACCAGAACACTGGCTAAAGAACAGTACGATCACCAGAACACTGGCTAAAGAACACTGGCTGCAGAACAGTACGATCACCAGAACACTGGCTGCAGAACAGTACGATCACCAGAACACTGGCTACTGATCACTGGCTACAGAACAGTACGATAACCAGAACACTGGCTAGAGAACACTGGCTGCAGAACAGTACGATCACCAGAACACTGGCTGCAGAACAGTACGATTACCAGAATACTGGCTACAGAACACTGGCTACAGAACAGTACGATCACCAGAACACTGGCTACAGAACACTGGCTACAGAACAATGGCTAAAGAACAGTACGATCACCAGAACACTGGCGGCAGAACACCAGCTACAGAACAGTACGATCACCAGAACACTGGCTACAGAACAGTACGATCACCAGAACACTGGCGGCAGAACACTGGCTGCAGAACAGTACAATCACCAGAACACTGGCTACAGAACAGTGGCTACAGAACAGTACGATCACCAGAACACTGGCTAAAGAAAAGTGGCTACAGAACAGTACGATCACCAGAACACTGGCTACAGACCAGTGGCTACAGAACAGTACGATCACCAGAACACTGGCTACAGAACAGTACGATCACCAGAACACTGGCTGCAGAACAGTATGATCACCAGAACACTGGCTGTTGAACAGTACCATCACCAGAACACTGGCTGCAGGACAGTACGATCACCAGAACACTGGCTATAGAACAGTACGATCACCAGAATAATGGCTACAGAACAGTACGATCACCAGAACACTGGGTACAGAACAGTACGATCACCAGAACACTGGCTACAGAACAGTACGATCACCAGAAAACTGGCTACAGAACAGTGGCACAGAACAGTATAATCACCAAAACACTGGCTACAGAACAGTGGCTACAGAACAGTATGATCACCAGAACACTGGCTGCAGAACACTGGCTACAGAACGATCACCAGAACACTGTCTGCAGAACAGTACGATAAACAGAACACTGGCTACAGAACAGTACGATAACCAGAACACTGGCTACAGAACACTGGCTACAGAACAGTACGATCACCAGAACACTGGCTACAGAACAGTACGATCACCTGAACACTGGCTACAGGACAGTGGCTACAGAACAGTATGATCACCAGAACACTGGCTGCAGAACAGTACAATCACCAGAACAATGGCTACAGAACAGTACGATCACCAGAACACTGGCTGCAGAACAGTACGATCACCAGAACACTGGCTGCAGAACAGTACGATCACCAGAACACTGGCTAAAGAACAGTACGATCACCAGAACACTGGCTGCAGAACGGTAAGATCACCAGAACACTGGCTACAGAACAGTGGCTACAGAACAGTACGATGACCAAAACACTGGCTACAGAAAAGTGGCTACAGAACAGTATGATCACCAGGATACTGGCTGCAGAACAGTACGATCTACAGAACACTGGCTACAGAACAGTACGATCACCAGAACACTGGCTACAGAACACTGGCTACAGAACAGTACGATCACCAGAATAATGGCTACAGAACACTGGCTGCAGAACAGTACAATCACCAGAACACTGTCTGCAGAACAGTACGATCACCAGAACACTGCCTACAGAACACTGGCTACAGAACAGTATAATCACCAGAACACTGGCTACAGAACAGTGGCTACACAACAGTATGATCACCAGAACACTGGCTAAAGAACAGTACGATCACCAGAACACTGGCTAAAGAACACTGGCTGCAGAACAGTACGATCACCAGAACACTGGCTGCAGAACAGTACGATCACCAGAACACTGGCTACTGATCACTGGCTACAGAACAGTACGATAACCATTACACTGGCTAGAGAACACTGGCTGCAGAACAGTACGATCACCAGAACACTGGCTGCAGAACAGTACGATTACCAGAACACTGGCTACAGAACACTGGCTACAGAACAGTACGATCACCAGAACACTGGCTACAGAACACTGGCTACAGAACAGTACGATCACCAGAATAATGGCTACAGAACACTGGCTGCAGAACAGTACAATCACCAGAACACTGTCTGCAGAACAGTACGATCACCAGAACACTGCCTACAGAACACTGGCTACAGAACAGTATAATCACCAGAACACTGGCTACAGAACAGTGGCTACACAACAGTATGATCACCAGAACACTGGCTAAAGAACAGTACGATCACCAGAACACTGGCTAAAGAACACTGGCTGCAGAACAGTACGATCACCAGAACACTGGCTGCAGAACAGTACGATCACCAGAACACTGGCTACTGATCACTGGCTACAGAACAGTACGATAACCATTACACTGGCTAGAGAACACTGGCTGCAGAACAGTACGATCACCAGAACACTGGCTGCAGAACAGTACGATTACCAGAACACTGGCTACAGAACACTGGCTACAGAACAATGGCTAAAGAACAGTACGATCACCAGAACACTGGCGGCAGAACACTGGCTGCAGAACAGTACAATCACCAGAACACTGGCTACAGAACAGTGGCTACAGAACAGTACGATCACCAGAACACTGGCTACAGACCAGTGGCTACAGAACAGTACGATCACCAGAACACTGGCTACGGAACAGTACGATCACCAGAACACTGGCTACTGAACACTGGCTACAGAACAATGGCTAAAGAACAGTACGATCACCAGAACACTGGCGGCAGAACACTGGCTGCAGAACAGTACAATCACCAGAACACTGGCTACAGAACAGTGGCTACAGAACAGTACGATCACCAGAACACTGGCTACAGACCAGTGGCTACAGAACAGTACGATCACCAGAACACTGGCTGCAGAACAGTACGATCACCAGAACACTGGCTACAGAACAGTACGATCACCAGAACACTGGCTGCAGAACAGTACCATCACCAGAACACTGGCTGCAGAACAGTACGATCACCAGAACACTGGCTGCAGAACAGTACGATCACCAGAACACTGGCTGCAGAACAGTACGATCACCAGAACACTGGCTGCAGAACAGTACGATCACCAGAACACTGGCTACAGAACAGTACGATCACCAGAACACTGGCTACAGAACAGTACGATCACCAGAACACTGGCTACAGAACAGTACGATCACCAGAACACTGGCTACAGAACAGTACGATCACCAGAAAAATGGCTACAGAACAGTATGATCACCAGAACACTGGCTACAGAACAGTATGATCACCAGAACACTGGCTGTTGAACAGTACCATCACCAGAACACTGGCTGCAGAACAGTACGATCACCAGAACACTGGCTAAAGAACGGTAAGATCACCAGAACACTGGCTACAGAACAGTGGCTACAGAACAGTACGATCACCAAAACACTGGCTACAGAACAGTGGCTACAGAACAGTATGATCACCAGAATACTGGCTGCAGAACAGTACGATCTACAGAACACTGGCTACAGAACAGTACGATCACCAGAACACTGGCTACTGAACACTGGCTACAGAACAGTACGATCACCAGAACATTGGCTAAAGAACAGTACGATCACCAGAACACTGGCTAAAGAACACTGGCTGCAGAACAGTACTATAACCAGAACACTGGCTACAGAACAGTACGATAACCAGAACACTGGCTACAGAACAGTACGATAACCAGAACACTGGCTACAGAACAATGGCTAAAGAACAGTATGATCACCAGAACACTCGCTACAGAACAGTACGATCACCAGAACACTGGCTACAGAACAGTACGATCACCAGAACACTGGCTACAGAACAGTACGATAACCAGAAAACTGGATACAGAACAGTGGCTACAGAACAGTACGATCACCAAAACACTGGCTACAGAACAGTGCCTACAGAACAGTATGATCACCAGAATACTGGCTGCAGAACAGTACGATCTACAGAACACTGGCTACAGAACAGTACGATCACCAGAACACTGGCTACAGAACAGAACGATAACCAGAAAACTGGCTACAGAACAGTGGCTACAGAACAGTACAATCACCAGAACACTGGCTGCAGAACAGTACGATCACCAGAATAATGGCTGCAGAACACTGGCTACAGAACAGTATGATCACCAGAATAATGGCTACAGAACAGTACAATCACCAGAACACTGGCTGCAGAACAGTACGATCACCAGAACACTGGCTAAAGAACAGTACGATCACCAGAACACTGGCTGCAGAACGGTAAGATCACCAGAACACTGGCTACAGAAGAGTGGCTACAGAACAGTACGATCACCAAAACACTGGCTACAGAACAGTGCCTACAGAACAGTATGATCACCAGACTACTGGCTGCAGAACAGTACAATCTACAGAACACTGGCTACAGAACAGTACGATCACCAGAACACTGGCTACAGAACAGAACGATAACCAGAAAACTGGCTACAGAACAGTGGCTACAGAACAGTACAATCACCAGAACACTGGCTGCAGAACAGTACGATAACCAGAATACTGGCTACAGAACACTGGCTACAGAACAGTACGATCACCAGAACACTGGCTACAGAACAGAACGATAACCAGAAAACTGGCTACAGAACAGTGGCTACAGAACAGTACAATCACCAGAACACTGGCTGCAGAACAGTACGATAACCAGAATACTGGCTACAGAACACTGGCTAGAGAACAGTACGATCACCAGAACACTGGATGCAGAACAGTACGATAACCAGAAAACTGGATACAGAACAGTGGCTACAGAACAGTACAATCACCAGAACACTGGCTGCAGAACAGTGGCTACAGAACAGTATGATCACCAGAATACTGGCTGCAGAACAGTACGATCTACAGAACACTGGCTACAGAACAGTACGATCACCAGAACACTGGCTACTGAACACTGGCTACAGAACAGTACGATCACCAGAACACTGGCTAAAGAACACTGGCTGCAGAACAGTACGATCACCAGAACACTGGCTACAGAACATTGGCTACAGAACAGTACGATCACCAGAACACTGGCTACAGAACAGTACGATCACCAGAACACTGGCTACAGAACAGTATGATAACCAGAACACTGGCTACAGAACAGTACAATAACAAGAAAACTGGCTACAGATCAGTAGCTACAGAACAGTACAATCACCAGAACACTGGCTGCAGAACAGTACGATAACCAGAACACTGGCTACAGAACACTGGCTAGAGAACAGTACGATCACCAGAACACTGGCTGCAGAACAGTACGATAACCAGAAAACTGGCTACAGAACAGTGGCTACAGAACAGTACAATCACCAGAACACTGGCTGCAGAACAGTACGATCACCAGAATAATGGCTGCAGAACACTGGCTTCAGAACAGTATGATCACCAGAATAATGGCTACAGAACAGTACAATCACCAGAACACTGGCTGCAGAACAGTACGATCACCAGAACACTGGCTAAAGAACAGTACGATCACCAGAACACTGGCTGCAGAACGGTAAGATCACCAGAACACTGGCTACAGAAGAGTGGCTACAGAACAGTACGATCACCAAAACACTGGCTACAGAACAGTGCCTACAGAACAGTATGATCACCAGAATACTGGCTGCAGAACAGTACGATCTACAGAACACTGGCTACAGAACAGTACGATCACCAGAACACTGGCTACAGAACAGAACGATAACCAGAAAACTGGCTACAGAACAGTGGCTACAGAACAGTACAATCACCAGAACACTGGCTGCAGAACAGTACGATCACCAGCATAATGGCTGCAGAACACTGGCTGCAAAACAGTACGATCACCAGAATAATGGCTGCAGAACACTGGCTACAGAACAGTATGATCACCAGAATACTGGCTGCAGAACAGTACGATCTACAGAACACTGGCTACAGAACAGTATAATCACCAAAACACTGGCTACAGAACAGTGGCTACAGAACAGTATGATCACCAGAACACTGGCTAAAGAACAGTACGATCACCAGAACACTGGCTACAGAACACTGGCTACAGAACAGTACGATCACCAGAACACTGGCTGCAGAACAGTACGATAACCAGAAAACTGGCTACAGAACAATGGCTACAGAACAGTACGATCACCAGAACCCTGGCTACAGAACACTGGCTACAGAACAGTACGATCACCAGAACACTGGCTACAGAACAGTGGCTACAGAACAGTACGATAACCAGAACACTGGCTACAGAACACTGGCTACAGAACAGTACGATCACCAGAACACTGGCTACTGAACACTGGCTACAGAAAAGTACGATAACCAGAACACTGGCTACAGAACACTGGCTGCAGAACAGTACGATAACCAGAAAACTGACTACTGAACACTGGCTACAGAACAGTACGATAACCAGAACACTGGCTACAGAACAGTATGATCACCAGAACACTGGCTACAGAACAGTATGATCACCAGAACACTGGCTGCAGAACAGCACGATCACCAGAACACTGGCTACAGAACACTGGCTACAGAACAGTACGATCACCAGAAAACTGGCTACAGAACAGTGGCCACAGAACAGTACGATCACCAGAACACTGGCTACAGAACACTGGCTACAGAACAGTACGATAACCAGAACACTGGCTACAGAACACTGGCTAGAGAACAGTACGATCACCAGAACACTGGCTGCAGAACAGTACGATAACCAGAAAACTGGCTACAGAACAGTGGCTACAGAACAGTACAATCACCAGAACACTGGCTGCAGAACAGTACGATCACCAGAATAATGGCTGCAGAACACTGGCTACAGAACAGTATGATCACCAGAATAATGGCTACAGAACAGTACAATCACCAGAACACTGGCTGCAGAACAGTACGATCACCAGAACACTGGCTAAAGAACAGTACGATCACCAGAACACTGGCTGCAGAACGGTAAGATCACCAGAACACTGGCTACAGAAGAGTGGCTACAGAACAGTACGATCACCAAAACACTGGCTACAGAACAGTGCCTACAGAACAGTATGATCACCAGAATACTGGCTGCAGAACAGTACGATCTACAGAACACTGGCTACAGAACAGTACGATCACCAGAACACTGGCTACAGAACAGAACGATAACCAGAAAACTGGCTACAGAACAGTGGCTACAGAACAGTACAATCACCAGAACACTGGCTGCAGAACAGTACGATCACCAGAATAATGGCTGCAGAACACTGGCTACAGAACAGTATGATCACCAGAATAATGGCTACAGAACAGTACAATCACCAGAACACTGGCTGCAGAACAGTACGATCACCAGAACACTGGCTAAAGAACAGTACGATCACCAGAACACTGGCTGCAGAACGGTAAGATCACCAGAACACTGGCTACAGAAGAGTGGCTACAGAACAGTACGATCACCAAAACACTGGCTACAGAACAGTGCCTACAGAACAGTATGATCACCAGACTACTGGCTGCAGAACAGTACGATCTACAGAACACTGGCTACAGAACAGTACGATCACCAGAACACTGGCTACAGAACAGAACGATAACCAGAAAACTGGCTACAGAACAGTGGCTACAGAACAGTACAATCACCAGAACACTGGCTGCAGAACAGTACGATAACCAGAATACTGGCTACAGAACACTGGCTACAGAACAGTACGATCACCAGAACACTGGCTACAGAACAGAACGATAACCAGAAAACTGGCTACAGAACAGTTGCTACAGAACAGTACAATCACCAGAACACTGGCTGCAGAACAGTACGATAACCAGAATACTGGCTACAGAACACTGGCTAGAGAACAGTACGATCACCAGAACACTGGATGCAGAACAGTACGATAACCAGAAAACTGGATACAGAACAGTGGCTACAGAACAGTACAATCACCAGAACACTGGCTGCAGAACAGTGGCTACAGAACAGTATGATCACCAGAATACTGGCTGCAGAACAGTACGATCTACAGAACACTGGCTACAGAACAGTACGATCACCAGAACACTGGCTACTGAACACTGGCTACAGAACAGTACGATCACCAGAACACTGGCTAAAGAACACTGGCTGCAGAACAGTACGATCACCAGAACACTGGCTACAGAACACTGGCTACAGAACAGTACGATAACCAGAACACTGGCTACAGAACAATGGCTAAAGAACAGTACGATCACCAGAACATTGGCTACAGAACAGTACGATCACCAGAACACTGGCTACAGAACAGTACGATCACCAGAACACTGGCTACAGAACAGTATGATAACCAGAACACTGGCTACAGAACAGTACAATAACAAGAAAACTGGCTACAGATCAGTAGCTACAGAACAGTACAATCACCAGAACACTGGCTGCAGAACAGTACGATAACCAGAACACTGGCTACAGAACACTGGCTAGAGAACAGTACGATCACCAGAACACTGGCTGCAGAACAGTACGATAACCAGAAAACTGGCTACAGAACAGTGGCTACAGAACAGTACAATCACCAGAACACTGGCTGCAGAACAGTACGATCACCAGAATAATGGCTGCAGAACACTGGCTTCAGAACAGTATGATCACCAGAATAATGGCTACAGAACAGTACAATCACCAGAACACTGGCTGCAGAACAGTACGATCACCAGAACACTGGCTAAAGAACAGTACGATCACCAGAACACTGGCTGCAGAACGGTAAGATCACCAGAACACTGGCTACAGAAGAGTGGCTACAGAACAGTACGATCACCAAAACACTGGCTACAGAACAGTGCCTACAGAACAGTATGATCACCAGAATACTGGCTGCAGAACACTGGCTACAGAACAGTATGATCACCAGAATACTGGCTGCAGAACAGTACGATCTACAGAACACTGGCTACAGAACAGTATAATCACCAAAACACTGGCTACAGAACAGTGGCTACAGAACAGTATGATCACCAGAACACTGGCTAAAGAACAGTACGATCACCAGAACACTGGCTACAGAACACTGGCTACAGAACAGTACGATCACCAGAACACTGGCTGCAGAACAGTACGATAACCAGAAAACTGGCTACAGAACAATGGCTACAGAACAGTACGATCACCAGAACCCTGGCTACAGAACACTGGCTACAGAACAGTACGATCACCAGAACACTGGCTACAGAACAGTGGCTACAGAACAGTACGATAACCAGAACACTGGCTACAGAACACTGGCTACAGAACAGTACGATCACCAGAACACTGGCTACTGAACACTGGCTACAGAAAAGTACGATAACCAGAACACTGGCTACAGAACACTGGCTGCAGAACAGTACGATAACCAGAAAACTGACTACTGAACACTGGCTACAGAACAGTACGATAACCAGAACACTGGCTACAGAACAGTATGATCACCAGAACACTGGCTACAGAACAGTATGATCACCAGAACACTGGCTGCAGAACAGCACGATCACCAGAACACTGGCTACAGAACACTGGCTACAGAACAGTACGATCACCAGAACACTGGCTACAGAACAGAACGATAACCAGAAAACTGGCTACAGAACAGTGGCTACAGAACAGTACAATCACCAGAACACTGGCTGCAGAACAGTACGATCACCAGAATAATGGCTGCAGAACACTGGCTACAGAACAGTATGATCACCAGAATACTGGCTGCAGAACAGTACGATCTACAGAACACTGGCTACAGAACAGTATAATCACCAAAACACTGGCTACAGAACAGTGGCTACAGAACAGTATGATCACCAGAACACTGGCTACAGAACAGTACGATCACCAGAACACTGGCTACAGAACACTGGCTACAGAACAGTACGATCACCAGAACACTGGCTGCAGAACAGTACGATAACCAGAAAACTGGCTACAGAACAATGGCTACAGAACAGTACGATCACCAGAACCCTGGCTACAGAACACTGGCTACAGAACAGTACGATCACCAGAACACTGGCTACAGAACAGTGGCTACAGAACAGTACGATAACCAGAACACTGGCTACAGAACACTGGCTACAGAACAGTACGATCACCAGAACACTGGCTACTGAACACTGGCTACAGAAAAGTACGATAACCAGAACACTGGCTACAGAACACTGGCTGCAGAACAGTACGATAACCAGAAAACTGACTACTGAACACTGGCTACAGAACAGTACGATAACCAGAACACTGGCTACAGAACAGTACGATCACCAGAACACTGGCTACAGAACAGTATGATCACCAGAACACTGGCTGCAGAACAGCACGATCACCAGAACACTGGCTACAGAACACTGGCTACAGAACAGTACGATCACCAGAAAACTGGCTACAGAACAGTGGCCACAGAACAGTACGATCACCAGAACACTGGCTGCAGAACAGTACGATAACCAGAAAACTGACTACTGAACACAGGCTACAGAACAGTACGATAACCAGAACACTGGCTACAGAACAGTACGATCACCAGAACACTGGCTACAGAACACTGGCTACAGAACAGTACGATCACCAGAAAACTGGCTACAGAACAATGGCTAAAGAACAGTACGATCACCAGAACACTGGCGGCAGAACACTGGCTGCAGAACAGTACAATCACCAGAACACTGGCTGCAGAACAGTGGCTACAGAACAGTACGATCACCAGAACACTGGCTACAGAACAGTGGCCACGGAACAGTACGCTCACCAGAACACTGGCTGCAGAACAGCACGATCACCAGAACACTGGCTACAGAACAGTACGATTACCAGAATAATGGCTACAGAACAGTACGATCACCAGAACACTGGGTACAGAACAGTACGATCACCAGAACACTGGCTACAGAACAGTACAATCACCAGAACACTGGCTACAGAACACGTCACCAATCACCAGAACACTGGCTGCAGAACAGTACGATCACCAGAATAATGGCTGCAGAACACTGGCTGCAGAACAGTACGATCACCAGAATAATGGCTGCAGAACACTGGCTACAGAACAGTATGATCACCAGAATACTGGCTACAGAACACTGGCTACAGAACAGTACGATCACCAGAACACTGGCTACTGAACACTGGCTACAGAAAAGTACGATAACCAGAACACTGGCTACAGAACACTGGCTGCAGAACAGTACGATCACCAGAACACTGGCTGCAGAACAGTACGATAACCAGAAAACTGACTACTGAACACTAGCTACAGAACAGTACGATAACCAGAACACTGGCTACAGAACAGTACGATCACCAGAACACTGGCTACAGAACAGTATGATCACCAGAACACTGGCTGCAGAACAGCACGATCACCAGAACACTGGCTACAGAACACTGGCTACAGAACAGTACGATCACCAGAAAACTGGCTACAGAACAGTGGCCACAGAACAGTACGATCACCAGAACACTGGCTGCAGAACAGTACGATAACCAGAAAACTGACTACTGGACACTGGCTACAGAACAGTACGATAACCAGAACACTGGCTACAGAACAGTACGATCACCAGAACACTGGCTACTAAACACTGGCTATAGAAACAGTACGATCACCAGAACACTGGCTACAGAACAGTACGATCACCAGAACACTGTCTGCAGAACAGTATGATAACCAGAACACTGGCTACTGAACAGTGGCTACAGAACAGTACGATCACCAAAACACTGGCTACAGAACAGTGGCTACAGAACAGTACGATCACCAAAACACTGGCTACAGAACAGTGGCTACAGAAAAGTACGATCACCAGAACACTGGCTAAAGAACAGTACGATCACCAGAATACTGGCTACTGAACAGTGGCTACAGAACAGTACGATCACCAGAACACTGGCTACAGAACAGTACGATCACCAGAACACGGCTCGCGCGCTGCAGAACAGTACGATCACCAGAACACTGGCTACAGAACACTGGCTACAGAACAGTACGATCACCAGAACACTGGCTGCAGAACAGTGGCTACAGAACAGTATGATCACCAGAACACTGGCTACAGAACAGCGGCTGCAGAACAGTATGATCACCAGAACACAGAGTCTGCTGGTGCAACATCACTTACATATGCTGCAATTCACAGGTAACTGTTTCGCTCTCACCCCCTACGGCTGCCGACAAAGTGTTGCGTCCCAGCATGGGAGGAGTGCCCCCACACACACACACACACACACACACACACACACAGACACACACACACAAGGCCGGGTTGATCAAAGGGTTGATGCTTGGCTGAGACAGATGTGTATTTGTTGGGTATGTTTCTCTGTGTGTGTGTGTGTGTGTGTGTGTGTGTGTGTGTGTGTGTGTGTGTGTGTGTGTGTGTGTGTGTGTGTGTGTGTGTTGACACGTGCAGAGGCATGAATGAATTCTGCTTATAATAATAGCACAACACAGATTGCTCTGTGCTATCGAGCAGTTATTTACATTTCATTGTGTGATGATAACTAGGGGATTACTGGGAATTAGCTGCTTATTGGATTTATTTAGTCAAAATACACATTAGATTCTTGGAATGCACACATATTAAAATATGTGTTGCATCAAGGTCAACACAGTGTACTGGTAATTTAGTAATTACTCCAATTTCTTATAATTACCAATGACGAGAGCACTCATGAATTCCTTATAACTTCGCTGTTAAAGGAATTATTCATAAAATCCCTGCACAACTTCTATTTGGGAGTTGCTTTAAGTACATTTTCAAACGTTTAAGTGTATGAAGTAGCTGCCCCGACGATGCCATTAGTCACTAGTCGGGGAGGCTTCTGAACGTTACCTAACAACCAAAATGTGTACTTTAAAATGTGTCTGGGTCGGTTGGCAACAGCCCAGGTAAGTGGACAATCATCATTGAAACATTCCTTTACGAGTTGTAACAAATGTCAGTCATATTTTACAGATTAATGAACTGGCAATAGACTGTATATCTGTTGGCTCCTACCAACGTGCATCCCTGTTCCCTGGCTGTTCCCTGGCTGTTCCCTGGCTGTTCCCTGGCTGTTCCCTGGCTGTTCCCTGGCTGTTCCCTGGCTGTTGCCTGGCTGTTGCCTGGCTGTTGCCTGGCTGTTGCCTGGCTGTTGCCTGGCTGTTGCCTGGCTGTTGCCTGGCTGTTCCCTGGCTGTTCCCTGGCTGTTCCCTGGCAGGCACACAACCAGCGCAACTCACAGGCACACAACCAGCACAGCTCACAGACACACAACCAGCACAGCTCAAAGACACACAACCAGCACAACTCACAGGCACACAACCAGCACAACTCACAGGCACACAACCAGCACAACTCACAGGCACACAACCAGCACAACTCACAGACACACAACCAACACAATTCAGACACACAACCAGCGCAACTCACAGACACACAACCAGCGCAACTCACAGACACACAACCAGCGCAACCCACAGGCACACAACCAGCGCAACCCACAGGCACACAACCAGCGCAACTCACAGACACACAACCAGCGCAACTCACAGACACACAACCAGCGCAACTCACAGACACACAACCAGCGCAACTCACAGACACACAACCAGCGCAACTCACAGACACACAACCAGCGCAACTCACAGACACACAACCAGCGCAACTCACAGACACACAACCAGCGCAACTCACAGGCACACAACCAGCACAACTCACAGGCAAACAACCAGCACAACTGACAGACACACAACCAGCGCAACTGACAGACACACAACCAGCGCAACTGACAGACACACAACCAGCGCAACTCAGACACACAACCAGCGCAACTCACAGACACACAACTCACAGACACACAACCAGCACAACTGACAGGCACACAACCAGCACAACTGACAGGCACACAACCAGCACAACTCACAGGTACACAACCAGCACAACTCACAGGCACACAACCAGCACAACTCACAGGCACACAACCAGCACAACTGACAGGTACACAACCAGCACAACTGACAGACACACAACCAGCACAACTGACACACACAACCAGCACAACTGACAGACACACAACCAGCCCACCTAGACACACAACCAGCACAACTGACACACAGCAGTTCACAGATCAAACAGCAGATTCAACCTTCATTCAAATCACTCACATATCCTCCATCCATCACAAGCACCGTTCAATTCAGACTTTCAATTCTAGTGCATTCACTCTGAGTTCTGCTGTCTTCCCAAGCTATTCTCTGAGAGAGAGAGAGAGAAAGATAAAAACATAGAATGACAAAATAAAGTACATAGAGCCAGAGGTGTTTAGGAAATCTGTTAATCCCATTCAGACTGTTCTGCTGCTGTTGTTGCTGTTTTCACTAGATAAAAAGGCTTCAACAGTTTTTACCCCCAAGCCATAAGACTCCTGAACAGGTTATCAAATGGCTACCAGGACAATTTGCATTGTGTGCCCCCCTATCATATATGCATAGTCACTTTAACTATACATTCATGTACATACTACCTCAATTGGGCCGACCAATCAGTGCCCCCACACATTGGCTTACCGGGCTATCTGCATTGTGTCCCGCCACCCGCCAACCCCTCTTTTATGTTACTGTTACTATCTGTTAATCATATATGCATAGTCACTTTAACCATATCTACATGTACATACTACCTCAATCAGCCTGACTAACCGGTGTCTGTATGTAGCCTCGCTACTTTTATAGCCTCGCTACTGTATATAACCTGTCTTTTTACTGTTGTTTTATTATTTTCCTTCCTATTGTTCACCTAATACCTTTAATGCACTATTGGTTCGAGCCTGTAAGTAAGCATTTCACTGTAAGGTCCATGTTGTATTCGGCGCACGTGACAAATAAACTTTGATTTGATAATGATGACTGACTCAAACACAGCCAGGGAACAGCCAGGGTGTCATGAAGTTTGAGTCTGTGGGTTGTGCTGGTTGTGTGTCTGTGGGTTGTGCTGGTTGTGTGTCTGTGGGTTGTGCTGGTTGTGTGTCTGTGAGTTGCGTTGGTTGTGTGTCTGTGAGTTGCACTGGTTGTGTGTCTTTGAGTTGCGCTGGTTGTGTGCCTGTGAGTTGTGCTGGTTGTGTGTCTGTGAGTTGTGCTGGTTGTGTGTCTGTGAGTTGTGTTGGTTGTGTGCCTGTGAGTTGTGCTGGTTGTGTGCCTGTGAGTTGTCCTAGTTGTGTGCCTGTGGGTTGTGCTGGTTGTGTGCCTGTGAGTTGTCCTAGTTGTGTGCCTGTGGGTTGTGCTGGTTGTATGTCTGTGAGTTGTTATGGTTGTGTGTCTGTGAGTTGCGCTGGTTGTGTGCCTGTGAGTTGCGCTGGTTGTGTGTCTGTGAGTTGCGCTGGTTGTGTGTCTGTGAGTTGCGCTGGTTGTGTGTCTGTCAGTTGCGCTGGTTGTGTGTCTGTCAGTTGCGCTGGTTGTGTGTCTGTCAGTTGCGCTGGTTGTGTGTCTGAATTGTGCTGGTTGTGTGTCTGTGAGTTGTGCTGGTTGTGTGTCTGTGAGTTGTGCTGGTTGTGTGTCTGTGAGTTGTGCTGGTTGTGTGTCTGTCAGTTGTGCTGGTTGTGTGTCTGTCAGTTGTGCTGGTTGTGTGTCTGTGAGTTGTGCTGGTTGTGTGTCTGTGAGTTGTGCTGGTTGTGTGTCTGTGAGTTGTGCTGGTTGTGTGTCTGTGAGTTGTGCTGGTTGTGTGTCTGTCAGTTGTGCTGGTTGTGTGTCTGTCAATTGTGCTGGTTGTGTGTCTGTCAGTTGTGCTGGTTGTGAGTCTGTGAGTTGTGCTGGTTGTGTGTCTGTGAGTTGTGCTGGTTGTGTGTCTGTCAGTTGTGCTGGTTGTGTGTCTGTCAGTTATGCTGGTTGTGTGTCTGTCAGTTGTGCTGGTTGTGAGTCTGTGAGTTGTGCTGGTTGTGCGCCTGTGAGTTGTGCTGGTTGTGTGTCTGTCGGTTGTGAAGGTTGTGTGTCTGTGGGTTGTGCTGGTTGTGTGTCTGTGGGTTGTGCTGGTTGTGTGCGTGTGAGTTGCGCTGGTTGTGTGTCTGTGGGTTGTGCAGGTTGTGTGTCTGTGGGTTGTGCTGGTTGTGTGTCTGTCAGTTGTGCTGGTTGTGTACCTGTCAGTTGTGCTGGTTGTGTGCCTGTGAGTTGTGCTGGTTGTGTGCCTGTGAGTTGTGCTGGTTGTGTGCCTGTGAGTTGTGCTGGTTGTGTGTCTGTCAGTTGTGCTGGTTGTGTGCCTGTCAGTTGTGCTGGTTGTGTGCCTGTCAGTTGTGCTGGTTGTGTGCCTGTGAGTTGTGCTGGTTGTGTGCCTGTGAGTTGTGCTGGTTGTGTGCCTGTGAGTTGTGCTGGTTGTGTGCCTGTGGGTTGTGCTGGTTGTGTGTCTGTGTTATTCTGGTTGTGTGTCTGTGAGTTGTGCTGGTTTTGTGTCTGTGAGTTGTGCTGGTTGTGTGTCTGTGAGTTGTGCTGGTTGTGTGTCTGTGAGTTGTGCTGGTTGTGTGTCTGTGAGTTGTGCTGGTTGTGTGTCTGAGTTGTGCTGGTTGTGTGTCTGAGTTGTGCGTCTGTGAGTTGTGCTGGTTGCGCGTCTGTGTTGTGCTGGTTGCGCGTCTGTGAGTTGTGCTGGTTGCGCGTCTGTCAGTTGTGCTGGTTGCGTGTCTGTCAGTTGTGCTGGTTGTGTGTCTGTGGGTTGTGCTGGTTGTGTGCCTGTGGGTTGTGCTGGTTGTGTGCCTGTGGGTTGTGCTGGTTGTGTGTCTGTTATTCTGGTTGTGTGTCTGTCAGTTGTGCTGGTTGTGTGTCTGTGGGTTGTGCTGGTTGTGTGTCTGAGTTGTGCTGGTTGTGTGTCTGTCAGTTGTGCTGGTTGTGTGTCTGTGAGTTGTGCTGGTTGTGTGTCTGAGTTGTGCTGGTTGTGTTTCTGTCAGTTGTGCTGGTTGTGTGTCTGTCAGTTGTGCTGGTTGTGTGTCTGTCAGTTGTGCTGGTTGTGTGCCTTTGAGTTGCGCTGGTTGTGAGTCTGTGAGTTGTGCTGGTTGTGTGTCTGTGAGTTGTGCTGGTTGTGTGTCTGTCAGTTGTGCTGGTTGTGTGTCTGTCAGTTGTGCTGGTTGTGTGTCTGTCAGTTGTGCTGGTTGTGAGTCTGTGAGTTGTGCTGGTTGTGCGCCTGTGAGTTGTGCTGGTTGTGTGTCTGTCGGTTGTGAAGGTTGTGTGTCTGTGGGTTGTGCTGGTTGTGTGTCTGTGGGTTGTGCTGGTTGTGTGCGTGTGAGTTGCGCTGGTTGTGTGTCTGTGGGTTGTGCAGGTTGTGTGTCTGTGGGTTGTGCTGGTTGTGTGTCTGTGGGTTGTGCTGGTTGTGTGTCTGTCAGTTGTGCTGGTTGTGTACCTGTCAGTTGTGCTGGTTGTGTGCCTGTGAGTTGTGCTGGTTGTGTGCCTGTGAGTTGTGCTGGTTGTGTGCCTGTGAGTTGTGCTGGTTGTGTGTCTGTCAGTTGTGCTGGTTGTGTGCCTGTCAGTTGTGCTGGTTGTGTGCCTGTCAGTTGTGCTGGTTGTGTGCCTGTGAGTTGTGCTGGTTGTGTGCCTGTGAGTTGTGCTGGTTGTGTGCCTGTGAGTTGTGCTGGTTGTGTGCCTGTGGGTTGTGCTGGTTGTGTGTCTGTGTTATTCTGGTTGTGTGTCTGTGAGTTGTGCTGGTTTTGTGTCTGTGAGTTGTGCTGGTTGTGTGTCTGTGAGTTGTGCTGGTTGTGTGTCTGTGAGTTGTGCTGGTTGTGTGTCTGTGAGTTGTGCTGGTTGTGTGTCTGAGTTGTGCTGGTTGTGTGTCTGAGTTGTGCGTCTGTGAGTTGTGCTGGTTGTGCGTCTGTGTTGTGCTGGTTGCGCGTCTGTGAGTTGTGCTGGTTGCGCGTCTGTCAGTTGTGCTGGTTGCGTGTCTGTCAGTTGTGCTGGTTGTGTGTCTGTGGGTTGTGCTGGTTGTGTGCCTGTGGGTTGTGCTGGTTGTGTGCCTGTGGGTTGTGCTGGTTGTGTGTCTGTTATTCTGGTTGTGTGTCTGTCAGTTGTGCTGGTTGTGTGTCTGTGGGTTGTGCTGGTTGTGTGTCTGAGTTGTGCTGGTTGTGTGTCTGTCAGTTGTGCTGGTTGTGTGTCTGTGAGTTGTGCTGGTTGTGTGTCTGAGTTGTGCTGGTTGTGTTTCTGTCAGTTGTGCTGGTTGTGTGTCTGTCAGTTGTGCTGGTTGTGTGTCTGTCAGTTGTGCTGGTTGTGTGCCTTTGAGTTGCGCTGGTTTAGTGTCTGTCAGTTGTGCTGGTTTTGTGTCTGTCAGTTGTGCTGGTTGTGTGTCTGTCAGTTGTGCTGGTTGTGTGTGTCAGTTGTGCTGGTTGTGTGTCTGTCAGTTGTGCTGGTTGTGTGTCTGTCAGTTGTGCTGGTTGTGTGTCTGTCAGTTGTGCTGGTTGTGTGTCTGAGTTGTGCTGGTTGTGTGCCTTTGAGTTGCGCTGGTTTAGTGTCTGAGTTGTGCTGGTTTACTGTCTGAGAGTTGTGCTGGTTGTGTGTCTGAGAGTTGTGTTGGTTTAGTGTCAGAGTTGTGCTGGTTCTGAGTGTGTTCACAGTTGTGCTGGTTGTGTGTCTGAGTTGTGCTGGTTTACTGTCTGAGAGTTGTGCTGGTTGTGTGTCTGTGAGTTGTGCGTCTCTTAGTTGTGCTGGTTGTGTGTCTCTTAGTTGTGCTGGTTGTGTGTCTCTGAGTTGTGCTGGTTCTGAGTGTGTTCACAGTTGTGCTGTCGGTGGGGACCCAGTCAGGGGTAAAGCCTGTAGGTATACTGGTTGACAAGACAGTCATAGTGAGGGGTGATGTTGGGAACTTGAAGATACCAGGCAGCCTACCGCTGAGGATTACACAGCTGTCTGCCAAATGTCTGGCCGAGCTGTAAGAGATGAGACGTCACACAGATCTGAGATCTGCCTAGACAAGGCTGTTACATAACACCACAACTCTGACAGGAGACACTAACGTGCTCAACTGGAAAACACGCACATACAGTATGTGTGAAAACACACACACACACCAAGAGAAAGAGGGCAAGAGAGAGAGAGAAATAGAGAGAGAAATAGAGAGAGAGAGGCAGGGTATATAAAACATACTAATAGACAAACAGAGAGGGAGAGTAGAGCTCACGCACCGCAATTGTCCTCTCATGTGCCACGCATGTTAGCCATCTCCCAGCCTGGAAACAGCCATGTTCACAACAGAAACAAATGTATGTATGTATACAGCCAACACAGACACATGCCCATTAGGCCCTGGCTGTACACAGTACCATGGTGAATATAGAACTGTCAGGCCCTTTAAGCCCCGGCTATACACAGTACAACCACTCCAACATTGCTCGTCCTAATATTTATATATTTCTTAATTCCATTCTTTACTTAGATTTGTGTGTATTGTTGTGAACTGTTAGATATTCCTGCACTGTTGGAGCTAGGAACACAAGCATTCCGCTACACCCGCAATAACATCTGCCTGGACTTTGGCTGGTCAGCATGGAGTCCCTATTCTGCCTAAACTATGCATCTGACACTAAGTAATAGCTTGTGAAGTAGAAAAGAGAGAGAGCAGATGGGCCAGATATACTTGTCTACATACAGAGAACTGATCCCTCTCAGGACCAGAGAGCTTAGAGCTGCGCTTGGGTCTTTGGGAAAAAAAAGGCTTCAAATGAAAAGAGAATAGGAGGGGAAGTTGGCTGCTAGCACGTCAGAAAAATCAGGAGAGAACAGAGGAAATCGGTTGCTCACTTACACGCACGCACACACCCTATCTTTCTTTTAATCTTACAACAAAGGACTTGGGGGAAAAAAACGCTGTTGAGTAAAGGCCCGAAGAGCTGAGGTGTGTGAGCACTGAGCGGGATCTGAAAGGTGTGTGAGTGTGGTTGAGCATCAAGCGGGGTTTGAGAGGTGTGTGTTCGTGGCTGTGTTAGAGAGTACAGGGTCTCAGGTGTGAGTCAGTCTGCTAGGTCTGCTCTATGATGTGATTAGGGGAGACCGACAGGTCCTCTGATCTGTTCTGATGGATTCTCCGTCTGGCCAGGAGGTTCCGCCACCTCCACTCCCCTTACTCTCCACTTCACTACCCGCTGCATGCCGCTTTATACAACACCAGCCCAAACTGCACTTTAGTCACTTCTTCTGAAATATCCTGTCTTATTAGACACTGTGATTGGTTACAGCACTGACTGACCACTCCTCACAAAGCCTGTTTAATCATCTGATGCTGTAAGAAGTTGAAAACAAGGTAAAATATGTTTTGTCCTGTGAACAGCCGTTAGCTATAGTTCTGCCCTTTCACAGAAGTAGCTACATTTGAGGTTAATAAACATTGCTTCTAGTATTAACAGTAACAGGCATCTTCTGATAAAAGGGCCGCTTCTTTGTGCAGCCTAATTGGGAACTAGAAAGGTATAACATCTGAACAAAAGGCTATAACAGGAAAACGTAAATTAATAGCCTGCCCGTTTATTTGCTTTAACCACTGAACACAACCGCCGCGTACTAGAGACAGGCTTCTATTTCCTTAATGCCACACATAGAGACAGGCATCTATTTCCTTAATGCCACACATCTTTTTCTCAATAAAATGTTGAAAAGACTACAACCAGATCACACAAGATAGACTTCGGTATTCTACGTTTTCCAGGTGCCCAGGACATCAGGAGATTTCTTCAATACCGTACACTAGGAGCAACTTAACCGTCCATTTTTTCCTGTATAAACAACCTTAACCTTTACTTCACCCATAGACGTTTACCCCCCCGGACAAATGTCGAATACTGAAGTGACATGAGATATTGTTGCTAGTTGAGCCGACCATATCAAACCACACTGCTTGCTCTCCTTTATCTTCTTTTGCACAATCTTTACAGTACTCGCTGAAGTTCACCAGTAAACCCAGTGTTTATTTGATTTTCTTTTGCCGAAATGTGTGCCAATACTCAGCTTTAAAAGTGAAAGGCGACTAATTGAAACTTGAAGTTTTACGGTATACGTCACGGTGCTGACTGAGTTATACGTCACCGGTGCTGACTGAGTTATACGTCACGGTGCTGACTGAGTTATAAGTCACGGTGCTGACTGAGTTATACGTCACGGTGCTGACTGAGTTATACATCACGGTGCTGACTGAGTTATACGTCACGGTGCTGACTGAGTTATACGTCACGGTGCTGACTGAGTTATACGTCACGGTGCTGACTGAGTTATACGTCACGGTGCTGACTGTGTTTTAACTCCATCTTAGCAACTGCTTTCAAACTTCTTCAAGGGCATGCCATAATGACATCTGGATCGATGTAGACCAAACAAAAGCCTGGATGGTTCGGGGCGTAGCCCCAACTCCGCCCACTGATCCCTCCGCTTTTGTGTCGCCGGAGGAACCAGACCGTGGATCATCACCGAAAGCTCTGAACCGTAGATCGTCGCCGGAGGTTCCGGACTGCAGACCGTCACCGAAGACTCCGGGCTGCAGACCGCCGCCGAAGGCTCCGGACTGGGGGACGTCGCCGGAGGCTCCGGACTGCGGGACGTCGCTGTAGGCTCCGTGCCATGGATCACTGGAGGCTTCTTGCCATGGATCATCACTGGAGGCTCCGGGCCATGGATCATCACTGGAGGCTCTGGGCCATGGATCATCCCTACAGGCTCCGGGCCATGGATCATCCCTACAGGCTCCGGGCCATGGATCATCACTGGAGGCTTCGTGCCATGGATCATCACTGGAGGCTTCAGACCATTGATCATCACTGGAGGCTTCTTACGTTGAGCTGGAACAGGTCTCACCGGACTGGGGAGACGCACAGGAGACTGGGTGCGCAGAGCAGGCACAGGGTATACTGGGCCGTGGAGGCGCACTGGAGGTCTGGAGCTTAGGGCTGGGACAACCCGTCCTGGCTGTATGCTTACTTTAGCCCGGCAAGTGCGGGGCGCGGGCACAGGACGAACTGGGCTGTGCAGGCGCACTGGCAACACAGTGCGTAGAGCTGGCGCAGGATATCCTGGACCGAAGAGTTGCACCGGAGACCAGGAACACTGAGCCGGCACAATCCTTCCTGGCTGGATGCCAACTCTAGCACGGCAACTGCGGGGCACAGGCACAGAGCGCACCAGGCTGTGAATGCGCACTGGCAACACCGTGCGAATCACCGCATAACACGGTGCCTGACCATTCCTACTCTCCCCACGGTAAGCACGGGGAGTTGGCTCAGGTCTCCACCCTGACTCTGCCAATCTCCCCGTGTGCCCCCCCCATAAATGTATTTTGGGGGTGCCTCAAGTGCTTCCGTCGTTGCCGTGCTAGTTCTTCGTAACGTTGCCGTTCCTCCCTCGCTGTCTCCACCTGCTTCCATGGCAGGGTCTTGTCCCCTGCCATTACCTCCTCCCAAGTCCAGGACATCCTCCACTCTTTCCTTTCCCGGGCCCAGGATCCCTGCTCCTCCTGGGCACGCTGCTTGGTCCTTTTGTGGTGGGATCTTCTGTGACGTTTGTCGTTAAATGTAGACCAAGGCACAGCGTGAGTTGGGTTCATCATACTTCATTTTCAATGTGAACCAGAAAAAACAATAAACAATACACCAAACGAAAAGCTAGGTGTGCAAACACATGCAACACAAAGACAAGATCCCACAACTGACTGTGGGAAAAAGGGCTGCCTATGTATGATTCCCAATCAGAGACAACGAATGACAGCTGCCTCTGATTGGAAACCATACTCGGCCAATCAAAGAAAAAGACAACATAGACATACAACACATAGAATGCCCACCCCATGTCACACCCTGACCTAACCAAACAGAGAAAAACGGCTCTCTCAGGTCAGGGTGTGACAGTGAGAGGATGACTTAAAAAAATCAATGGTGCCCCCCAGTCAGTAATTCGACCATGATTATGACAAATTTAGTTAGCTGGCTGGACTAATTTACCAACCTTAAAAATGTGGCTAGCTAATTAAGTGACTGTCAGTAGCTAGGTTTCCATCCAATTGGCAAGATATTTTAATTCATAAAATATGCGCATTTTCATATCAGTGGTGTGTTTCCGCCAAACGGACTCAGTGCGTGACCAGCACAACATAAGCAAAAAAGTGTGCACTAAGTTTTCATGTGCCGAATAAAAATCTACCGACAGTTTTGTTTGTTAAATAGCAAATGTGCCCACTTGGCACATGCACTCTAGCCAACAGTCTCACAGATACAGTGCGGGTATGCGAGTCTACATTATGAGATTATTATGGACAAGAGAGAGAATATTTGTATTTGTCAAATGGCAATCAAGCATCGATCATCATATCACCTGAATAAGACTCTCAACATTTATTGGAAAGGAGCATCAAGCTCATCATCGTTCACTTTCACCACCCTGTGAAGTTCATAATAACTTATTTAATCTGTAGCCTAATAAACTGCATGGTTTCCCAAGTCGTAGTGGGACAACCACACACCATATAATCGTGTGACTCCAAACTTTACTTTGATATGATGGTTATTATATCAATATTTGCGCGTAAAGGTGTTTCAACCACCATTTCTCACGTAATTAATTTTAATGACAGAAAAATATCCCACCATGTCGAACAAACGAATTACCTGTCAGTATTTACAACCGAAACTTCCTGTTATTTTTTATTTATAAGGTATGACTTTATTCGCATAAAAACTATGGATGGAAACGTGGATAGTGACTGACATAACTAAAAAATTGCTGATGCACAACAACATTTCTAAATGTCACCTTCTGTATTCTACTATTCTAACTCTCAACAGTAATTTGAGACCACGACTGAGTTCCTAAAAAGTATTTTATGGACAGTATGCTTGTCTGAGATTCCCATCCGATGACCTGAAGAGTTAGATGTCAATCTCTGGGAGTTTAAGCAGTTTCTTTTGTCTCGCCAACTGGGTACTTGGAAAGGTAAAGTGGTTAACTTATTTACTTTGCCCTTCATAGGCTTACTTATGATTAAGACAAAGGGGGGAATGTGGCTAATTCAGATTTATTTTTATTTTTATTTATTTCACCTTTATTTAACCAGGTAGGCAAGTTGAGAACAAGTTCTCATTTACAATTGCGTCCTGGCCAAGATAAAGCAAAGCAGTTTGACACATACAACATCACAGAGTTACACATGGAGTAAAACAAACATACAGTCAATAATACAGTAGAAAAATAAGTCTATATACAATGTGAGCAAATGAGGTGAGATAAGGGAGGTAAAGGCAATAAAAGGCCATGGTGGCGAAGTACATACAATATAGCAAGTAAAACACTGCAATGGTAGGTTTGCAGTGGAAGAAAGTGCAAAGTAGAAATATAAATAATGGGGTGCAAAGGAGCAAAATAAATAAATAAATAAATACAGTAGGGGAAGAGGTAGTTGTTTGGGCTAAATTATAGAAGGGCTATGTACAGGCACAGTAATCTCTGAGCTGCTGTGACAGTTGGTGCTTAAAGCTAATGAGGGAGATAAGTGTTTCCAGTTTTAGAGATTTTTGTAGTTCGTTCCAGTCATTGGCAGCAGAGAACTGGAAGGAGAGTTGGCCGAAGGAGGAATTGGCTTTGGGGTTGACCAGAGAGATATACCTGCTGGAGCGCGTGTTACAGGTGGGTGCTGCTATGGTGACCAGCGAGCTGAGATAAGGGGAGACTTTACCTAGCAGGGTCTTGTAGATGACCTGGAGCCAGTGGGTTTGGCGACGAGTATGAAGCGAGGGCCAGCCAACGAGAGCATACAGGTCGCAGTGGTGGGTAGTATGTGGGGCTTTGGTGACAAAACGGATGGCACTGTGATAGACTGCATCCAATTTATTGAGTACGGTATTCGAGGCTATTTTGTAAATGGCATCGCCGAAGTCGAGGATCGGTAGGATGGTCAGTTTTATGAGGATATGTATGGCAGCATGAGTGAAGGATGCTTTGTTGCGAAATAGGAAGCCAATTCTAGATGTAACTTTGGATTGGAGATGTTTGATGTGAGTCTGGAAGGAGAGTTTACAGTCTAACCAGACACCTAGGTATTTGTAGTGATGAAGAGTAGTGATGCTGGACGGGCGGGCAGGTGCAGGCAGCGATCGGTTGAAAAGCATGCATTTAGTTTTGCTTGGATTTAAGAGCAGTTGGAGGCCACGGAAGGAGAGTTGTATGGCATTGAAGCTCGCCTGGAGGGTTGTTAACACAGTGTCCAAAGAAGGGCCAGAAGTATACAGAATGGTGTTGTCTGCGTAGAGGTGGATCAGAGACTCACCAGCAGCAAGAGCGACATCATTGATGTATACAGAGCAGAGAGTCGGCCCAAGAATTGAACCCTGTGGCACCCCCGTAGAGACTGCCAGAGTGCCAGACAACAGGCCCTCCGATTTGACACACTGAACTCTATCAGAGAAGTAGTTGGTGAACCAGGCGAGGCAATCATTTGATAAACCAAGACTATTGAGTCTGCCGATGAGGATGTGGTGATTGACAGAGTCGAAAGCCTTGGCCAGGTCAATGAATACGACTGCACAGTATTGTTTCTTATCGATGGTGGTTAAGATATCGTTTAGGACCTTGAGCGTGGCTGAGGTGCACCCATGACCAGCTCTGAAACCAGATTGAATAGCGAAGAAGGTGCGGTGGGATTCAAAATGGTCGGCAATCTGTTTGTTGACTTGGCTTTTGAAGACCTTAGAAAGGCAGGGTTGGATAGATATAGGTCTGTAGCAGTTTGGGTCAAGAGTGTCCCCCCCTTTGAAGAGGGCGATGACCGCAGCTGCTTTCCAATCTTTGGGAATCTCAGACGACACAAAAGAGAGGTTGAACAGGCTAGTAATATGGGTTGCAACAATTTCGGCAGATCATTTTAGAAAGAAACGGTCCTGATTGTCTAGCCTGGCTGATTTGTAGGGGTCCAGATTTTGCAGCTCTTTCAGAACATCAGCTGACTGGATTTGGCAGAAGGAGAAATGGGGAAGGCTTGGGCGAGTTGCTGTGGGGGGTGCAGGGCTGTTGACCGGGGTAGGGGTAGCCAGGTGGAAAGCATGGCCAGCCGTAGAAAAATGCTTATTGAAATTCTCAATTATAGTGGATTTATCAGTGGTGACAGAGTTTCCTATCCTCAGTGCAGTAGGCAGCTGGGAGGAGGTGCTCTTATTCTCCATGGACTTTACAGTGTCCCAGAACTTTTTTGAGTTTGGGTTGCAGGATGCAAATTTCTGCTTGAAAAAGTTAGCCTTGGCTTTTCTAACTGCCTGTGTGTGTTCCTAACTTCCCTCAAAAGTTGCATATCACGGGGGCTGTTCTATGCTAATGCAGAACACCACAGGATGTTTTTTTGTTGGTTAAGGGTAGTCAGGTCTGGAGAGAACCAAGGGCTATATCTGTTCCTGGTTCTACATTTCTTGAATGGGGCATGCATATTTAAAATGGTGAGGAAGGCATTTAAAAAAATAACCAGGCATCCTCTACAGACGGGATGAGGTCAAAATCCTTCCGGGATACCCGGGCCAGGTTGATTAGAAAGGCCTGCTCGCTGAAGTGTTTCAGGGAGCATTTGACAGTGATGAGTGGAGGTCGTTTGACCGCTGACCCATTACGGATGCAGGCAATGAGGCAGTGATCGCTGAGATCTTGGTTGAAAACAGCAGAGGTGTATTTAGAGGGCAAGTTGGTAAGGGTGATATCTATGAGGGTGCCCGTGTTTACGGATTTGGGGTTGTACCTGGTAGGTTCATTGATCATTTGTGTGAGATTGAGGGCATCAAGTTTAAATTGTAGGATGGCTGGGGTGTTAAGCATGTCCCAGTTTAGGTCACCTAGCAGCACGAGCTCTGAAGATAGATAGGGGGCAATCAGTTCACATATGGTGTCCAGAGCACAGCTGGGGGCAGAGGGTGGTCTATAGCCGGCGGCAACGGTGAGAGACTTGTTTTTAGAGAGGTGGATTTTTAAAAGTAGAAGTTCAAATTGTTTGGGTACAGACCTGGATAGTAGGACAGAACTCTGCAGGCTCTCTGCAGTAGATTGCAATACCGCCCCCTTTGGCCATTCTATCTTGTCTGAAAATGTTGTAGTTAGGGATGGAGATTTCAGAGTTTTTGGTGGTCTTCCTAAACCAGGATACAGACACGGCTAGGACATCCGGGTTTTCAGAGTCTGCTAAAGCAGTGAATGAAACAAACTTAGGGAGGAGGCTTCTAATGTTAACATGCATGAAACCAAGGCTATTACGGTTACAGAAGTCATCAAAAGAGAGCGCCTGGGGAATAGGAGTGTAGCTAGGCACTGCAGGGCCTGGATTCAACTCTACATCGCCAGAGGAACAGAAGAGGAGTAGGAAATGGGTACGGCTAAAAGCTATGAGAATTGGTCGTCTAGGACGTCCGGAACAGAGAGTAAAAGGAGCAGGTTTCTGGGGGCGATAAAATAGCTTCACGGTATAATGTACAGACAAAGGTATGGTAGGATGTGAATACAGTGGAGGTAAACCTAGGCATTGAGTGATGATAAGAGAGATATTGTCTCTAGAATAAGGTCAATAGAAGCAAGCTTGGAAGTGAACATATAAGTAATGACATGGAGCGCCAAACCCTCGACAATGACATGGAGTGCCTAACCCTCGACAAAACCCTAACCTTGAGAAAACCTTCACCCAACGTCCTAACCCCAACACAACCATATACACACTACAGTATAGCATAAACCATCTAACGTCCTAACCACAACACAACCAAATACAAACTACAGTATAGCATAAACCTTCACCTAACGTCCTAACCCCAACACAACCAAATACACACTTCAGTATAGCATAAACCATCTAACGTCCTAACCCCAACACAACCAAATACATACTACAGTATAGCATAAACCTTCACCTAACGTCCTAACCCCAACACAACCAAATACACACTACAGTATAGCATAAACCTTCACCTAACGTCCTAACCCCAACACAACCAAATACACACTACAGTATAGCATAAACCATCACCTAACGTCCTAACCCCAACACATTCAAATACACACTACAGTATAGCATAAACCTTCACCTAACGTCCTAACCCCAACACAACCAAATACACACTACAGTATAGCATAAACCTTCACCTAACGTCCTAACCCCAACACAACCAAATACACACTACAGTATAGCATAAACCTTCACCTAACGTCCTAACCCCAACACAACCAAATACACACTACAGTATAGCATAAACCATCACCTAACGTCCTAACCCCAACACATTCAAATACACACTACAGTATAGCATAAACCTTCACCTAACGTCCTAACCCCAACACAACCAAATACACACTACAGTATAGCATAAACCTTCACCTAACGTCCTAACCCCAACACATTCAAATACACACTACAGTATAGCATAAACCTTCACCTAATGTCCTAACCCCAACACATTCAAATACACACTACAGTATAGCATAAACCTTCACCTAACGTCCTAACCCCAACACATTCAAATACACACTACAGTATAGCATAAACCTTCACCTAACGTCCTAACCCCAACACATTCAAATACACACTACAGTATAGCATAAACCTTCACCTAATGTCCTAACCCCAACACAACCACATGTATACACTACACCAGGGGTATTTAACTCTTACCCTACGAGGTCCGGAGACAGCTGGTTTTCAGATCTACATGATTAATTGGACCCACCTGGTGTCACAGATCTAAATCAGTCTCTGATTAGAGGGGAACAACGAAAATGCAGTGGAACTGGCTTCGAGGTCCAGAGTTGAGTTTGAGGGCACAACATTATAGCATTAACCTTCATCTAAAGTCCTAACCCCAACACAACCAAATCCATCCACTATAGCATATAACCTTCATCTAAAGTCCTAACCCCAACACAACCAAATCCATCCACTATAGCATTAACCTTCATCTAAAGTCCTAACCCCAACACAACCAAATCCATCCACTATAGCATTAACCTTCATCTAAAGTCCTAACCCCAACACAACCAAATCCATCCACTATAGCATAAACCTTCATCTAAAGTCCTAACCCCAACACAACCAAATCCATCCACTATAGCATAAGCTTCATCTAAGTCCTAACCCCAACACAACCAAATCCATCACTATAGCATTAACCTTCATCTAAAGTCCTAACCCCAACACAACCAAATCCATCCACTATAGCATTAACCTTCATCTAAAGTCCTAACCCCAACACAACCAAATCCATCCACTATAGCATTAACCTTCATCTAAAGTCCTAACCCCAACACAACCAAATCCATCCACTATAGCATTAACCTTCATCTAAAGTCCTAACCCCAACACAACCAAATCCATCCACTATAGCATTAACCTTCATCTAAAGTCCTAACCCCAACACAACCAAATCCATCCACTATAGCATTAACCTTCATCTAAAGTCCTAACCCCAACACAACCAAATCCATCCACTATAGCATTAACCTTCATCTAAAGTCCTAACCCCAACACAACCAAATCCATCCACTATAGCATTAGCCTTCATCTAAAGTCCTAACCCCAACACAACCAAATCCATCCACTATAGCATAAACCTTCATCTAAAGTCCTAACCCCAACACAACCAAATCCATCCACTATAGCATTAACCTTCATCTAAAGTCCTAACCCCAACACAACCAAATCCATCCACTATAGCATTAACCTTCATCTAAAGTCCTAACCCCAACACAACCAAATCCATCCACTATAGCATTAACCTTCATCTAAAGTCCTAACCCCAACACAACCAAATCCATCCACTATAGTATAAACCTTCATCTAAAGTCCTAACCCCAACACAACCAAATCCATCCACTATAGCATTAACCTTCATCTAAAGTCCTAACCCCAACACAACCAAATCCATCCACTATAGCATTAACCTTCATCTAAAGTCCTAACCCCAACACAACCAAATCCATCCACTATAGCATTAACCTTCATCTAAAGTCCTAACCCCAACACAACCAAATCCATCCACTATAGCATAAACCTTCATCTAAAGTCCTAACCCCAACACAACCAAATCCATCCACTATAGCATTAACCTTCATCTAAAGTCCTAACCCCAACACAACCAAATCCATCCACTATAGCATTAACCTTCATCTAAAGTCCTAACCCCAACACAACCAAATCCATCCACTATAGCATTAACCTTCATCTAAAGTCCTAACCCCAACACAACCAAATCCATCCACTATAGCATTAACCTTCATCTAAAGTCCTAACCCCAACACAACCAAATCCATCCACTATAGCATTAACCTTCATCTAAAGTCCTAACCCCAACACAACCAAATCCATCCACTATAGCATTAACCTTCATCTAAAGTCCTAACCCCAACACAACCAAATCCATCCACTATAGCATTAACCTTCATCTAAAGTCCTAACCCCAACACAACCAAATCCATCCACTATAGCATTAACCTTCATCTAAAGTCCTAACCCCAACACAACCAAATCCATCCACTATAGCATTAACCTTCATCTAAAGTCCTAACCCCAACACAACCAAATCCATCCACTATAGCATAAACCTTCATCTAAAGTCCTAACCCCAACACAACCAAATCCATCCACTATAGCATTAACCTTCATCTAAAGTCCTAACCCCAACACAACCAAATCCATCCACTATAGCATTAACCTTCATCTAAAGTCCTAACCCCAACACAACCAAATCCATCCACTATAGCATTAACCTTCATCTAAAGTCCTAACCCCAACACAACCAAATCCATCCACTATAGTATAAACCTTCATCTAAAGTCCTAACCCCAACACAACCAAATCCATCCACTATAGCATTAACCTTCATCTAAAGTCCTAACCCCAACACAACCAAATCCATCCACTATAGCATTAACCTTCATCTAAAGTCCTAACCCCAACACAACCAAATCCATCCACTATAGCATTAACCTTCATCTAAAGTCCTAACCCCAACACAACCAAATCCATCCACTATAGCATAAACCTTCATCTAAAGTCCTAACCCCAACACAACCAAATCCATCCACTATAGCATTAACCTTCATCTAAAGTCCTAACCCCAACACAACCAAATCCATCCACTATAGCATTAACCTTCATCTAAAGTCCTAACCCCAACACAACCAAATCCATCCACTATAGCATTAACCTTCATCTAAAGTCCTAACCCCAACACAACCAAATCCATCCACTATAGCATAAACCTTCATCTAAAGTCCTAACCCCAACACAACCAAATCCATCCACTATAGCATTAACCTTCATCTAAAGTCCTAACCCCAACACAACCAAATCCATCCACTATAGCATAAACCTTCATCTAAAGTCCTAACCCCAACACAACCAAATCCATCCACTATAGCATTAACCTTCATCTAAAGTCCTAACCCCAACACAACCAAATCCATCCACTATAGCATTAACCTTCATCTAAAGTCCTAACCCCAACACAACCAAATCCATCCACTATAGCATAAACCTTCATCTAAAGTCCTAACCCCAACACAACCAAATCCATCCACTATAGCATTAACCTTCATCTAAAGTCCTAACCCCAACACAACCAAATCCATCCACTATAGCATTAACCTTCATCTAAAGTCCTAACCCCAACACAACCAAATCCATCCACTATAGCATTAACCTTCATCTAAAGTCCTAACCCCAACACAACCAAATCCATCCACTATAGCATTAACCTTCATCTAAAGTCCTAACCCCAACACAACCAAATCCATCCACTATAGCATTAACCTTCATCTAAAGTCCTAACCCCAACACAACCAAATCCATCCACTATAGCATTAACCTTCATCTAAAGTCCTAACCCCAACACAACCAAATCCATCCACTATAGCATTAACCTTCATCTAAAGTCCTAACCCCAACACAACCAAATCCATCCACTATAGTATAAACCTTAATTTCACCATAAACCTAGCAACTTTATGACCTTAACAAAAAAACAACACTTTATCTACTTACCTCAATACCAGCCTGAACAAGCACCTGAACCTTAAAAATGAACACATTGTGTGTGTGTTTGATGGTGCTTTCCAGGGCTGTTTCACACAATTACCTCATCAAGGCTGAATCACTGTACTCAGCTGACCCCTTGACCCCACAAAGTGACGGCTGAGCATCACACTCCAGGAGTGTGTGGACAGGTGATGTGTGACTACCTTGCTACCATTATGCTACAATCCTGGATAGAGCCAGGGATTGTTTCCTGGGTGCAGAGGTTGTGTGTGTGTGTTGTGGTGTGGTGTGTGTGTGTGTTGTGGTGTGTGTGTGTTGGAGCTGATTATGAAATGGAATCCCCCCCAGAAGAACTGGCCTGGTTCATAAAGCACTTCATTATATCCTGCACTTCTCACCAATATTCCGTAATTTTCCGGGCCACTGAATGGGAATGGTATCGCTGAGACGAAGAAAAAAAAAAGAATCCCTTAGAAATAACTTTATTTTAGCACATTAGCATGACTCAGTAGCACGGTGCTGCGGTGCGGTGGTCTGTTGTTCCACCAAAGGACATGCAATTAGAGATTGAGACAGAAAAACGGATTAGCTTCGTGTTCTGCTAGCATCGTTAATACCCCCAATTTCCCCTTTCATCTGCTTCAGCTTGTAGAGAAGGAAGTCAAACAAGGTTCTGACACCAAACAAATCAAAGAACAATTAGCTTAAATTAGTAAACTTTTCTCTCACCCCCCTTTTCTTTCTTTCTGTCATCCATTCTCCTTTGTCTTTCTATCCCTTTCTTCTTGGTCTCAGTTATTTTGGGGGGCTAATAAGTGAACTGCGTATTGGCTGGGATTAGTTTTGTGGTTACTTCACATGGAGGGGGGATAACAGGCTTGGACTATAGTGGGGTGGGATTGGGGGAGGGCAACATATCTTCTGTACCCCACACACCATTCATTCACAACTCCAAAGACTGAAGGATGGAGGAGATGAAGGGGGTGGTGCCATTCATTCACTGGGCTTGTGTTTGAAACTTAAACTTACTGAGCTCCTGAAAACTGACAATGGCAAAAATGTATGTATGTCAAACAATGTAACATGGCTTATTGTTTCTACATAGTAGTTCAAAGTAATGTCTAGTGTCTAGTGTCTCTTATTGTGTTGTACAATAAGAGTGAAATCAAGCCCTGTGATTGGATCTACCTTCAGTAGAGTCCAGGGCAGAGAGCCAGGGATGTCACCTGATTGGCTATCTCTGCTAAAAGACACTCTACGAGCATTCTGTGGTTTATGAAGAGATCTGACAAATGTACCTGATGATGAAATGTATCTCATGGGCCAAAATACATTTATCCTGTCAATGGCGAAAAGGTGCCAAAAGAATAAAGTATAACTTTTTGTGGTGATTTATGACTGGCTGGATTACACAAAGACAACTGCTTCATCTTCTAGGTGGCAGAGGACCAGACGGGAACAGAAACACAGCATCTAGGTGACAGAGGACTGGATAGGAACAGAAACACAGTGTCTCGGTGACAGAGGACCAGACAGGAACAGAAACACAGCGTCTCGGTGACAGAGGACCGGACAGGAACAGAAACACAGCGTCTCGGTGACAGAGGACCAGACGGGAACAGAAACACAGCGTCTAGGTGACAGAGGACCGGAGGGGAACAGAAACACAGCATCTAGGTGACAGAGGACAGGAACAGAAACACAACGTCTAGGTGACAGAGGACCGGACGGGAACAGAAACACAGCGTCTTGGTGACAGAGGACCGGATGGGAACAGAAACACAGCGTCTCGGTGACAGAGGACAGGACGGGAACAGAAACACAGCGTCTCGGTGACAGAGGACCGGACGGGAACAGAAACACAGCATCTCGGTGACAGAGGACAGGACGGGAACAGAAACACAGAGTCTAGGTGACAGAGGACCGGACGGGAACAGAAACACAGCGTCTCGGTGGCAAAGGACCGGACGGGAACAGGAACACAGCGTCTCGGTGACAGAGGACCAGACGGGAACAGAAACACAGCGTCTAGGTGACAGAGGACAGGACGGGAACAGAAACACAGCGTCTTGGTGACAGAGGACAGGAACAGAAACACAGCGTCTAGGTGACAGAGGACAGGACAGGAAAAAAAACACAGCGTCTAGGTGACAGAGGACAGGAACAGAAACACAGCGTCTAGGTGACAGAGGACAGGACGGGAACAGAAACACAGAGTCTAGGTGACAGAGGACAGGACTGGAACAGAAACACAGCGTCTAGGTGACAGAGGACAGGACGGGAACAGAAACACAGCGTCTCGGTGACAGAGGACAGGACGGGAACAGAAACACAGCGTCTCGGTGACAGAGGACCAGACGGGAACAGAAACACAGCGTCTAGGTGACAGAGGACAGGACGGGAACAGAAACACAGCGTCTCGGTGACAGAGGACAGGAACAGAAACACAGCGTCTAGGTGACAGAGGACAGGACAGGAACAGAAACACAGCGTCTAGGTGACAGAGGACAGGAACAGAAACACAGCGTCTAGGTGACAGAGGACAGGACGGGAACAGAAACACAGAGTCTAGGTGACAGAGGACAGGACGGGAACAGAAACACAGCGTCTCGGTGACAGAGGACCGGACGGGAACAGAATCACAGCGTCAAGGTGACAGAGGACCGGACAGGAACAGAAACACAGCGTCTAGGTGACAGAGGACAGGACGGGAACAGAAACACAGAGTCTAGGTGACAGAGGACAGGACGGGAACAGAAACACAGCGTCTAGGTGACAGAGGACCAGACGGGAACAGAAACACAGAGTCTCGGTGACAGAGGACCGGACGGGAACAGAAACACAGCGTCTCGGTGACAGAGGACCGGACGGGAACAGAAACACAGCGTCTCGGTGACAGAGGACAGGACGGGAACAGAAACACAGCGTCTAGGTGACAGAGGACAGGACGGGAACAGAAACACAGCGTCTAGGTGACAGAGGACAGGACGGGAACAGAAACACAGCGTCTAGGTGACAGAGGACCGGACGGGAACAGAAACACAGCGTCTCGGTGACTGACGACAAGAACAGAAACACAGCGTCTCGGTGACAGAGGACAGGACAGGAACAGAAACACAGCGTCTCGGTGACAGAGGACCAGACAGGAACAGAAACACAGCGTCTCGGTGACAGAGGACCGGACGGGAACAGAAACTCAGCGTCTCGGTGACAGAGGACCAGACGGGAACAGAAACACAGCGTCTAGGTGACAGAGGACCGGACGGGAACAGAATCACAGCGTCTAGGTGACAGAGGACAGGAACAGAAACACAACGTCTAGGTGACAGAGGACCGGACGGGAACAGAAACACAGCGTCTCGGTGACAGAGGACCGGACGGGAACAGAAACACAGCGTCTCGGTGACAGAGGACAGGACGGGAACAGAAACACAGAGTCTAGGTGACAGAGGACCGGACGGGAACAGAAACACAGCGTCTCGGTGACAGAGGACCGGACGGGAACAGAAACACAGCATCTAGGTGACAGAGGACCGGACGGGAACAGAAACACAGCATCTCGGTGACAGAGGACGGGACAGGACGGGAACAGAAACACAGAGTCTAGGTGACAGAGGACCGGAAGGGAACAGAAACACAGCGTCTCGGTGACAGAGGACCGGACGGGAACAGAAACACAGCGTCTCGGTGACAGAGGACCGGACGGGAACAGAAACACAGCATCTCGGTGACAGAGGACAGGACGGGAACAGAAACACAGCGTCTAGGTGACAGAGGACCGGACGGGAACAGAAACACAGCGTCTCGGTGACAGAGGACAGGACGGGAACAGAAACACAGCGTCTCGGTGACAGAGGACAGGACGGGAACAGAAACACAGCGTCTAGGTGACAGAGGACAGGACGGGAACAGAAACACAGCGTCTCGGTGACAGAGGACAGGACGGGAACAGAAACACAGCGTCTCGGTGACAGAGGACAGGACGGGAACAGAAACACAGCGTCTCGGTGACAGAGGACAGGACGGGAACAGAAACACAGCGTCTAGGTGACAGAGGACAGGACGGGAACAGAAACACAGCGTCTAGGTGACAGAGGACAGGAACAGAAACACAGCGTCTCGGTGACAGAGGACAGGAACAGAAACACAGCGTCTAGGTGACAGAGGACTTGGTAGGAACAGAAACACAGCGTCTCGGTGACAGAGGACCGGACGGGAACAGAAACACAGCGTCTCGGTGACAGAGGACAGGACGGGAACAGAAACACAGCGTCTCGGTGACAGAGGACAGGAACAGAAACACAGCGTCTAGGTGACAGAGGACAGGACGGGAACAGAAACACAGAGTCTAGGTGACAGAGGACAGGACGGGAACAGAAACACAGCGTCTCGGTGACAGAGGACAGGAACAGAAACACAGCGTCTAGGTGACAGAGGACCGGACGGGAACAGAATCACAGCGTCAAGGTGACAGAGGACCGGACAGGAACAGAAACACAGAGTCTAGGTGACAGAGGACAGGACGGGAACAGAAACACAGCGTCTCGGTGACAGAGGACAGGAACAGAAACACAGCGTCTCGGTGACAGAGGACAGGAACAGAAACACAGCGTCTCGGTGACAGAGGACCGGACGGGAACAGAATCACAGCGTCAAGGTGACAGAGGACCGGACAGGAACAGAAACACAGCGTCTAGGTGACAGAGGACAGGAACAGAAACACAGCGTCTAGGTGACAGAGGACAGGACGGGAACAGAAACACAGAGTCTAGGTGACAGAGGACAGGACGGGAACAGAAACACAGCGTCTAGTTGACAGAGGACCAGACGGGAACAGAAACACAGAGTCTCGGTGACAGAGGACCGGACGGGAACAGAAACACAGCGTCTCGGTGACAGAGGACCGGACGGGAACAGAAACACAGCGTCTCGGTGACAGAGGACAGGACGGGAACAGAAACACAGCGTCTAGGTGACAGAGGACAGGACGGGAACAGAAACACAGCGTCTAGGTGACAGAGGACAGGACGGGAACAGAAACACAGCGTCTCGGTGACTGACGACAAGAACAGAAACACAGCGTCTCGGTGACAGAGGACAGGACAGGAACAGAAACACAGCGTCTCGGTGACAGAGGACCAGACAGGAACAGAAACACTGCGTCTCGGTGACAGAGGACCGGACGGGAACAGAAACTCAGCGTCTCGGTGACAGAGGACCAGACGGGAACAGAAACACAGCGTCTAGGTGACAGAGGACCGGACGGGAACAGAATCACAGCGTCTAGGTGACAGAGGACAGGAACAGAAACACAACGTCTAGGTGACAGAGGACCGGACGGGAACAGAAACACAGCGTCTTCGTGACAGAGGACCGGATGGGAACAGAAACACAGCGTCTCGGTGACAGAGGACAGGACGGGAACAGAAACACAGCATCTCGGTGACAGAGGACAGGACGGGAACAGAAACACAGAGTCTAGGTGACAGAGGACCGGACGGGAACAGAAACACAGCGTCTCGGTGACAGAGAACCGGACGGGAACAGAAACACAGCGTCTCGGTGACAGAGGACCGGACGGGAACAGAAACACAGCGTCTCGGTGACAGACGACCAGACGGGAACAGAAACACAGCGTCTCGGTGACAGAGGACAGGACGGGAACAGAAACACAGCGTCTAGGTGACAGAGGACAGGACGGGAACAGAAACACAGCGTCTAGGTGACAGAGGACCGGACGGGAACAGAAACACAGCGTCTCGGTGACTGACGACAAGAACAGAAACACAGCGTCTCGGTGACAGAGGACAGGACGGGAACAGAAACACAGCGTCTAGGTGACAGAGGACAGGACGGGAACAGAAACACAGCGTCTAGGTGACAGAGGACAGGACGGGAACAGAAACACAGCGTCTCGGTGACAGAGGACAGGACGGGAACAGAAACACAGCGTCTCGGTGACAGAGGACAGGACGGGAACAGAAACACAGCGTCTCGGTGACAGAGGACAGACGGGAACAGAAACACAGCGTCTAGGTGACAGAGGACAGGACGGGAACAGAAACACAGCGTCTAGGTGACAGAGGACCGGACGGGAACAGAAACACAGCGTCTCGGTGACAGAGGACCGGACGGGAACAGAAACACAGCAGTCTCGGTGACAGAGGACCGGACGGGAACAGAAACACAGCGTCTAGGTGACAGAGGACCGGACGGGAACAGAAACACAGCGTCTAGGTGACAGAGGACCGGACGGGAACAGAAACACAGCATCTCGGTGACAGAGGACCGGACAGGACGGGAACAGAAACACAGAGTCTAGGTGACAGAGGACCGGACGGGAACAGAAACACAGCGTCTCGGTGACAGAGGACCGGACGGGAACAGAAACACAGCATCTCGGTGACAGAGGACCGGACGGGAACAGAAACACAGCATCTCGGTGACAGAGGACCGGACAGGACGGGAACAGAAACACAGCGTCTAGGTGACAGAGGACTTGGTAGGGAACAGAAACACAGCGTCTCGGTGACAGAGGACCGGACGGGAACAGAAACACAGCGTCTCGGTGACAGAGGACAGGACGGGAACAGAAACACAGCGTCTCGGTGACAGAGGACGGACGGGAACAGAAACACAGCGTCTAGGTGACAGAGGACAGGACGGGAACAGAAACACAGAGTCTAGGTGACAGAGGACAGGACGGGAACAGAAACACAGCGTCTCGGTGACAGAGGACCGGACGGGAACAGAATCACAGCGTCAAGGTGACAGAGGACCGGACAGGAACAGAAACACAGCGTCTAGGTGACAGAGGACAGGAACAGAAACACAGCGTCTAGGTGACAGAGGACAGGACGGGAACAGAAACACAGAGTCTAGGTGACAGAGGACAGGACGGGAACAGAAACACAGCGTCTAGGTGACAGAGGACCAGACGGGAACAGAAACACAGAGTCTCGGTGACAGAGGACCGGACGGGAACAGAAACACAGCGTCTCGGTGACAGAGGACCGGACGGGAACAGAAACACAGCGTCTCGGTGACAGAGGACAGGACGGGAACAGAAACACAGCGTCTAGGTGACAGAGGACAGGACGGGAACAGAAACACAGCGTCTAGGTGACAGAGGACAGGACGGGAACAGAAACACAGCGTCTAGGTGACAGAGGACCGGACGGGAACAGAAACACAGCGTCTCGGTGACTGACGACAAGAACAGAAACACAGCATCTCGGTGACAGAGGACAGGACAGGAACAGAAACACAGCGTCTCGGTGACAGAGGACAAGACAGGAACAGAAACACAGCGTCTCGGTGACAGAGGACCGGACGGGAACAGAAACTCAGCGTCTCGGTGACAGAGGACCGGACGGGAACAGAAACACAGCGTCTAGGTGACAGAGGACCGGACGGGAACAGAAACACAGCGTCTAGGTGACAGAGGACAGGAACAGAAACACAGCGTCTAGGTGACAGAGGACCGGACGGGAACAGAAACACAGCGTCTACGTGACAGAGGACCGGACGGGAACAGAAACACAGCGTCTCGGTGACAGAGGACCAGGACGGGAACAGAAACACAGCAGTCTCGGTGACAGAGGACCGGACGGGAACAGAAACACAGCGTCTCGGTGACAGAGGACCGGACGGGAACAGAAACACAGCGTCTCGGTGACAGAGGACAGGACGGGAACAGAAACACAGCGTCTCGGTGACAGAGGACCGGACAGTGAACAGAAACACAGCGTCTCGGTGACAGAGGACCGGACGGGAACAGAAACACAGCGTCTCGGTGACAGAGGACCAGGACGGGAACAGAAACACAGCGTCTAGGTGACAGAGGACCGGACGGGAACAGAAACACAGCGTCTCGGTGACTGACGACAAGAACAGAAACACAGCGTCTCGGTGACAGAGGACAGGACGGGAACAGAAACACAGCGTCTCGGTGGCAGAGAACCAGAAGGGAACAGAAACACAGCATCTAGGTGACAGAGGACTGGATAGGAACAGAAACACAGTGTCTCGGTGACAGAGGACCAGACAGGAACAGAAACACAGCGTCTCGGTGACAGAGGACCGGACAGGAACAGATACTCAGCTTCTCGGTGACAGAGGACCAGACGGGAACAGAAACACAGCGTCTAGGTGACAGAGGACCGGACGGGAACAGAAACACAGCGTCTAGGTGACAGAGGACCGGACGGGAACAGAAACACAGCATCTCGGTGACAGAGGACCGGACAGGACGGGAACAGAAACACAGAGTCTAGGTGACAGAGGACCGGACGGGAACAGAAACACAGCGTCTCGGTGACAGAGGACCGGACGGGAACAGAAACACAGCATCTAGGTGACAGAGGACCGGACGGGAACAGAAACACAGCATCTCGGTGACAGAGGACCGGACAGGACGGGAACAGAAACACAGAGTCTAGGTGACAGAGGACCGGAAGGGAACAGAAACACAGCGTCTCGGTGACAGAGGACCGGACGGGAACAGAAACACAGCGTCTCGGTGACAGAGGACCGGACGGGAACAGAAACACAGCATCTAGGTGACAGAGGACAGGACGGGAACAGAAACACAGCGTCTAGGTGACAGTGAACCGGACGGGAACAGAAACACAGCGTCTCGGTGACAGAGGACAGGACGGGAACAGAAACACAGCGTCTCGGTGACAGAGGACCAGACGGGAACAGAAACACAGCGTCTCGGTGACAGAGGACCAGGACGGGAACAGAAACACAGCGTCTAGGTGACAGAGGACAGGACGGGAACAGAAACACAGCGTCTAGGTGACAGAGGACAGGACGGGAACAGAAACACAGCGTCTCGGTGACAGAGGACAGGAACAGAAACACAGCGGTTAGGTGACAGAGGACAGGACAGGAACAGAAACACAGCGTCTAGGTGACAGAGGACAGGAACAGAAACACAGCGTCTAGGTGACAGAGGACAGGACGGGAACAGAAACACAGCGTCTCGGTGACAGAGGACAGGAACAGAAACACAGCGTCTAGGTGACAGAGGACAGGACAGGAACAGAAACACAGCGTCTAGGTGACAGAGGACAGGAACAGAAACACAGCGTCTAGGTGACAGAGGACAGGACGGGAACAGAAACACAGAGTCTAGGTGACAGAGGACAGGACGGGAACAGAAACACAGCGTCTCGGTGACAGAGGACCGGACGGGAACAGAAACACAGCGTCTAGGTGACAGAGGACGGAGGAACAGAAACACAGCGTCTCGGTGACAGAGGACCGGACGGGAACAGAAACACAGCGTCTCGGTGACAGAGGACCGGACGGGAACAGAAACACAGCGTCTAGGTGACAGAGGACCGGACGGGAACAGAAACACAGCGTCTCGGTGACAGAGGACAGGAACAGAAACACAGCGTCTAGGTGACAGAGGACGGACGGGAACAGAAACACAGCGTCTAGGTGACAGAGGACCGGACGGGAACAGAAACACAGCGTCTCGGTGACAGAGGACCGGACGGGAACAGAAACACAGCGTCTCGGTGACAGAGGACTGGACGGGAACAGAAACACAGCGTCTAGGTGACAGAGGACTGGATAGGAACAGAAACACAGCGTCTCGGTGACAGAGGACCGGACGGGAACAGAAACACAGCGTCTCGGTGACAGAGGACAAGGAACAGAAACACAGCGTCTAGGTGACAGAGGACAGGAACAGAAACACAGCGTCTAGGTGACAGAGGACCGGACGGGAACAGAAACACAGCGTCTCGGTGACAGAGGACAGGACAGGAACAGAAACACAGCGTCTCGGTGACAGAGGACCAGACGGGAACAGAAACACAGCGTCTAGGTGACAGAGGACCGGATGACAACAGAAACACAGCGTCCCGGTGACAGAGGACCGGACGGGAACAGAAACACAGCGTCTAGGTGACAGAGGACTGGATAGCAACAGAAACACAGCGTCTAGGTGACAGAGGACTGGATAGGAACAGAAACACAGCGTCTAGGTGACAGAGGACCGGACGGGAACAGAAACACAGCGTCTAGGTGACAGAGGACTGGATAGGAACAGAAACACAGCGTCTAGGTGACAGAGGACTGGATAGGAACAGAAACACAGCGTCTCGGTGACAGAGGACAGGACGGGGACAGAAACACAGAGTCTAGGTGACAGAGGACCGGACGGGAACAGAAACACAGCGTCTCGGTGACAGAGGACCGGACGGGAACAGAAACACAGCGTCTCGGTGACAGACGACAGGACGGGAACAGAAACAATGAGTCTAGGTGACAGAGGACCGGACGGGAACAGAAACACAGCGTCTCCGTGACAGAGGACAGGACGGGAACAGAAACACAGCGTCTCGGTGACAGAGGACCGGACGGGAACAGAAACACAGAGTCTAGGTGACAGAGGACAGGACTGGAACAGAAACACAGCGTCTAGGTGACAGAGGACAGGACGGGAACAGAAACACAGCGTCTCGGTGACAGAGGACCAGACGGGAACAGAAACACAGCGTCTAGGTGACAGAGGACAGGACGGGAACAGAAACACAGCGTCTCGGTGACAGAGGACAGGAACAGAAACACAGCGTCTAGGTGACAGAGGACAGGACAGGAACAGAAACACAGCATCTAGGTGACAGAGGACAGGAACAGAAACACAGCGTCTAGGTGACAGAGGACAGGACGGGAACAGAAACACAGAGTCTAGGTGACAGAGGACAGGACTGGAACAGAAACACAGCGTCTAGGTGACAGAGGACAGGACGGGAACAGAAACACAGCGTCTCGGTGACAGAGGACCAGACGGGAACAGAAACACAGCGTCTAGGTGACAGAGGACAGGACGGGAACAGAAACACAGCGTGTCGGTGACAGAGGACAGGAACAGAAACACAGCGTCTAGGTGACAGAGGACAGGACAGGAACAGAAACACAGCGTCTAGGTTACAGAGGACAGGAACAGAAACACAGCGTCTAGGTGACAGAGGACAGGACGGGAACAGAAACACAGCGTCTAGGTGACAGAGGACCAGACGGGAACAGAAACACAGCGTCTAGGTGACAGAGGACAGGACGGGAACAGAAACACAGCGTCTCGGTGACAGAGGACCGGACGGGAACAGAAACACAGCGTCTAGGTGACAGAGGACCGGACGGGAACAGAAACACAGCGTCTAGGTGACAGAGGACAGGACGGGAACAGAAACACAGCGTCTAGGTGACAGAGGACCGGACGGGAACAGAAACACAGCGTCTAGGTGACAGAGGACCGGACGGGAACAGAAACACAGCGTCTCGGTGACAGAGGACCGGACGGGAACAGAAACACAGCGTCTAGGTGACAGAGGACCGGACGGGAACAGAAACACAGCGTCTCGGTGACAGAGGACAGGACGGGAACAGAAACACAGCGTCTCGGTGACAGAGGACAGGACGGGAACAGAAACACAGCGTCTAGGTGACAGAGGACAGGACGGGAACAGAAACACAGCGTCTAGGTGACAGAGGACAAGAACAGAAACACAGCGTCTCGGTGACAGAGGACCGGACGGGAACAGAAACACAGCGTCTAGGTGACAGAGGACCGGACGGGAACAGAAACACAGCGTCTCGGTGACAGAGGACAGGACGGGAACAGAAACACAGCGTCTCGGTGACAGAGGACCGGAGGGAACAGAAACACAGCGTCTAGGTGACAGAGGACAGGACGGGAACAGAAACACAGCGTCTCGGTGACAGAGGACCGGACGGGAACAGAAACACAGCGTCTCGGTGACAGAGGACAGGACGGGAACAGAAACACAGCGTCTAGGTGACAGAGGACAGGACGGGAACAGAAACACAGCGTCTAGGTGACAGAGGACAGGACGGGAACAGAAACACAGCGTCTCGGTGACAGAGGACCAGACGGGAACAGAAACACAGCGTCTAGGTGACAGAGGACAGGACGGGAACAGAAACACAGCGTCTCGGTGACAGAGGACCGGACGGGAACAGAAACACAGCGTCTAGGTGACAGAGGACAGGACAGGAACAGAAACACAGCGTCTAGGTGACAGAGGACAGGAACAGAAACACAGCGTCTAGGTGACAGAGGACAGGACGGGAACAGAAACACAGAGTCTAGGTGACAGAGGACAGGACGGGAACAGAAACACAGCGTCTAGGTGACAGAGGACAGGACGGGAACAGAAACACAGCGTCTCGGTGACAGAGGACCGGACGGGAACAGAAACACAGCGTCTAGGTGACAGAGGACAGGACGGGAACAGAAACACAGCGTCTCGGTGACAGAGGACGAGGAACAGAAACACAGCGTCTAGGTGACAGAGGACAGGACGGGAACAGAAACACAGCGTCTAGGTGACAGAGGACCGGACGGGAACAGAAACACAGCGTCTCGGTGACAGAGGACAGGACAGGAACAGAAACACAGCGTCTCGGTGACAGAGGACCAGACGGGAACAGAAACACAGCGTCTAGGTGACAGAGGACCGGATGACAACAGAAACACAGCGTCTCGGTGACAGAGGACCGGACGGGAACAGAAACACAGCGTCTAGGTGACAGAGGACTGGATAGCAACAGAAACACAGCGTCTAGGTGACAGAGGACTGGATAGGAACAGAAACACAGCGTCTAGGTGACAGAGGACCGGACGGGAACAGAAACACAGCGTCTAGGTGACAGAGGACTGGATGGAACAGAAACACAGCGTCTAGGTGACAGAGGACCGGACGGGAACAGAAACACAGCGTCTCGGTGACAGAGGACAGGAACAGAAACACAGCGTCTAGGTGACAGAGGACCGGACGGGAACAGAAACACAGCGTCTAGGTGACAGAGGACCGGACGGGAACAGAAACACAGCGTCTCGGTGACAGAGGACCGGACGGGAACAGAAACACAGCGTCTAGGTGACAGAGGACCGGACGGGAACAGAAACACAGCGTCTCGGTGACAGAGGACAGGACGGGAACAGAAACACAGCGTCTAGGTGACAGAGGACCGGACGGGAACAGAAACACAGCGTCTAGGTGACAGAGGACAGGACGGGAACAGAAACACAGCGTCTAGGTGACAGAGGACAGGACGGGAACAGAAACACAGCGTCTCGGTGACAGAGGACAGGACGGGAACAGAAACACAGCGTCTAGGTGACAGAGGACCGGACGGGAACAGAAACACAGCGTCTCGGTGACAGAGGACCGGACGGGAACAGAAACACAGCGTCTCGGTGACAGACGACAGGACGGGAACAGAAACACAGCGTCTAGGTGACAGAGGACCGGACGGGAACAGAAACACAGCGTCTAGGTGACAGAGGACAGGACGGGAACAGAAACACAGCGTCTCGGTGACAGAGGACCGGACGGGAACAGAAACACAGAGTCTAGGTGACAGAGGACAGGACTGGAACAGAAACACAGCGTCTAGGTGACAGAGGACAGGACGGGAACAGAAACACAGCGTCTCGGTGACAGAGGACCAGACGGGAACAGAAACACAGCGTCTAGGTGACAGAGGACAGGACGGGAACAGAAACACAGCGTCTCGGTGACAGAGGACAGGAACAGAAACACAGCGTCTAGGTGACAGAGGACAGGACAGGAACAGAAACACAGCATCTAGGTGACAGAGGACAGGAACAGAAACACAGCGTCTAGGTGACAGAGGACAGGACGGGAACAGAAACACAGAGTCTAGGTGACAGAGGACAGGACTGGAACAGAAACACAGCGTCTAGGTGACAGAGGACAGGACGGGAACAGAAACACAGCGTCTCGGTGACAGAGGACCAGACGGGAACAGAAACACAGCGTCTAGGTGACAGAGGACAGGACGGGAACAGAAACACAGCGTGTCGGTGACAGAGGACAGGAACAGAAACACAGCGTCTAGGTGACAGAGGACAGGACAGGAACAGAAACACAGCGTCTAGGTTACAGAGGACAAGAACAGAAACACAGCGTCTAGGTGACAGAGGACAGGACGGGAACAGAAACACAGCGTCTAGGTGACAGAGGACCAGACGGGAACAGAAACACAGCGTCTAGGTGACAGAGGACAGGACGGGAACAGAAACACAGCGTCTCGGTGACAGAGGACCGGACGGGAACAGAAACACAGCGTCAAGGTGACAGAGGACCGGACAGGAACAGAAACACAGCGTCTAGGTGACAGAGGACAGGAACAGAAACACAGCGTCTAGGTGACAGAGGACAGGACGGGAACAGAAACACAGAGTCTAGGTGACAGAGGACAGGACGGGAACAGAAACACAGCGTCTAGGTGACAGAGGACCGGACGGGAACAGAAACACAGCGTCTCGGGGACAGAGGACCGGACGGGAACAGAAACACAGAGTCTCGGTGACAGAGGACCGGACGGGAACAGAAACACAGCGTCTCGGTGACAGAGGACCGGACGGGAACAGAAACACAGCGTCTCGGTGACAGAGGACCAGACGGGAACAGAAACACAGCGTCTCGGTGACAGAGGACAGGACGGGAACAGAAACACAGCGTCTAGGTGACAGAGGACAGGACGGGAACAGAAACACAGCGTCTAGGTGACAGAGGACAAGAACAGAAACACAGCGTCTCGGTGACAGAGGACCTGACGGGAACAGAAACACAGCGTCTAGGTGACAGAGGACCAGACGGGAACAGAAACACAGCGTCTCGGTGACAGAGGACAGGAACAGAAACACAGCGTCTAGGTGACAGAGGACCGGAAGGGAACAGAAACACAGCGTCTAGGTGACAGAGGACAGGAACAGAAACACAACGTCTAGGTGACAGAGGACCGGACGGGAACAGAAACACAGCGTCTTGGTGACAGAGGACCGGATGGGAACACAAACACAGCGTCTCGGTGACAGAGGACAGGACGGGAACAGAAACACAGCGTCTAGGTGACAGAGGACAGGACGGGAACAGAAACACAGCGTCTCGGTGACAGAGGACCGGACGGGAACAGAAACACAGCGTCTAGGTGACAGAGGACTTGGTAGGAACAGAAACACAGCGTCTCGGTGACAGAGGACCGGACTGGAACAGAAACACAGCGTCTCGGTGACAGAGGACAGGACGGGAACAGAAACACAGCATCTCGGTGACAGAGGACCGGACGGGAACAGAAACACAGCGTCTCGGTGACAGAGGACAGGAACAGAAACACAGCGTCTAGGTGACAGAGGACCAGACGGGAACAGAAACACAGCGTCTAGGTGACAGAGGACCGGATGACAACAGAAACACAGCGTCTCGGTGACAGAGGACCGGACGGGAACAGAAACACAGCGTCTAGGTGACAGAGGACTGGATAGCAACAGAAACACAGCGTCTAGGTGACAGAGGACTGGATAGGAACAGAAACACAGCGTCTAGGTGACAGAGGACCGGACGGGAACAGAAACACAGCGTCTAGGTGACAGAGGACTGGATAGGAACAGAAACACAGCGTCTAGGTGACAGAGGACTGGATAGGAACAGAAACACAGCATCTCGGTGACAGAGGACAGGACGGGGACAGAAACACAGAGTCTAGGTGACAGAGGACCGGACGGGAACAGAAACACAGCGTCTCGGTGACAGAGGACCGGACGGGAACAAAAACACAGCGTCTCGGTGACAGACGACAGGACGGGAACAGAAACAATGAGTCTAGGTGACAGAGGACCGGACGGGAACAGAAACACAGCGTCTAGGTGACAGAGGACAGGACGGGAACAGAAACACAGCGTCTCGGTGACAGAGGACCAGACGGGAACAGAAACACAGCGTCTAGGTGACAGAGGACAGGACGGGAACAGAAACACAGCGTCTCGGTGACAGAGGACAGGAACAGAAACACAGCGTCTAGGTGACAGAGGACAGGACAGGAACAGAAACACAGCATCTAGGTGACAGAGGACAGGAACAGAAACACAGCGTCTAGGTGACAGAGGACAGGACGGGAACAGAAACACAGAGTCTAGGTGACAGAGGACAGGACTGGAACAGAAACACAGCGTCTAGGTGACAGAGGACAGGACGGGAACAGAAACACAGCGTCTCGGTGACAGAGGACCAGACGGGAACAGAAACACAGCGTCTAGGTGACAGAGGACAGGACGGGAACAGAAACACAGCGTGTCGGTGACAGAGGACAGGAACAGAAACACAGCGTCTAGGTGACAGAGGACAGGACAGGAACAGAAACACAGCGTCTAGGTTACAGAGGACAGGAACAGAAACACAGCGTCTAGGTGACAGAGGACAGGACGGGAACAGAAACACAGCGTCTAGGTGACAGAGGACCAGACGGGAACAGAAACACAGCGTCTAGGTGACAGAGGACAGGACGGGAACAGAAACACAGCGTCTCGGTGACAGAGGACCGGACGGGAACAGAAACACAGCGTCAAGGTGACAGAGGACACGGACGAGGAACAGAAACACAGCGTCTAGGTGACAGAGGACAGGACGGGAACAGAAACACAGAGTCTAGGTGACAGAGGACCGGACGGGAACAGAAACACAGCGTCTCGGTGACAGAGGACCGGACGGGAACAGAAACACAGCGTCTCGGTGACAGAGGACCAGACGGGAACAGAAACACAGCGTCTCGGTGACAGAGGACAGGACGGGAACAGAAACACAGCGTCTAGGTGACAGAGGACCGGACGGGAACAGAAACACAGCGTCTAGGTGACAGAGGACAGGACGGGAACAGAAACACAGCGTCTAGGTGACAGAGGACAAGAACAGAAACACAGCGTCTCGGTGACAGAGGACCGGACGGGAACAGAAACACAGCGTCTAGGTGACAGAGGACCAGACGGGAACAGAAACACAGCGTCTCGGTGACAGAGGACAGGAACAGAAACACAGCGTCTAGGTGACAGAGGACCGGACGGGAACAGAAACACAGCGTCTAGGTGACAGAGGACCAGACGGGAACAGAAACACAGCGTCTAGGTGACAGAGGACCGGATGACAACAGAAACACAGCGTCTCGGTGACAGAGGACCGGACGGGAACAGAAACACAGCGTCTAGGTGACAGAGGACTGGATAGGAACAGAAACACAGCGTCTAGGTGACAGAGGACTGGATAGGAACAGAAACACAGCGTCTAGGTGACAGAGGACCGGACGGGAACAGAAACACAGCGTCTAGGTGACAGAGGACAGGACGGGAACAGAAACACAGCGTCTAGGTGACAGAGGACCGGACGGGAACAGAAACACAGCGTCTAGGTGACAGAGGACAGGACGGGAACAGAAACACAGCGTCTAGGTGACAGAGGACCGGACGGGAACAGAAACACAGCGTCTAGGTGACAGAGGACCGGACGGGAACAGAAACACAGCGTCTAGGTGACAGAGGACCGGACGGGAACAGAAACACAGCGTCTAGGTGACAGAGGACAGGACTGGAACAGAAACACAGCGTCTAGGTGACAGAGGACAGGACGGGAACAGAAACACAGCGTCTAGGTGACAGAGGACCGGACGGGAACAGAAACACAGCGTCTCGGTGACAGAGGACCGGACGGGAACAGAAACACAGCGTCTCGGTGACAGAGGACAGGACGGGAACAGAAACACAGCGTCTCGGTGACAGAGGACCGGACGGGAACAGAAACACAGCGTCTAGGTGACAGAGGACAGGACGGGAACAGAAACACAGCGTCTCGGTGACAGAGGACCGGACGGGAACAGAAACACAGCGTCTAGGTGACAGAGGACAGGACGGGAACAGAAACACAGCGTCTAGGTGACAGAGGACAGGACGGGAACAGAAACACAGCGTCTCGGTGACAGAGGACCAGACGGGAACAGAAACACAGCGTCTAGGTGACAGAGGACAGGACGGGAACAGAAACACAGCGTCTCGGTGACAGAGGACAGGAACAGAAACACAGCGTCTAGGTGACAGAGGACAGGACAGGAACAGAAACACAGCGTCTAGGTGACAGAGGACAGGAACAGAAACACAGCGTCTAGGTGACAGAGGACAGGACGGGAACAGAAACACAGAGTCTAGGTGACAGAGGACAGGACTGGAACAGAAACACAGCGTCTAGGTGACAGAGGACAGGACGGGAACAGAAACACAGCGTCTAGGTGACAGAGGACCGGATGACAACAGAAACACAGCGTCTCGGTGACAGAGGACCGGACGGGAACAGAAACACAGCGTCTAGGTGACAGAGGACTGGATAGCAACAGAAACACAGCGTCTAGGTGACAGAGGACTGGATAGGAACAGAAACACAGCGTCTAGGTGACAGAGGACCGGACGGGAACAGAAACACAGCGTCTAGGTGACAGAGGACTGGATAGGAACAGAAACACAGCGTCTCGGTGACAGAGGACCAGGAACAGAAACACAGCGTCTAGGTGACAGAGGACAGGACGGGAACAGAAACACAGCGTCTAGGTGACAGAGGACCGGACGGGAACAGAAACACAGCGTCTAGGTGACAGAGGACAGGACGGGAACAGAAACACAGCGTCTCGGTGACAGAGGACCGGACGGGAACAGAAACACAGCGTCAAGGTGACAGAGGACCGGACAGGAACAGAAACACAGCGTCTAGGTGACAGAGGACAGGAACAGAAACACAGCGTCTAGGTGACAGAGGACAGGACGGGAACAGAAACACAGAGTCTAGGTGACAGAGGACAGGACGGGAACAGAAACACAGCGTCTAGGTGACAGAGGACCGGACGGGAACAGAAACACAGCGTCTCGGGGACAGAGGACCGGACGGGAACAGAAACACAGAGTCTCGGTGACAGAGGACCGGACGGGAACAGAAACACAGCGTCTCGGTGACAGAGGACCGGACGGGAACAGAAACACAGCGTCTCGGTGACAGAGGACCAGACGGGAACAGAAACACAGCGTCTCGGTGACAGAGGACAGGACGGGAACAGAAACACAGCGTCTAGGTGACAGAGGACAGGACGGGAACAGAAACACAGCGTCTAGGTGACAGAGGACAAGAACAGAAACACAGCGTCTCGGTGACAGAGGACCTGACGGGAACAGAAACACAGCGTCTAGGTGACAGAGGACCAGACGGGAACAGAAACACAGCGTCTCGGTGACAGAGGACAGGAACAGAAACACAGCGTCTAGGTGACAGAGGACCGGAAGGGAACAGAAACACAGCGTCTAGGTGACAGAGGACAGGAACAGAAACACAACGTCTAGGTGACAGAGGACCGGACGGGAACAGAAACACAGCGTCTTGGTGACAGAGGACCGGATGGGAACACAAACACAGCGTCTCGGTGACAGAGGACAGGACGGGAACAGAAACACAGCGTCTAGGTGACAGAGGACAGGACGGGAACAGAAACACAGCGTCTCGGTGACAGAGGACCGGACGGGAACAGAAACACAGCGTCTAGGTGACAGAGGACTTGGTAGGAACAGAAACACAGCGTCTCGGTGACAGAGGACCGGACTGGAACAGAAACACAGCGTCTCGGTGACAGAGGACAGGACGGGAACAGAAACACAGCGTCTCGGTGACAGAGGACCGGACGGGAACAGAAACACAGCGTCTCGGTGACAGAGGACAGGAACAGAAACACAGCGTCTAGGTGACAGAGGACCGGACGGAACAGAAACACAGCGTCTCGGTGACAGAGGACCGGACGGGAACAGAAACACAGCGTCTAGGTGACAGAGGACCAGACGGGAACAGAAACACAGCGTCTAGGTGACAGAGGACCGGATGACAACAGAAACACAGCGTCTCGGTGACAGAGGACCGGACGGGAACAGAAACACAGCGTCTAGGTGACAGAGGACTGGATAGCAACAGAAACACAGCGTCTAGGTGACAGAGGACTGGATAGGAACAGAAACACAGCGTCTAGGTGACAGAGGACAGGACGGGAACAGAAACACAGCGTCTCGGTGACAGAGGACCGGACGGGAACAGAAACACAGCGTCTCGGTGACAGAGGACAGGACGGGAACAGAAACACAGCGTCTAGGTGACAGAGGACAGGACGGGAACAGAAACACAGCGTCTAGGTGACAGAGGACAAGAACAGAAACACAGCGTCTCGGTGACAGAGGACCTGACGGGAACAGAAACACAGCGTCTAGGTGACAGAGGACCGGACGGGAACAGAAACACAGCGTCTCGGTGACAGAGGACAGGAACAGAAACACAGCGTCTAGGTGACAGAGGACCGGAAGGAACAGAAACACAGCGTCTAGGTGACAGAGGACAGGAACAGAAACACAGCGTCTAGGTGACAGAGGACCGGACGGGAACAGAAACACAGCGTCTAGGTGACAGAGGACCGGATGGGAACAGAAACACAGCGTCTCGGTGACAGAGGACAGGACGGGAACAGAAACACAGCGTCTAGGTGACAGAGGACAGGACGGGAACAGAAACACAGCGTCTAGGTGACAGAGGACCGGACGGCAACAGAAACACAGCGTCTCGGTGACAGAGGACCGGACGGGAACAGAAACACAGCGTCTAGGTGACAGAGGACTGGATAGCAACAGAAACACAGCGTCTAGGTGACAGAGGACTGGATAGGAACAGAAACACAGCGTCTAGGTGACAGAGGACCGGACGGGAACAGAAACACAGCGTCTAGGTGACAGAGGACTGGATAGGAACAGAAACACAGCGTCTAGGTGACAGAGGACTGGATAGGAACAGAAACACAGCGTCTAGGTTACAGAGGACAGGAACAGAAACACAGCGTCTAGGTGACAGAGGACAGGACGGGAACAGAAACACAGCGTGTCGGTGACAGAGGACAGGAACAGAAACACAGCGTCTAGGTGACAGAGGACAGGACAGGAACAGAAACACAGCGTCTAGGTGACAGAGGACAGGACGGGAACAGAAACACAGCGTCTCGGTGACAGAGGACCGGACGGGAACAGAAACACAGCGTCAAGGTGACAGAGGACCGGACAGGAACAGAAACACAGCGTCTAGGTGACAGAGGACAGGAACAGAAACACAGCGTCTAGGTGACAGAGGACAGGACGGGAACAGAAACACAGAGTCTAGGTGACAGAGGACAGGACGGGAACAGAAACACAGCGTCTAGGTGACAGAGGACCGGACGGGAACAGAAACACAGCGTCTCGGGGACAGAGGACCGGACGGGAACAGAAACACAGAGTCTCGGTGACAGAGGACCGGACGGGAACAGAAACACAGTGTCTCGGTGACAGAGGACCGGACGGGAACAGAAACACAGCGTCTCGGTGACAGAGGACCAGACGGGAACAGAAACACAGCGTCTCGGTGACAGAGGACAGGACGGGAACAGAAACACAGCGTCTAGGTGACAGAGGACAGGACGGGAACAGAAACACAGCGTCTAGGTGACAGAGGACAAGAACAGAAACACAGCGTCTCGGTGACAGAGGACCTGACGGGAACAGAAACACAGCGTCTAGGTGACAGAGGACCAGACGGGAACAGAAACACAGCGTCTCGGTGACAGAGGACAGGAACAGAAACACAGCGTCTAGGTGACAGAGGACCGGAAGGGAACAGAAACACAGCGTCTAGGTGACAGAGGACAGGAACAGAAACACAACGTCTAGGTGACAGAGGACCGGACGGGAACAGAAACACAGCGTCTTGGTGACAGAGGACCGGATGGGAACACAAACACAGCGTCTCGGTGACAGAGGACAGGACGGGAACAGAAACACAGCGTCTAGGTGACAGAGGACAGGACGGGAACAGAAACACAGCGTCTCGGTGACAGAGGACCGGACGGGAACAGAAACACAGCGTCTAGGTGACAGAGGACTTGGTAGGAACAGAAACACAGCGTCTCGGTGACAGAGGACCGGACTGGAACAGAAACACAGCGTCTCGGTGACAGAGGACAGGACGGGAACAGAAACACAGCGTCTCGGTGACAGAGGACCGGACGGGAACAGAAACACAGCGTCTCGGTGACAGAGGACAGGAACAGAAACACAGCGTCTAGGTGACAGAGGACCGGACGGGAACAGAAACACAGCGTCTCGGTGACAGAGGACCGGACAGGAACAGAAACACAGCGTCTAGGTGACAGAGGACAGGACAGGAACAGAAACACAGCGTCTAGGTGACAGAGGACAGGACGGGAACAGAAACACAGCGTCTAGGTGACAGAGGACCGGATGACAACAGAAACACAGCGTCTCGGTGACAGAGGACCGGACGGGAACAGAAACACAGCGTCTAGGTGACAGAGGACTGGATAGCAACAGAAACACAGCGTCTAGGTGACAGAGGACTGGATAGGAACAGAAACACAGCGTCTAGGTGACAGAGGACCGGACGGGAACAGAAACACAGCGTCTAGGTGACAGAGGACTGGATAGGAACAGAAACACAGCGTCTAGGTGACAGAGGACTGGATAGGAACAGAAACACAGCGTCTAGGTGACAGAGGACCGGACGGGAACAGAAACACAGCGTCTAGGTGACAGAGGACAGGACGGGAACAGAAACACAGCGTCGTCGGTGACAGAGGACCGACGGGAACAGAAACACAGCGTCTAGGTGACAGAGGACCGGACGGGAACAGAAACACAGCGTCTCGGTGACAGAGGACCGGACGGGAACAGAAACACAGCGTCTCGGTGACAGAGGACCGGACGGGAACAGAAACACAGCGTCTGGTGACAGAGGACACAGAAACACAGCGTCTGGTGACAGAGGACCGGACGGGAACAGAAACACAGCGTCTAGGTGACAGAGGACAGGACGGAACAGAAACACAGCGTCTAGGTGACAGAGGACAGGACGGGAACAGAAACACAGCGTCTCGGTGACAGAGGACCGGACGGGAACAGAAACACAGCGTCTGGTGACAGAGACAGGACGGGAACAGAAACAAGGTCTGGTGACAGAGGACAGGAACAGAAACACAGCGTCTAGGTGACAGAGGACAGGACGGAACAGAAACACAGCGTCTAGGTGACAGAGGACAGGACGGGAACAGAAACACAGAGTCTAGGTGACAGAGGACAGGACTGGAACAGAAACACAGGTCTAGGTGACAGAGGCGTCTAGGTGACAGAGCACAGGACGGGAACAGAAACACAGAGTCTAGGTGACAGAGGACCGGACGGGAACAGAAACACAGCGTCTCGGGGACAGAGGACCGGACGGGAACAGAAACACAGAGTCTCGGTGACAGAGGACCGGACGGGAACAGAAACACAGCGTCTCGGTGACAGAGGACCGGACGGGAACAGAAACACAGCGTCTCGGTGACAGAGGACCAGACGGGAACAGAAACACAGCGTCTCGGTGACAGAGGACAGGACGGGAACAGAAACACAGCGTCTAGGTGACAGAGGACAGGACGGGAACAGAAACACAGCGTCTAGGTGACAGAGGACAAGAACAGAAACACAGCGTCTCGGTGACAGAGGACCTGACGGGAACAGAAACACAGCGTCTAGGTGACAGAGGACCAGACGGGAACAGAAACACAGCGTCTCGGTGACAGAGGACAGGAACAGAAACACAGCGTCTAGGTGACAGAGGACCGGAAGGGAACAGAAACACAGCGTCTAGGTGACAGAGGACAGGAACAGAAACACAACGTCTAGGTGACAGAGGACCGGACGGGAACAGAAACACAGCGTCTTGGTGACAGAGGACCGGATGGGAACACAAACACAGCGTCTCGGTGACAGAGGACAGGACGGGAACAGAAACACAGCGTCTAGGTGACAGAGGACAGGACGGGAACAGAAACACAGCGTCTCGGTGACAGAGGACCGGACGGGAACAGAAACACAGCGTCTAGGTGACAGAGGACTTGGTAGGAACAGAAACACAGCGTCTCGGTGACAGAGGACCGGACTGGAACAGAAACACAGCGTCTCGGTGACAGAGGACAGGACGGGAACAGAAACACAGCATCTCGGTGACAGAGGACCGGACGGGAACAGAAACACAGCGTCTCGGTGACAGAGGACAGGAACAGAAACACAGCGTCTAGGTGACAGAGGACCAGACGGGAACAGAAACACAGCGTCTAGGTGACAGAGGACCGGATGCAACAGAAACACAGCGTCTCGGTGACAGAGGACCGGACGGGAACAGAAACACAGCGTCTAGGTGACAGAGGACAGGACGGGAACAGAAACACAGCGTCTAGGTGACAGAGGACCGGATGACAACAGAAACACAGCGTCTCGGTGACAGAGGACCGGACGGGAACAGAAACACAGCGTCTAGGTGACAGAGGACTGGATAGCAACAGAAACACAGCGTCTAGGTGACAGAGGACTGGATAGGAACAGAAACACAGCGTCTAGGTGACAGAGGACCGGACGGGAACAGAAACACAGCGTCTAGGTGACAGAGGACTGGATAGGAACAGAAACACAGCGTCTAGGTGACAGAGGACTGGATAGGAACAGAAACACAGCGTCTAGGTGACAGAGGACAGGACGGGAACAGAAACACAGCGTCTCGGTGACAGAGGACCGGACGGGAACAGAAACACAGCGTCAAGGTGACAGAGGACCGGACAGGAACAGAAACACAGCGTCTAGGTGACAGAGGACAGGAACAGAAACACAGCGTCTAGGTGACAGAGCACAGGACGGGAACAGAAACACAGAGTCTAGGTGACAGAGGACAGGACGGGAACAGAAACACAGCGTCTAGGTGACAGAGGACCGGACGGGAACAGAAACACAGCGTCTCGGGGACAGAGGACCGGACGGGAACAGAAACACAGAGTCTCGGTGACAGAGGACCGGACGGGAACAGAAACACAGCGTCTCGGTGACAGAGGACCGGACGGGAACAGAAACACAGCGTCTCGGTGACAGAGGACCAGACGGGAACAGAAACACAGCGTCTCGGTGACAGAGGACAGGACGGGAACAGAAACACAGCGTCTAGGTGACAGAGGACAGGACGGGAACAGAAACACAGCGTCTAGGTGACAGAGGACAAGAACAGAAACACAGCGTCTCGGTGACAGAGGACCTGACGGGAACAGAAACACAGCGTCTAGGTGACAGAGGACCAGACGGGAACAGAAACACAGCGTCTCGGTGACAGAGGACAGGAACAGAAACACAGCGTCTAGGTGACAGAGGACCGGAAGGGAACAGAAACACAGCGTCTAGGTGACAGAGGACAGGAACAGAAACACAACGTCTAGGTGACAGAGGACCGGACGGGAACAGAAACACAGCGTCTTGGTGACAGAGGACCGGATGGGAACACAAACACAGCGTCTCGGTGACAGAGGACAGGACGGGAACAGAAACACAGCGTCTAGGTGACAGAGGACAGGACGGGAACAGAAACACAGCGTCTCGGTGACAGAGGACCGGACGGGAACAGAAACACAGCGTCTAGGTGACAGAGGACTTGGTAGGAACAGAAACACAGCGTCTCGGTGACAGAGGACCGGACTGGAACAGAAACACAGCGTCTCGGTGACAGAGGACCAGGACGGGAACAGAAACACAGCGTCTAGGTGACAGAGGACCAGACGGGAACAGAAACACAGCGTCTGGTGACAGAGGACCGTGACAACAGAAACACAGCGTCTCGGTGACAGAGGACCGGACGGGAACAGAAACACAGCGTCTAGGTGACAGAGGACAGGACGGGAACAGAAACACAGCGTCTAGGTGACAGAGGACAAGAACAGAAACACAGCGTCTCGGTGACAGAGGACCGGACGGGAACAGAAACACAGCGTCTAGGTGACAGAGGACCAGACGGGAACAGAAACACAGCGTCTCGGTGACAGAGGACAGGAACAGAAACACAGCGTCTCGGTGACAGAGGACCGGACGGGAACAGAAACACAGCGTCTAGGTGACAGAGGACAGGACAGGAACAGAAACACAGCGTCTAGGTGACAGAGGACCAGACGGGAACAGAAACACAGCGTCTAGGTGACAGAGGACCGGATGACAACAGAAACACAGCGTCTCGGTGACAGAGGACCGGACGGGAACAGAAACACAGCGTCTAGGTGACAGAGGACTGGATAGCAACAGAAACACAGCGTCTAGGTGACAGAGGACTGGATAGGAACAGAAACACAGCGTCTAGGTGACAGAGGACCGGACGGGAACAGAAACACAGCGTCTAGGTGACAGAGGACTGGATAGGAACAGAAACACAGCGTCTAGGTGACAGAGGACTGGATAGGAACAGAAACACAGCGTCTAGGTTACAGAGGACAGGAACAGAAACACAGCGTCTAGGTGACAGAGGACAGGACGGGAACAGAAACACAGCGTGTCGGTGACAGAGGACAGGAACAGAAACACAGCGTCTAGGTGACAGAGGACAGGACAGGAACAGAAACACAGCGTCTAGGTTACAGAGGACAGGAACAGAAACACAGCGTCTAGGTGACAGAGGACAGGACGGGAACAGAAACACAGCGTCTAGGTGACAGAGGACCGGACGGGAACAGAAACACAGCGTCTCGGTGACAGAGGACAGGACGGGAACAGAAACACAGCGTCTCGGTGACAGAGGACCGGACGGGAACAGAAACACAGCGTCTAGGTGACAGAGGACCGGACAGGAACAGAAACACAGCGTCTAGGTGACAGAGGACAGACGGGAACAGAAACACAGCGTCTAGGTGACAGAGGACCGGACGGGAACAGAAACACAGCGTCTAGGTGACAGAGGACAGGACGGGAACAGAAACACAGCGTCTAGGTGACAGAGGACAGGACGGGAACAGAAACACAGCGTCTCGGTGACAGAGGACCGGACGGGAACAGAAACACAGCGTCTAGGTGACAGAGGACTGGAGGAACAGAAACACAGCGTCTCGGTGACAGAGGACCGGACTGGAACAGAAACACAGCGTCTCGGTGACAGAGGACAGGACGGGAACAGAAACACAGCATCTCGGTGACAGAGGACCGGACGGGAACAGAAACACAGCGTCTCCGTGATTGAGGACAGGACGGGAACAGAAACACAGCGTCTCGGTGAAAGAGGACCGGACGGGAACAGAAACACAGCTTCTCGGTGACAGAGGACCGGACAGGAAAGAAACACAGCATCTAGGTGACAGAGGACAGGACGGGAACAGAAACACAGAGTCTCGGTGACAGAGGACAGGACGGGAACAGAAACACAGCGTCTAGGTGACAGAGGACCGGACGGGAACAGAAACACAGCGTCTCGGTGACAGAGGACCGGACGGGAACAGAAACACAGCGTCTCGGTGACAGAGGACCGGACGGGAACAGAAACACAGCGTCTAGGTGACAGAGGACGGACGGGAACAGAAACACAGAGTCTAGGTGACAGAGGACAGGACGAACAGAAACACAGCGTCTAGGTGACAGAGGACCGGACGGGAACAGAAACACAGCGTCTCGGGGACAGAGGACCGGACGGGAACAGAAACACAGCGTCTCGGTGACAGAGGACCGGACGGGAACAGAAACACAGCGTCTCGGTGACAGAGGACCGGACGGGAACAGAAACACAGCGTCTCGGTGACAGAGGACCAGACGGGAACAGAAACACAGCGTCTCGGTGACAGAGGACGACGGGAACAGAAACACAGCGTCTAGGTGACAGAGGACCAGACGGGAACAGAAACACAGCGTCTAGGTGACAGAGGACCGGATGACAACAGAAACACAGCGTCTCGGTGACAGAGGACCGGACGGGAACAGAAACACAGCGTCTAGGTGACAGAGGACTGGATAGCAACAGAAACACAGCGTCTAGGTGACAGAGGACTGGATAGGAACAGAAACACAGCGTCTAGGTGACAGAGGACCGGACGGGAACAGAAACACAGCGTCTAGGTGACAGAGGACTGGATAGGAACAGAAACACAGCGTCTAGGTGACAGAGGACTGGATAGGAACAGAAACACAGCGTCTCGGTGACAGAGGACAGGACGGGGACAGAAACACAGAGTCTAGGTGACAGAGGACCGGACGGGAACAGAAACACAGCGTCTCGGTGACAGAGGACCGGACGGGAACAAAAACACAGCGTCTCGGTGACAGACGACAGGACGGGAACAGAAACACAGCGTCTAGGTGACAGAGGACCGGACGGGAACAGAAACACAGCGTCTAGGTGACAGAGGACCGAAGGACGGGAACAGAAACACAGCGTCTCGGTGACAGAGGACCAGGACGGGAACAGAAACACAGCGTCTAGGTGACAGAGGACAGGACGTGAACAGAAACACAGCGTCTCGGTGACAGAGGACAGGAACAGAAACACAGCGTCTAGGTGACAGAGGACAGGACAGGAACAGAAACACAGCATCTAGGTGACAGAGGACAGGAACAGAAACACAGCGTCTAGGTGACAGAGGACAGGACGGGAACAGAAACACAGAGTCTAGGTGACAGAGGACAGGACTGGAACAGAAACACAGCGTCTAGGTGACAGAGGACAGGACGGGAACAGAAACACAGCGTCTCGGTGACAGAGGACCAGACGGGAACAGAAACACAGCGTCTAGGTGACAGAGGACAGGACGGGAACAGAAACACAGCGTGTCGGTGACAGAGGACAGGAACAGAAACACAGCGTCTAGGTGACAGAGGACAGGACAGGAACAGAAACACAGCGTCTAGGTTACAGAGGACAGGAACAGAAACACAGCGTCTAGGTGACAGAGGACAGGACGGGAACAGAAACACAGCGTCTAGGTGACAGAGGACAGGACGGGAACAGAAACACAGCGTCTCGGTGACAGAGGACCGGACGGGAACAGAAACACAGCGTCAAGGTGACAGAGGACCGGACAGGAACAGAAACACAGCGTCTCGGTGACAGAGGACCGGACGGGAACAGAAACACAGCGTCTAGGTGACAGAGGACAGGACAGGAACAGAAACACAGCGTCTAGGTGACAGAGGACAGGAACAGAAACACAGCGTCTAGGTGACAGAGGACAGAAACACAGCGTCTAGGTGACAGAGGACAGGACGGGAACAGAAACACAGCGTCTCGGTGACAGAGGACCGGACGGGAACAGAAACACAGCGTCTAGGTGACAGAGGACTTGGTAGGAACAGAAACACAGCGTCTAGGTGACAGAGGACCGGACGGGAACAGAAACACAGCGTCTCGGTGACAGAGGACCGGACAGGAACAGAAACACAGCGTCTAGGTGACAGAGGACAGGACAGGAACAGAAACACAGCGTCTAAGTGACAGAGGACCAGACGGGAACAGAAACACAGCGTCTAGGTGACAGAGGACCGGATGACAACAGAAACACAGCGTCTCGGTGACAGAGGACCGGACGGGAACAGAAACACAGCGTCTAGGTGACAGAGGACTGGATAGCAACAGAAACACAGCTTCTAGGTGACAGAGGACTGGATAGGAACAGAAACACAGCGTCTAGGTGACAGAGGACCGGACGGGAACAGAAACACAGCGTCTACGTGACAGAGGACTGGATAGGAACAGAAACACAGCGTCTAGGTGACAGAGGACTGGATAGGAACAGAAACACAGCGTCTCGGTGACAGAGGACCGGACGGGAACAGAAACACAGCGTCTCGCTGACAGAGGACCGGACGGGAACAGAAACACAGCGTCTAGGTGACAGAGGACAGGAACAGAAACACAACGTCTAGGTGACAGAGGACCGGACGGGAACAGAAACACAGCGTCTTGGTGACAGAGTACCGGATGGGAACAGAAACACAGCGTCTCGGTGACAGAGGACCGGACGGGAACAGAAACACAGCATCTCGGTGACAGAGGACAGGACGGGAACAGAAACACAGAGTCTAGGTGACAGAGGACCGGACGGGAACAGAAACACAGCGTCTCGGTGACAGAGGACCGGACAGGAACAAAAACACAGCGTCTCGGTGACAGACGACAGAACGGGAACAGAAACAATGAGTCTAGGTGACAGAGGACCGGACGGGAACAGAAACACAGCGTCTCCGTGATTGAGGACAGGACGGGAACAGAAACACAGCGTCTCGGTGAAAGAGGACAGGACGGGAACAGAAACACAGCTTCTCGGTGACAGAGGACCGGACAGGAAAAGAAACACAGCATCTAGGTGACAGAGGACAGGACGGGAACAGAAACACAGCGTCTAAGTGACAGTAAACCGGACGGGAACAGAAACACAGCGTCTCGGTGACAGAGGACAGGACGGGAACAGAAACACAGCGTCTAGGTGACAGAGGACAGGAACAGAAACACAGCGTCTCGGTGACAGAGGACAGGAACAGAAACACAGCGTCTAGGTGACAGAGGACAGGACGGGAACAGAAACACAGCGTCTCGGTGACAGAGGACCGGACGGGAACAGAAACACAGCGTCAAGGTGACAGAGGACCGGACAGGAACAGAAACACAGCGTCTAGGTGACAGAGGACAGGAACAGAAACACAGCGTCTAGGTGACAGAGGACAGGACGGGAACAGAAACACAGAGTCTAGGTGACAGAGGACAGGACGGGAACAGAAACACAGCGTCTAGGTGACAGAGGACCGGACGGGAACAGAAACACAGCGTCTCGGTGACAGAGGACCGGACGGGAACAGAAACACAGAGTCTCGGTGACAGAGGACCGGACGGGAACAGAAACACAGCGTCTCGGTGACAGAGGACCGGACGGGAACAGAAACACAGCGTCTCGGTGACAGAGGACAGGACGGGAACAGAAACACAGCGTCTAGGTGACAGAGGACAGGACGGGAACAGAAACACAGCGTCTCGGTCACTGACGACAAGAACAGAAACACAGCGTCTCGGTGACAGAGGACCGGACGGGAACAGAAACACAGCGTCTCGGTGACAGAGGACCGGACGGGAACAGAAACACAGCGTCTAGGTGACAGAGGACCAGACGGGAACAGAAACACAGCGTCTCGGTGACAGAGGACCAGACGGGAACAGAAACACAGCGTCTCGGTGACAGAGGACAGGACAGGAACAGAAACACAGCGTCTAGGTGACAGAGGACAGGACGGGAACAGAAACACAGCGTCTCGGTCACTGACGACAAGAACAGAAACACAGCGTCTCGGTGACAGAGGACCGGACGGGAACAGAAACACAGCGTCTCGGTGACAGAGGACCGGACGGGAACAGAAACACAGCGTCTAGGTGACAGAGGACCAGACGGGAACAGAAACACAGCGTCTCGGTGACACAGTACAGGAACAGAAACACAGCGTCTAGGTGACAGAGGACAGGACAGGAACAGAAACACAGCCTCTAGGTGACAGAGGACAGGAACAGAAACACAACGTCTAGGTGACAGAGGACCGGACGGGAACAGAAACACAGCGTCTTGGTGACAGAGGACCGGATGGGAACAGAAACACAGCGTCTCGGTGACAGAGGACAGGACGGGAACAGAAACACAGCGTCTAGGTGACAGAGGACAGGACGGGAACAGAAACACAGCGTCTAGGTGACAGAGGACCAGACAGGTACAGAAACACAGCGTCTCGGTGACAGAGGACAAGAACAGAAACACAGCGTCTCGGTGACAGAGGACCGGACGGGAACAGAAACACAGCGTCTAGGTGACAGAGGACCAGACTGGAACAGAAACACAGCGTCTCGGTGACAGAGGACAGGAACAGAAACACAGCGTCTAGGTGACAGAGGACCGGACGGCAACAGAAACACAGCGTCTAGGTGACAGAGGACAGGAACAGAAACACAACGTCTAGGTGAAAGAGGACCGGACGGGAACAGAAACACAGCGTCTTGGTGACAGAGGACCGGATGGGAACACAAACACAGCGTCTCGGTGACAGAGGACAGGACGGGAACAGAAACACAGCGTCTAGGTGACAGAGGACAGGACGGGAACAGAAACACAGCGTCTCGGTGACAGAGGACCGGACGGGAACAGAAACACAGCGTCTAGGTGACAGAGGACTTGGTAGGAACAGAAACACAGCGTCTAGGTGACAGAGGACCGGACGGGAACAGAAACACAGCGTCTCGGTGACAGAGGACAGGACGGGAACAGAAACACAGCGTCTCGGTGACAGAGGACCGGACGGGAACAGAAACACAGCGTCTCGGTGACAGAGGACAGGAACAGAAACACAGCGTCTCGGTGACAGAGGACAGGAACAGAAACACAGCGTCTAGGTGACAGAGGACCGGACGGGAACAGAAACACAGCGTCTCGGTGACAGAGGACCGGACAGGAACAGAAACACAGCGTCTAGGTGACAGAGGACAGGACAGGAACAGAAACACAGCGTCTAAGTGACAGAGGACCAGACGGGAACAGAAACACAGCGTCTAGGTGACAGAGGACCGGATGACAACAGAAACACAGCGTCTCGGTGACAGAGGACCGGACGGGAACAGAAACACAGCGTCTAGGTGACAGAGGACTGGATAGCAACAGAAACACAGCTTCTAGGTGACAGAGGACTGGATAGGAACAGAAACACAGCGTCTAGGTGACAGAGGACCGGACGGGAACAGAAACACAGCGTCTACGTGACAGAGGACTGGATAGGAACAGAAACACAGCGTCTAGGTGACAGAGGACTGGATAGGAACAGAAACACAGCGTCTCGGTGACAGAGGACCGGACGGGAACAGAAACACAGCGTCTCGCTGACAGAGGACCGGACGGGAACAGAAACACAGCGTCTAGGTGAAAGAGGACAGGAACAGAAACACAACGTCTAGGTGACAGAGGACCGGACGGGAACAGAAACACAGCGTCTTGGTGACAGAGTACCGGATGGGAACAGAAACACAGCGTCTCGGTGACAGAGGACCGGACGGGAACAGAAACACAGCATCTCGGTGACAGAGGACAGGACGGGAACAGAAACACAGCGTCTAGGTGACAGAGGACTTGGTAGGAACAGAAACACAGCGTCTAGGTGACAGAGGACCGGACGGGAACAGAAACACAGCGTCTCGGTGACAGAGGACAGGACGGGAACAGAAACACAGCGTCTCGGTGACAGAGGACCGGACGGGAACAGAAACACAGCGTCTCGGTGACAGAGGACAGGAACAGAAACACAGCGTCTCGGTGACAGAGGACAGGAACAGAAACACAGCGTCTAGGTGACAGAGGACCGGACGGGAACAGAAACACAGCGTCTCGGTGACAGAGGACCGGACAGGAACAGAAACACAGCGTCTAGGTGACAGAGGACCAGACGGGAACAGAAACACAGCGTCTAGGTGACAGAGGACCGGATGACAACAGAAACACAGCGTCTCGGTGACAGAGGACCGGACGGGAACAGAAACACAGCGTCTAGGTGACAGAGGACTGGATAGCAACAGAAACACAGCTTCTAGGTGACAGAGGACTGGATAGGAACAGAAACACAGCGTCTAGGTGACAGAGGACCGGACGGGAACAGAAACACAGCGTCTCGGTGACAGAGGACCGGACGGGAACAGAAACACAGCGTCTAGGTGACAGAGGACCAGACGGGAACAGAAACACAGCGTCTCGGTGACAGAGGACCGGACGGGAACAGAAACACAGCGTCTCGCTGACAGAGGACCGGACGGGAACAGAAACACAGCGTCTAGGTGAAAGAGGACAGGAACAGAAACACAACGTCTAGGTGACAGAGGACCGGACGGGAACAGAAACACAGCGTCTTGGTGACAGAGTACCGGATGGGAACAGAAACACAGCGTCTCGGTGACAGAGGACCGGACGGGAACAGAAACACAGCATCTCGGTGACAGAGGACAGGACGGGAACAGAAACACAGCGTCTCGGTGACAGAGGACCGGACGGGAACAGAAACACAGCGTCTAGGTGACAGAGGACTGGTAGGAACAGAAACACAGCGTCTAGGTGACAGAGGACCGGACGGGAACAGAAACACAGCGTCTCGGTGACAGAGGACCGGACAGGAACAGAAACACAGCGTCTAGGTGACAGAGGACAGGACAGGAACAGAAACACAGCGTCTAAGTGACAGAGGACCAGACGGGAACAGAAACACAGCGTCTAGGTGACAGAGGACCGGATGACAACAGAAACACAGCGTCTCGGTGACAGAGGACCGGACGGGAACAGAAACACAGCGTCTAGGTGACAGAGGACTGGATAGCAACAGAAACACAGCTTCTAGGTGACAGAGGACTGGATAGGAACAGAAACACAGCGTCTAGGTGACAGAGGACCGGACGGGAACAGAAACACAGCGTCTAGGTGACAGAGGACTGGATAGGAACAGAAACACAGCGTCTAGGTGACAGAGGACTGGATAGGAACAGAAACACAGCGTCTCGGTGACAGAGGACCGGACGGGAACAGAAACACAGCGTCTCGGTGACAGAGGACCGGACGGGAACAGAAACACAGCGTCTAGGTGACAGAGGACAGGAACAGAAACACAACGTCTAGGTGACAGAGGACCGGACGGGAACAGAAACACAGCGTCTTGGTGACAGAGTACCGGATGGGAACAGAAACACAGCGTCTCGGTGACAGAGGACCGGACGGGAACAGAAACACAGCATCTCGGTGACAGAGGACAGGACGGGAACAGAAACACAGAGTCTAGGTGACAGAGGACCGGACGGGAACAGAAACACAGCGTCTCGGTGACAGAGGACCGGACAGGAACAAAAACACAGCGTCTCGGTGACAGACGACAGAACGGGAACAGAAACAATGAGTCTAGGTGACAGAGGACCGGACGGGAACAGAAACACAGCGTCTCCGTGATTGAGGACAGGACGGGAACAGAAACACAGCGTCTCGGTGAAAGAGGACCGGACGGGAACAGAAACACAGCTTCTCGGTGACAGAGGACCGGACAGGAAAAGAAACACAGCATCTAGGTGACAGAGGACAGGACGGGAACAGAAACACAGCGTCTAAGTGACAGTAAACCGGACGGGAACAGAAACACAGCGTCTCGGTGACAGAGGACAGGACGGGAACAGAAACACAGCGTCTAGGTGACAGAGGACAGGAACAGAAACACAGCGTCTCGGTGACAGAGGACAGGAACAGAAACACAGCGTCTAGGTGACAGAGGACAGGACGGGAACAGAAACACAGCGTCTCGGTGACAGAGGACCGGACGGGAACAGAAACACAGCGTCTAGGTGACAGAGGACCGGACGGGAACAGAAACACAGCGTCTCGGTGACAGAGGACAGGAACAGAAACACAGCGTCTAGGTGACAGAGGACAGGACGGGAACAGAAACACAGAGTCTAGGTGACAGAGGACAGGACGGGAACAGAAACACAGCGTCTAGGTGACAGAGGACCGGACGGGAACAGAAACACAGCGTCTCGGTGACAGAGGACCGGACGGGAACAGAAACACAGAGTCTCGGTGACAGAGGACCGGACGGGAACAGAAACACAGCGTCTCGGTGACAGAGGACCGGACGGGAACAGAAACACAGCGTCTCGGTGACAGAGGACAGGACGGGAACAGAAACACAGCGTCTAGGTGGGAACAGAAACACAGCGTGTCGGTGACAGAGGACAGGAACAGAAACACAGCGTCTAGGTGACAGAGGACAGGACAGGAACAGAAACACAGCGTCTAGGTGACAGAGGACAGGAACAGAAACACAGAGTCTAGGTGACAGAGGACAAGACGACAACAGAAACACAGCGTCTCGGTGACAGAGGACCGGACGGGAACAGAAACATAGCGTCTCGGTGACAGAGGACCGGACGGGAACAGAAACACAGCATCTAGGTGACAGAGGACAGGAACAGAAACACAGCGTCTAGGTGACAGAGGACCGGACGGGAACAGAAACACAGCGTCTTGGTGACAGAGGACCGGATGGGAACAGAAACACAGCGTCTCGGTGACAGAGGACCGGACGGGAACAGAAACACAGCGTCTCGGTGACAGAGGACCGGACGGGAACAGAAACACAGCGTCTCGGTGACAGAGGACCGGACGGGAACAGAAACACAGCGTCTCGGTGACAGAGGACAGGACGGGAACAGAAACACAGCGTCTAGGTGACAGAGGACAGGACGGGAACAGAAACACAGCGTCTCGGTCACTGACGACAAGAACAGAAACACAGCGTCTCGGTGACAGAGGACCGGACGGGAACAGAAACACAGCGTCTCGGTGACAGAGGACCGGACGGGAACAGAAACACAGCGTCTAGGTGACAGAGGACCAGACGGGAACAGAAACACAGCGTCTCGGTGACAGAGGACCAGACGGGAACAGAAACACAGCGTCTAGGTGACAGAGGACAGGACAGGAACAGAAACACAGCCTCTAGGTGACAGAGGACAGGAACAGAAACACAACGTCTAGGTGACAGAGGACCGGACGGGAACAGAAACACAGCGTCTTGGTGACAGAGGACCGGATGGGAACAGAAACACAGTGTCTAGGTGACAGAGGACTGGATAGGAACAGAAACACAGCCTCTAGGTGACAGAGGACTGGATAGGAAGAGAAACACAGCGTCTAGGTGACAGAGGACCAGACGGGAACAGAAACACAGCGTCTCGGTGACAGAGGACAGGAACAGAAACACAGCGTCTAGGTGACAGAGGACAGGAACAGAAAAACAGAGTCTAGGTGACAGAGGACAAGACGGGAACAGAAACACAGCGTCTCGGTGACAGAGGACCGGACGGGAACAGAAACATAGCGTCTCGGTGACAGAGGACCGGACGGGAACAGAAACACAGCATCTAGGTGACAGAGGACAGGAACAGAAACACAACGTCTAGGTGACAGAGGACCGGACGGGAACAGAAACACAGCGTCTTGGTGACAGAGGACCGGATGGGAACAGAAACACAGCGTCTCGGTGACAGAGGACAGGACGGGAACAGAAACACAGCGTCTAGGTGACAGAGGACTTGGTAGGAACAGAAACACAGCGTCTAGGTGACAGAGGACCGGACGGGAACAGAAACACAGCGTCTCGGTGACAGAGGACAGGACGGGAACAGAAACACAGCGTCTCGGTGACAGAGGACCGGACGGGAACAGAAACACAGCGTCTCGGTGACAGAGGACAGGAACAGAAACACAGCGTCTCGGTGACAGAGGACAGGAACAGAAACACAGCGTCTAGGTGACAGAGGACCGGACGGGAACAGAAACACAGCGTCTCGGTGACAGAGGACCGGACAGGAACAGAAACACAGCGTCTAGGTGACAGAGGACCAGACGGGAACAGAAACACAGCGTCTAGGTGACAGAGGACCGGATGACAACAGAAACACAGCGTCTCGGTGACAGAGGACCGGACGGGAACAGAAACACAGCGTCTAGGTGACAGAGGACTGGATAGCAACAGAAACACAGCTTCTAGGTGACAGAGGACTGGATAGGAACAGAAACACAGCGTCTAGGTGACAGAGGACCGGACGGGAACAGAAACACAGCGTCTACGTGACAGAGGACTGGATAGGAACAGAAACACAGCGTCTAGGTGACAGAGGACTGGATAGGAACAGAAACACAGCGTCTCGGTGACAGAGGACCGGACGGGAACAGAAACACAGCGTCTAGGTGACAGAGGACTGGATAGCAACAGAAACACAGCTTCTAGGTGACAGAGGACAAGACGGGAACAGAAACACAGCGTCTCGGTGACAGAGGACCGGACGGGAACAGAAACATAGCGTCTCGGTGACAGAGGACCGGACGGGAACAGAAACACAGCATCTAGGTGACAGAGGACAGGAACAGAAACACAACGTCTAGGTGACAGAGGACCGGACGGGAACAGAAACACAGCGTCTTGGTGACAGAGGACCGGATGGGAACAGAAACACAGCGTCTCGGTGACAGAGGACAGGACGGGAACAGAAACACAGCGTCTAGGTGACAGAGGACTTGGTAGGAACAGAAACACAGCGTCTAGGTGACAGAGGACCGGACGGGAACAGAAACACAGCGTCTCGGTGACAGAGGACAGGACGGGAACAGAAACACAGCGTCTCGGTGACAGAGGACCGGACGGGAACAGAAACACAGCGTCTCGGTGACAGAGGACAGGAACAGAAACACAGCGTCTCGGTGACAGAGGACAGGAACAGAAACACAGCGTCTAGGTGACAGAGGACCGGACGGGAACAGAAACACAGCGTCTCGGTGACAGAGGACCGGACAGGAACAGAAACACAGCGTCTAGGTGACAGAGGACCAGACGGGAACAGAAACACAGCGTCTAGGTGACAGAGGACCGGATGACAACAGAAACACAGCGTCTCGGTGACAGAGGACCGGACGGGAACAGAAACACAGCGTCTAGGTGACAGAGGACTGGATAGCAACAGAAACACAGCTTCTAGGTGACAGAGGACTGGATAGGAACAGAAACACAGCGTCTAGGTGACAGAGGACCGGACGGGAACAGAAACACAGCGTCTACGTGACAGAGGACTGGATAGGAACAGAAACACAGCGTCTAGGTGACAGAGGACTGGATAGGAACAGAAACACAGCGTCTCGGTGACAGAGGACCGGACGGGAACAGAAACACAGCGTCTCGCTGACAGAGGACCGGACGGGAACAGAAACACAGCGTCTAGGTGAAAGAGGACAGGAACAGAAACACAACGTCTAGGTGACAGAGGACCGGACGGGAACAGAAACACAGCGTCTTGGTGACAGAGTACCGGATGGGAACAGAAACACAGCGTCTCGGTGACAGAGGACCGGACGGGAACAGAAACACAGCATCTCGGTGACAGAGGACAGGACGGGAACAGAAACACAGAGTCTAGGTGACAGAGGACCGGACGGGAACAGAAACACAGCGTCTCGGTGACAGAGGACCGGACAGGAACAAAAACACAGCGTCTCGGTGACAGACGACAGAACGGGAACAGAAACAATGAGTCTAGGTGACAGAGGACCGGACGGGAACAGAAACACAGCGTCTCCGTGATTGAGGACAGGACGGGAACAGAAACACAGCGTCTCGGTGAAAGAGGACCGGACGGGAACAGAAACACAGCTTCTCGGTGACAGAGGACCGGACAGGAAAAGCAACACAGCATCTAGGTGACAGAGGACAGGACGGGAACAGAAACACAGCGTCTAAGTGACAGTAAACCGGACGGGAACAGAAACACAGCGTCTCGGTGACAGAGGACAGGACGGGAACAGAAACACAGCGTCTAGGTGACAGAGGACAGGAACAGAAACACAGCGTCTCGGTGACAGAGGACAGGAACAGAAACACAGCGTCTAGGTGACAGAGGACAGGACGGGAACAGAAACACAGCGTCTCGGTGACAGAGGACCGGACGGGAACAGAAACACAGCGTCAAGGTGACAGAGGACCGGACAGGAACAGAAACACAGCGTCTAGGTGACAGAGGACAGGAACAGAAACACAGCGTCTAGGTGACAGAGGACAGGACGGGAACAGAAACACAGAGTCTAGGTGACAGAGGACAGGACGGGAACAGAAACACAGCGTCTAGGTGACAGAGGACCGGACGGGAACAGAAACACAGCGTCTCGGTGACAGAGGACCGGACGGGAACAGAAACACAGAGTCTCGGTGACAGAGGACCGGACGGGAACAGAAACACAGCGTCTCGGTGACAGAGGACCGGACGGGAACAGAAACACAGCGTCTCGGTGACAGAGGACAGGACGGGAACAGAAACACAGCGTCTAGGTGACAGAGGACAGGACGGGAACAGAAACACAGCGTCTCGGTCACTGACGACAAGAACAGAAACACAGCGTCTCGGTGACAGAGGACCGGACGGGAACAAAAACACAGCGTCTCGGTGACAGAGGACAGGACGGGAACAGAAACACAGCGTCTAGGTGACAGAGGACCAGACGGGAACAGAAACACAGCGTCTCGGTGACAGAGTACAGGAACAGAAACACAGCGTCTAGGTGACAGAGGACAGGACAGGAACAGAAACACAGCCTCTAGGTGACAGAGGACAGGAACAGAAACACAACGTCTAGGTGACAGAGGACCGGACGGGAACAGAAACACAGCGTCTTGGTGACAGAGGACCGGATGGGAACAGAAACACAGTGTCTAGGTGACAGAGGACTGGATAGGAACAGAAACACAGCCTCTAGGTGACAGAGGACTGGATAGGAACAGAAACACAGCGTCTAGGTGACAGAGGACCAGACGGGAACAGAAACACAGCGTCTCGGTGACAGAGGACAGGAACAGAAACACAGCGTCTAGGTGACAGAGGACAGGAACAGAAACACAGAGTCTAGGTGACAGAGGACAAGACGACAACAGAAACACAGCGTCTCGGTGACAGAGGACCGGACGGGAACAGAAACATAGCGTCTCGGTGACAGAGGACCGGACGGGAACAGAAACACAGCATCTAGGTGACAGAGGACAGGAACAGAAACACAACGTCTAGGTGACAGAGGACCGGACGGGAACAGAAACACAGCGTCTTGGTGACAGAGGACCGGATGGGAACAGAAACACAGCGTCTCGGTGACAGAGGACCGGACGGGAACAGAAACACAGAGTCTCGGTGACAGAGGACCGGACGGGAACAGAAACACAGCGTCTCGGTGACAGAGGACCGGACGGGAACAGAAACACAGCGTCTCGGTGACAGAGGACAGGACGGGAACAGAAACACAGCGTCTAGGTGACAGAGGACAGGACGGGAACAGAAACACAGCGTCTCGGTCACTGACGACAAGAACAGAAACACAGCGTCTCGGTGACAGAGGACCGGACGGGAACAGAAACACAGCGTCTCGGTGACAGAGGACCGGACGGGAACAGAAACACAGCGTCTAGGTGACAGAGGACCAGACGGGAACAGAAACACAGCGTCTCGGTGACAGAGGACCAGACGGGAACAGAAACACAGCGTCTCGGTGACAGAGGACAGGACGGGAACAGAAACACAGCGTCTAGGTGACAGAGGACAGGACGGGAACAGAAACACAGCGTCTCGGTCACTGACGACAAGAACAGAAACACAGCGTCTCGGTGACAGAGGACCGGACGGGAACAGAAACACAGCGTCTCGGTGACAGAGGACCGGACGGGAACAGAAACACAGCGTCTAGGTGACAGAGGACCAGACGGGAACAGAAACACAGCGTCTCGGTGACAGAGTACAGGAACAGAAACACAGCGTCTAGGTGACAGAGGACAGGACAGGAACAGAAACACAGCCTCTAGGTGACAGAGGACAGGAACAGAAACACAACGTCTAGGTGACAGAGGACCGGACGGGAACAGAAACACAGCGTCTTGGTGACAGAGGACCGGATGGGAACAGAAACACAGTGTCTAGGTGACAGAGGACTGGATAGGAACAGAAACACAGCCTCTAGGTGACAGAGGACTGGATAGGAAGAGAAACACAGCGTCTAGGTGACAGAGGACCAGACGGGAACAGAAACACAGCGTCTCGGTGACAGAGGACAGGAACAGAAACACAGCGTCTAGGTGACAGAGGACAGGAACAGAAAAACAGAGTCTAGGTGACAGAGGACAAGACGGGAACAGAAACACAGCGTCTCGGTGACAGAGGACCGGACGGGAACAGAAACATAGCGTCTCGGTGACAGAGGACCGGACGGGAACAGAAACACAGCATCTAGGTGACAGAGGACAGGAACAGAAACACAACGTCTAGGTGACAGAGGACCGGACGGGAACAGAAACACAGCGTCTTGGTGACAGAGGACCGGATGGGAACAGAAACACAGCGTCTCGGTGACAGAGGACCGGACGGGAACAGAAACACAGCGTCTCGGTGACAGAGGACAGGACGGGAACAGAAACACAGAGTCTAGGTGACAGAGGACCGGACGGGAACAGAAACACAGCGTCTCGGTGACAGAGGACCGGACGGGAACAGAAACAATGAGTCTAGGTGACAGAGGACCGGAAAGGGAACAGAAACACAGCGTCTCCGTGACAGAGGACAGGAAGGGAACAGAAACACAGCGTCTCGGTGACAGAGGACCGGACGGGAACAGAAACACAGCTTCTCGGTGACAGAGGACCGGACATGAAAAGAAACACAGCATCTAGGTGACAGAGGACAGGACGGGAACAGAAACACAGCGTCTAGGTGACAGTGAAACGGACGGGAACAGAAACACAGCGTCTCGGTGACAGAGGACAGGACGGGAACAGAAACACAGCGTCTAGGTGACAGAGGACAGGACAGGAACAGAAACACAGCGTCTCGGTGAGAGAGGACCGGACGGGAACAGAAACACAGCGTCTCGGTGACAGACGACAGGACAGGAACAGAAACAATGAGTCTAGGTGACAGAGGACCGGACGGGAACAGAAACACAGCGTCTCCGTGACAGAGGACAGGACGGGAACAGAAACACAGCGTCTCGGTGACAGAGGACCGGACGGGAACAGAAACACAGCTTCTCGGTGACAGAGGACCGGACAGGAAAAGAAACACAGCTTCTCGGTGACAGAGGACCGGACAGGAAAAGAAACACAGCGTCTCGGTGACAGAGGACAGGAACAGAAACACAGCGTCTAGGTGACAGAGGACAGGACGGGAACAGAAACACAGCGTCTAGGTGACAGTGAACCGGACGGGAACAGAAACACAGCGTCTCGGTGACAGAGGACAGGACGGGAACAGAAACACAGCGTCTAGGTGACAGAGGACAGGACAGGAACAGAAACACAGCATCTCGGTGACAGAGGACCAGACGGGAACAGAAACACAGCGTCTAGGTGACAGAGGACAGGACGGGAACAGAAACACAGTGTCTCGGTGACAGAGGACAGGAACAGAAACACAGCGTCTAGGTGACAGAGGACAGGACAGGAACAGAAACACAGCGTCTAAGTGACAGAGGACCAGACGGGAACAGAAACACAGCGTCTAGGTGACAGAGGACCGGATGACAACAGAAACACAGCGTCTCGGTGACAGAGGACCGGACGGGAACAGAAACACAGCGTCTAGGTGACAGAGGACTGGATAGCAACAGAAACACAGCTTCTAGGTGACAGAGGACTGGATAGGAACAGAAACACAGCGTCTAGGTGACAGAGGACCGGACGGGAACAGAAACACAGCGTCTACGTGACAGAGGACTGGATAGGAACAGAAACACAGCGTCTAGGTGACAGAGGACTGGATAGGAACAGAAACACAGCGTCTCGGTGACAGAGGACCGGACGGGAACAGAAACACAGCGTCTCGCTGACAGAGGACCGGACGGGAACAGAAACACAGCGTCTAGGTGACAGAGGACAGGAACAGAAACACAACGTCTAGGTGACAGAGGACCGGACGGGAACAGAAACACAGCGTCTTGGTGACAGAGTACCGGATGGGAACAGAAACACAGCGTCTCGGTGACAGAGGACCGGACGGGAACAGAAACACAGCATCTCGGTGACAGAGGACAGGACGGGAACAGAAACACAGAGTCTAGGTGACAGAGGACCGGACGGGAACAGAAACACAGCGTCTCGGTGACAGAGGACCGGACAGGAACAAAAACACAGCGTCTCGGTGACAGACGACAGAACGGGAACAGAAACACAGCGTCTAAGTGACAGTAAACCGGACGGGAACAGAAACACAGCGTCTCGGTGACAGAGGACAGGACGGGAACAGAAACACAGCGTCTAGGTGACAGAGGACAGGAACAGAAACACAGCGTCTCGGTGACAGAGGACAGGAACAGAAACACAGCGTCTAGGTGACAGAGGACAGGACGGGAACAGAAACACAGCGTCTCGGTGACAGAGGACCGGACGGGAACAGAAACACAGCGTCAAGGTGACAGAGGACCGGACAGGAACAGAAACACAGCGTCTAGGTGACAGAGGACAGGAACAGAAACACAGCGTCTAGGTGACAGAGGACAGGACGGGAACAGAAACACAGAGTCTAGGTGACAGAGGACAGGACGGGAACAGAAACACAGCGTCTAGGTGACAGAGGACCGGACGGGAACAGAAACACAGCGTCTCGGTGACAGAGGACCGGACGGGAACAGAAACACAGAGTCTCGGTGACAGAGGACCGGACGGGAACAGAAACACAGCGTCTCGGTGACAGAGGACCGGACAGGAACAGAAACACAGCGTCTCGGTGACAGAGGACAGGACGGGAACAGAAACACAGCGTCTAGGTGACAGAGGACAGGACGGGAACAGAAACACAGCGTCTCGGTCACTGACGACAAGAACAGAAACACAGCGTCTCGGTGACAGAGGACCGGACGGGAACAGAAACACAGCGTCTCGGTGACAGAGGACCGGACGGGAACAGAAACACAGCGTCTAGGTGACAGAGGACCAGACGGGAACAGAAACACAGCGTCTCGGTGACAGAGGACCAGACGGGAACAGAAACACAGCGTCTCGGTGACAGAGGACAGGACGGGAACAGAAACACAGCGTCTAGGTGACAGAGGACAGGACGGGAACAGAAACACAGCGTCTCGGTCACTGACGACAAGAACAGAAACACAGCGTCTCGGTGACAGAGGACCGGACGGGAACAGAAACACAGCGTCTCGGTGACAGAGGACCGGACGGGAACAGAAACACAGCGTCTAGGTGACAGAGGACCAGACGGGAACAGAAACACAGCGTCTCGGTGACAGAGTACAGGAACAGAAACACAGCGTCTAGGTGACAGAGGACAGGACAGGAACAGAAACACAGCCTCTAGGTGACAGAGGACAGGAACAGAAACACAACGTCTAGGTGACAGAGGACCGGACGGGAACAGAAACACAGCGTCTAGGTGACAGAGGACCGGATGGGAACAGAAACACAGCGTCTCGGTGACAGAGGACAGGACGGGAACAGAAACACAGCGTCTAGGTGACAGAGGACAGGACAGGAACAGAAACACAGCGTCTAGGTGACAGAGGACCAGACAGGAACAGAAACACAGCGTCTAGGTGACAGAGGACCGGACGGGAACAGAAACACAGCGTCTCGGTGACAGAGGACCGGATGGGAACAGAAACACAGCGTCTAGGTGACAGAGGACTGGACTAGGAACAGAAACACAGCGTCTCGGTGACAGAGGACAGGAACAGAAACACAGCGTCTAGGTGACAGAGGACCGGACGGGAACAGAAACACAGCGTCTAGGTGACAGAGGACAGGAACAGAAACACAACGTCTAGGTGACAGAGGACCGGACGGGAACAGAAACACAGCGTCTTGGTGACAGAGGACCGGATGGGAACACAAACACAGCGTCTCGGTGACAGAGGACAGGACGGGAACAGAAACACAGCGTCTAGGTGACAGAGGACAGGACGGGAACAGAAACACAGCGTCTCGGTGACAGAGGACCGGACGGGAACAGAAACACAGCGTCTCGCTGACAGAGGACCGGACGGGAACAGAAACACAGCGTCTAGGTGAAAGAGGACAGGAACAGAAACACAACGTCTAGGTGACAGAGGACCGGACGGGAACAGAAACACAGCGTCTTGGTGACAGAGTACCGGATGGGAACAGAAACACAGCGTCTCGGTGACAGAGGACCGGACGGGAACAGAAACACAGCATCTCGGTGACAGAGGACAGGACGGGAACAGAAACACAGAGTCTAGGTGACAGAGGACCGGACGGGAACAGAAACACAGCGTCTCGGTGACAGAGGACCGGACAGGAACAAAAACACAGCGTCTCGGTGACAGACGACAGAACGGGAACAGAAACAATGAGTCTAGGTGACAGAGGACCGGACGGGAACAGAAACACAGCGTCTCCGTGATTGAGGACAGGACGGGAACAGAAACACAGCGTCTCGGTGACAGAGGACCGGACGGGAACAGAAACACAGCTTCTCGGTGACAGAGGACCGGACAGGAAAAGAAACACAGCATCTAGGTGACAGAGGACAGGACGGGAACAGAAACACAGCGTCTAGGTGACAGTAAACCGGACGGGAACAGAAACACAGCGTCTCGGTGACAGAGGACAGGACGGGAACAGAAACACAGCGTCTAGGTGACAGAGGACAGGAACAGAAACACAGCGTCTCGGTGACAGAGGACAGGAACAGAAACACAGCGTCTAGGTGACAGAGGACAGGACGGGAACAGAAACACAGCGTCTCGGTGACAGAGGACCGGACGGGAACAGAAACACAGCGTCAAGGTGACAGAGGACCGGACAGGAACAGAAACACAGCGTCTAGGTGACAGAGGACAGGAACAGAAACACAGCGTCTAGGTGACAGAGGACAGGACGGGAACAGAAACACAGAGTCTAGGTGACAGAGGACAGGACGGGAACAGAAACACAGCGTCTAGGTGACAGAGGACCGGACGGGAACAGAAACACAGCGTCTCGGTGACAGAGGACCGGACGGGAACAGAAACACAGAGTCTCGGTGACAGAGGACCGGACGGGAACAGAAACACAGCGTCTCGGTGACAGAGGACCGGACGGGAACAGAAACACAGCGTCTCGGTGACAGAGGACAGGACGGGAACAGAAACACAGCGTCTCGGTCACTGACGACAAGAACAGAAACACAGCGTCTCGGTGACAGAGGACCGGACGGGAACAGAAACACAGCGTCTCGGTGACAGAGGACCGGACGGGAACAGAAACACAGCGTCTAGGTGACAGAGGACCAGACGGGAACAGAAACACAGCGTCTCGGTGACAGAGGACCGGACGGGAACAGAAACACAGCGTCTCGGTGACAGAGGACAGGACGGGAACAGAAACACAGCGTCTAGGTGACAGAGGACAGGACGGGAACAGAAACACAGCGTCTCGGTGACAGAGGACCGGACAGGAAAAGAAACACAGCATCTAGGTGACAGAGGACAGGACGGGAACAGAAACACAGCGTCTAAGTGACAGTAAACCGGACGGGAACAGAAACACAGCATCTCGGTGACAGAGTACAGGAACAGAAACACAGCGTCTAGGTGACAGAGGACAGGACAGGAACAGAAACACAGCCTCTAGGTGACAGAGGACAGGAACAGAAACACAACGTCTAGGTGACAGAGGACCGGACGGGAACAGAAACACAGCGTCTTGGTGACAGAGGACCGGATGGGAACAGAAACACAGTGTCTAGGTGACAGAGGACTGGATAGGAACAGAAACACAGCCTCTAGGTGACAGAGGACTGGATAGGAACAGAAACACAGCGTCTAGGTGACAGAGGACCAGACGGGAACAGAAACACAGCGTCTCGGTGACAGAGGACAGGAACAGAAACACAGCGTCTAGGTGACAGAGGACAGGAACAGAAACACAGAGTCTAGGTGACAGAGGACAAGACGACAACAGAAACACAGCGTCTCGGTGACAGAGGACCGGACGGGAACAGAAACATAGCGTCTCGGTGACAGAGGACCGGACGGGAACAGAAACACAGCATCTAGGTGACAGAGGACAGGAACAGAAACACAACGTCTAGGTGACAGAGGACCGGACGGGAACAGAAACACAGCGTCTTGGTGACAGAGGACCGGATGGGAACAGAAACACAGCGTCTCGGTGACAGAGGACCGGACGGGAACAGAAACACAGAGTCTCGGTGACAGAGGACCGGACGGGAACAGAAACACAGCGTCTCGGTGACAGAGGACCGGACGGGAACAGAAACACAGCGTCTCGGTGACAGAGGACAGGACGGGAACAGAAACACAGCGTCTCGGTGACAGAGGACAGGACGGGAACAGAAACACAGCGTCTAGGTGACAGAGGACAGGACGGGAACAGAAACACAGCGTCTCGGTCACTGACGACAAGAACAGAAACACAGCGTCTCGGTGACAGAGGACCGGACGGGAACAGAAACACAGCGTCTCGGTGACAGAGGACCGGACGGGAACAGAAACACAGCGTCTAGGTGACAGAGGACCAGACGGGAACAGAAACACAGCGTCTCGGTGACAGAGGACCAGACGGGAACAGAAACACAGCGTCTCGGTGACAGAGGACAGGACGGGAACAGAAACACAGCGTCTAGGTGACAGAGGACAGGACGGGAACAGAAACACAGCGTCTCGGTCACTGACGACAAGAACAGAAACACAGCGTCTCGGTGACAGAGGACCGGACGGGAACAGAAACACAGCGTCTCGGTGACAGAGGACCGGACGGGAACAGAAACACAGCGTCTAGGTGACAGAGGACCAGACGGGAACAGAAACACAGCGTCTCGGTGACAGAGTACAGGAACAGAAACACAGCGTCTAGGTGACAGAGGACAGGACAGGAACAGAAACACAGCCTCTAGGTGACAGAGGACAGGAACAGAAACACAACGTCTAGGTGACAGAGGACCGGACGGGAACAGAAACACAGCGTCTTGGTGACAGAGGACCGGATGGGAACAGAAACACAGTGTCTAGGTGACAGAGGACTGGATAGGAACAGAAACACAGCCTCTAGGTGACAGAGGACTGGATAGGAAGAGAAACACAGCGTCTAGGTGACAGAGGACCAGACGGGAACAGAAACACAGCGTCTCGGTGACAGAGGACAGGAACAGAAACACAGCGTCTAGGTGACAGAGGACAGGAACAGAAAATCAGAGTCTAGGTGACAGAGGACAAGACGGCAACAGAAACACAGCGTCTCGGTGACAGAGGACCGGACGGGAACAGAAACATAGCGTCTCGGTGACAGAGGACCGGACGGGAACAGAAACACAGCATCTAGGTGACAGAGGACAGGAACAGAAACACAACGTCTAGGTGACAGAGGACCGGACGGGAACAGAAACACAGCGTCTTGGTGACAGAGGACCGGATGGGAACAGAAACACAGCGTCTCGGTGACAGAGGACCGGACGGGAACAGAAACACAGCATCTCGGTGACAGAGGACAGGACGGGAACAGAAACACAGAGTCTAGGTGACAGAGGACCGGACGGGAACAGAAACACAGCGTCTCGGTGACAGAGGACCGGACGGGAACAGAAACAATGAGTCTAGGTGACAGAGGACCGGAAAGGGAACAGAAACACAGCGTCTCCGTGACAGAGGACAGGAAGGGAACAGAAACACAGCGTCTCGGTGACAGAGGACCGGACGGGAACAGAAACACAGCTTCTCGGTGACAGAGGACCGGACATGAAAAGAAACACAGCATCTAGGTGACAGAGGACAGGACGGGAACAGAAACACAGCGTCTAGGTGACAGTGAACCGGACGGGAACAGAAACACAGCGTCTCGGTGACAGAGGACAGGACGGGAACAGAAACACAGCGTCTAGGTGACAGAGGACAGGACAGGAACAGAAACACAGCGTCTCGGTGACAGAGGACCGGACGGGAACAGAAACACAGCGTCTCGGTGACAGACGACAGGACAGGAACAGAAACAATGAGTCTAGGTGACAGAGGACCGGACGGGAACAGAAACACAGCGTCTCGGTGACAGAGGACAGGACGGGAACAGAAACACAGCGTCTCCGTGACAGAGGACAGGACGGGAACAGAAACACAGCGTCTCGGTGACAGAGGACCGGACGGGAACAGAAACACAGCTTCTCGGTGACAGAGGACCGGACAGGAAAAGAAACACAGCTTCTCGGTGACAGAGGACCGGACAGGAAAAGAAACACAGCATCTAGGTGACAGAGGACAGGACGGGAACAGAAACACAGCGTCTAGGTGACAGTGAACCGGACGGGAACAGAAACACAGCGTCTCGGTGACAGAGGACAGGACGGGAACAGAAACACAGCGTCTAGGTGACAGAGGACAGGACAGGAACAGAAACACAGCGTCTCGGTGACAGAGGACCAGACGGGAACAGAAACACAGCGTCTAGGTGACAGAGGACAGGACGGGAACAGAAACACAGCGTCTCGGTGACAGAGGACAGGAACAGAAACACAGCGTCTAGGTGACAGAGGACAGGACAGGAACAGAAACACAGCGTCTAGGTGACAGAGGACAGGAACAGAAACACAGCGTCTAGGTGACAGAGGACAGGACGGGAACAGAAACACAGAGTCTAGGTGACAGAGGACAGGACTGGAACAGAAACACAGCATCTCGGTGACAGAGGACCGGACGGGAACAGAAACACAGCATCTCGGTGACAGAGGACAGGAACAGAAACACAGCGTCTCGGTGACAGAGGACAGGACAGGAACAGAAACACAGCGTCTAGGTGACAGAGGACAGGAACAGAAACACAACGTCTAGGTGACAGAGGACCGGACGGGAACAGAAACACAGCGTCTTGGTGACAGAGGACAGGAACAGAAACACAGCGTCTAGGTGACAGAGGACAGGAACAGAAAAACAGCGTCTAGGTGACAGAGGACAGGACGACAACAGAAACACAGCGTCTCGGTGACAATGGACCGGACGGGAACAGAAACACAGAGTCTAGGTGACAGAGGACCGGACGGGAACAGAAACACAGCGTCTCGGTGACAGAGGACCGGACGGTAACAGAAACACAGCGTCTCGGTGACAGAGGACCGGACGGGAACAGAAACACAGCTTCTCGGTGACAGAGGACCGGACAGGAAAAGAAACACAGCATCTAGGTGACAGAGGACAGGACGGGAACAGAAACACAGCGTCTAGGTGACAGTGAACCGGACGGGAACAGAAACACAGCGTCTCGGTGACAGAGGACAGGACGGGAACAGAAACACAGCGTCTAGGTGACAGAGGACAGGACAGGAACAGAAACACAGCGTCTCGGTGACAGAGGACCGGACGGGAACAGAAACACAGCGTCTCGGTGACAGACGACAGGACGGGAACAGAAACAATGAGTCTAGGTGACAGAGGACCGGACGGGAACAGAAACACAGCGTCTCCGTGACAGAGGACAGGACGGGAACAGAAACACAGCGTCTCGGTGACAGAGGACCGGACGGGAACAGAAACACAGCTTCTCGGTGACAGAGGACCGGACAGGAAAAGAAACACAGCATCTAGGTGACAGAGGACAGGACGGGAACAGAAACACAGAGTCTAGGTGACAGAGGACAGGACTGGAACAGAAACACAGCGTCTAGGTGACAGAGGACAGGACGGGAACAGAAACACAGCGTCTCGGTGACAGAGGACAGGAACAGAAACACAGCGTCTAGGTGACAGAGGACAGGACAGGAACAGAAACACAGCGTCTAGGTGACAGAGGACAGGAACAGAAACACAGCGTCTAGGTGACAGAGGACAGGACGGGAACAGAAACACAGAGTCTAGGTGACAGAGGACAGGACTGGAACAGAAACACAGCGTCTAGGTGACAGAGGACAGGACGGGAACAGAAACACAGCGTCTCGGTGACAGAGGACCGGACGGGAACAGAAACACAGCGTCAAGGTGACAGAGGACCGGACAGGAACAGAAACACAGCGTCTAGGTGACAGAGGACAGGAACAGAAACACAGCGTCTAGGTGACAGAGGACAGGACGGGAACAGAAACACAGAGTCTAGGTGACAGAGGACAGGACGGGAACAGAAACACAGCGTCTAGGTGACAGAGGACCGGACGGGAACAGAAACACAGCGTCTCGGTGACAGAGGACCGGACGGGAACAGAAACACAGAGTCTCGGTGACAGAGGACCGGACGGGAACAGAAACAAAGCGTCTCGGTTACAGAGGACCGGACGGGAACAGAAACACAGCGTCTCGGTGACAGAGGACCAGACGGGAACAGAAACACAGCGTCTCGGTGACAGAGGACAGGACGGGAACAGAAACACAGCGTCTAGGTGACAGAGGACAGGACGGGAACAGAAACACAGCGTCTAGGTGACAGAGGACCGGACGGGAACAGAAACACAGCGTCTCGGTGACTGACGACAAGAACAGAAACACAGCGTCTCGGTGACAGAGGGCAGGACGGGAACAGAAACACAGCATCTCGGTGACAGAGGACCGGACGGGAACAGAAACACAGCGTCTCGGTGACAGAGGACAGGAACAGAAACACAGCGTCTCGGTGACAGAGGACCGGACGGGAACAGAAACACAGCGTCTAGGTGACAGAGGACCAGACGGGAACAGAAACACAGCGTCTAGGTGACAGAGGACAGGAACAGAAACACAACGTCTAGGTGACAGAGGACCGGACGGGAACAGAAACACAGCGTCTTGGTGACAGAGGACAGGAACAGAAACACAGCGTCTCGGTGACAGAGGACAGGACAGGAACAGAAACACAGCGTCTAGGTGACAGAGGACAGGAACAGAAACACAACGTCTAGGTGACAGAGGACCAGACGGGAACAGAAACACAGCGTCTTGGTGACAGAGGACAGGAACAGAAACACAGCGTCTAGGTGACAGAGGACAGGAACAGAAAAACAGCGTCTAGGTGACAGAGGACAGGACGACAACAGAAACACAGCGTCTCGGTGACAATGGACCGGACGGGAACAGAAACACAGAGTCTAGGTGACAGAGGACCGGACGGGAACAGAAACACAGCGTCTCGGTGACAGAGGACCGGACGGGAACAGAAACACAGCGTCTCGGTGACAGACGACAGGACGGGAACAGAGACAATGAGTCTAGGTGACAGAGGACCGGACGGGAACAGAAACACAGCGTCTCCGTGACAGAGGACAGGACGGGAACAGAAACACAGCGTCTCGGTGACAGAGGACCGGACGGGAACAGAAACACAGCTTCTCGGTGACAGAGGACCGGACAGGAAAAGAAACACAGCATCTAGGTGACAGAGGACAGGACGGGAACAGAAACACAGCGTCTAGGTGACAGTGAACCGGACGGGAACAGAAACACAGCGTCTCGGTGACAGAGGACAGGACGGGAACAGAAACACAGCGTCTAGGTGACAGAGGACAGGACAGGAACAGAAACACAGCGTCTCGGTGACAGAGGACCGGACGGGAACAGAAACACAGCGTCTCGGTGACAGACGACAGGACGGGAACAGAAACAATGAGTCTAGGTGACAGAGGACCGGACGGGAACAGAAACACAGCGTCTCCGTGACAGAGGACAGGACGGGAACAGAAACACAGCGTCTCGGTGACAGAGGACCGGACGGGAACAGAAACACAGCTTCTCGGTGACAGAGGACCGGACGGGAACAGAAACAATGAGTCTAGGTGACAGAGGACCGGACGGGAACAGAAACACAGCGTCTCCGTGACAGAGGACAGGACGGGAACAGAAACACAGCGTCTCGGTGACAGAGGACCGGACGGGAACAGAAACACAGCTTCTCGGTGACAGAGGACCGGACAGGAAAAGAAACACAGCATCTAGGTGACAGAGGACCGGACAGGAAAAGAAACACAGCGTCTCGGTGACAGAGGACAGGACGGGAACAGAAACACAGCGTCTAGGTGACAGAGGACAGGACAGGAACAGAAACACAGCGTCTCGGTGACAGAGGACCAGACGGGAACAGAAACACAGCGTCTAGGTGACAGAGGACAGGACGGGAACAGAAACACAGCGTCTCGGTGACAGAGGACAGGAACAGAAACACAGCGTCTAGGTGACAGAGGACAGGACAGGAACAGAAACACAGCGTCTAGGTGACAGAGGACAGGAACAGAAACACAGCGTCTAGGTGACAGAGGACAGGACGGGAACAGAAACACAGAGTTTAGGTGACAGAGGACAGGACTGGAACAGAAACACAGCGTCTAGGTGACAGAGGACAGGACGGGAACAGAAACACAGCGTCTCGGTGACAGAGGACCTGGACGGGAACAGAAACACAGCGTCAAGGTGACAGAGGACCGGACAGGAACAGAAACACAGCGTCTAGGTGACAGAGGACAGGAACAGAAACACAGCGTCTAGGTGACAGAGGACAGGACGGGAACAGAAACACAGAGTCTAGGTGACAGAGGACAGGACGGGAACAGAAACACAGCGTCTAGGTGACAGAGGACCGGACGGGAACAGAAACACAGCGTCTCGGTGACAGAGGACCGGACGGGAACAGAAACACAGAGTCTCGGTGACAGAGGACCGGACGGGAACAGAAACAAAGCGTCTCCGTTACAGAGGACCGGACGGGAACAGAAACACAGCGTCTCGGTGACAGAGGACCAGACGGGAACAGAAACACAGCGTCTCGGTGACAGAGGACAGGACGGGAACAGAAACACAGCGTCTAGGTGACAGAGGACAGGACGGGAACAGAAACACAGCGTCTAGGTGACAGAGGACAAGACGGGAACAGAAACACAGCGTCTCGGTGACTGACGACAAGAACAGAAACACAGCGTCTCGGTGACAGAGAATAGGACGGGAACAGAAACACAGCATCTCGGTGACAGAGGACCGGACGGGAACAGAAACACAGCTTCTCGGTGACAGAGGACCGGACAGGAAAAGAAACACAGCATCTAGGTGACAGAGGACAGGACGGGAACAGAAACACAGCGTCTAGGTGACAGTGAACCGGACGGGAACAGAAACACAGCGTCTCGGTGACAGAGGACAGGACGGGAACAGAAACACAGCGTCTAGGTGACAGAGGACAGGACAGGAACAGAAACACAGCGTCTCGGTGACAGAGGACCGGACGGGAACAGAAACACAGCGTCTCGGTGACAGACGACAGGACGGGAACAGAAACAATGAGTCTAGGTGACAGAGGACCGGACGGGAACAGAAACACAGCGTCTCGGTGACAGAGGACAGGACGGGAACAGAAACACAGCGTCTCCGTGACAGAGGACAGGACGGGAACAGAAACACAGCGTCTCGGTGACAGAGGACCGGACGGGAACAGAAACACAGCTTCTCGGTGACAGAGGACCGGACAGGAAAAGAAACACAGCTTCTCGGTGACAGAGGACCGGACAGGAAAAGAAACACAGCATCTAGGTGACAGAGGACAGGACGGGAACAGAAACACAGCGTCTAGGTGACAGTGAACCGGACGGGAACAGAAACACAGCGTCTCGGTGACAGAGGACAGGACGGGAACAGAAACACAGCGTCTAGGTGATAGAGGACAGGACAGGAACAGAAACACAGCGTCTCGGTGACAGAGGACCAGACGGGAACAGAAACACAGCGTCTATGTGACAGAGGACAGGACGGGAACAGAAACACAGCGTCTCGGTGACAGAGGACAGGAACAGAAACACAGCGTCTAGGTGACAGAGGACAGGACAGGAACAGAAACACAGCGTCTAGGTGACAGAGGACAGGAACAGAAACACAGCGTCTAGGTGACAGAGGACAGGACGGGAACAGAAACACAGAGTCTAGGTGACAGAGGACAGGACTGGAACAGAAACACAGCATCTCGGTGACAGAGGACCGGACGGGAACAGAAACACAGCATCTCGGTGACAGAGGACAGGAACAGAAACACAGCGTCTCGGTGACAGAGGACAGGACAGGAACAGAAACACAGCGTCTAGGTGACAGAGGACAGGAACAGAAACACAACGTCTAGGTGACAGAGGACCGGACGGGAACAGAAACACAGCGTCTTGGTGACAGAGGACAGGAACAGAAACACAGCGTCTAGGTGACAGAGGACAGGAACAGAAAAACAGCGTCTAGGTAACAGAGGACAGGACGACAACAGAAACACAGCGTCTCGGTGACAATGGACCGGACGGGAACAGAAACACAGAGTCTAGGTGACAGAGGACCGGACGGGAACAGAAACACAGCGTCTCGGTGACAGAGGACCGGACGGGAACAGAAACACAGCGTCTCGGTGACAGAGGACCGGACGGGAACAGAAACACAGCTTCTCGGTGACAGAGGACCGGACAGGAAAAGAAACACAGCATCTAGGTGACAGAGGACAGGACGGGAACAGAAACACAGCGTCTAGGTGACAGTGAACCGGACGGGAACAGAAACACAGCGTCTCGGTGACAGAGGACAGGACGGGAACAGAAACACAGCGTCTAGGTGACAGAGGACAGGACAGGAACAGAAACACAGCGTCTCGGTGACAGAGGACCGGACGGGAACAGAAACACAGCGTCTCCGTGACAGAGGACCGGACGGGAACAGAAACACAGCGTCTCGGTGACAGAGGACCGGACGGGAACAGAAACACAGCTTCTCGGTGACAGAGGACCGGACAGGAAAAGAAACACAGCATCTAGGTGACAGAGGACAGGACGGGAACAGAAACACAGAGTCTAGGTGACAGAGGACAGGACTGGAACAGAAACACAGCGTCTAGGTGACAGAGGACAGGACGGGAACAGAAACACAGCGTCTCGGTGACAGAGGACAGGAACAGAAACACAGCGTCTAGGTGACAGAGGACAGGACAGGAACAGAAACACAGCGTCTAGGTGACAGAGGACAGGAACAGAAACACAGCGTCTAGGTGACAGAGGACAGGACGGGAACAGAAACACAGAGTCTAGGTGACAGAGGACAGGACTGGAACAGAAACACAGCGTCTAGGTGACAGAGGACAGGACGGGAACAGAAACACAGCGTCTCGGTGACAGAGGACCGGACGGGAACAGAAACACAGCGTCAAGGTGACAGAGGACCGGACAGGAACAGAAACACAGCGTCTAGGTGACAGAGGACAGGAACAGAAACACAGCGTCTAGGTGACAGAGGACAGGACGGGAACAGAAACACAGAGTCTAGGTGACAGAGGACAGGACGGGAACAGAAACACAGCGTCTAGGTGACAGAGGACCGGACGGGAACAGAAACACAGCGTCTCGGTGACAGAGGACCGGACGGGAACAGAAACACAGAGTCTCGGTGACAGAGGACCGGACGGGAACAGAAACAAAGCGTCTCGGTTACAGAGGACCGGACGGGAACAGAAACACAGCGTCTCGGTGACAGAGGACCAGACGGGAACAGAAACACAGCGTCTCGGTGACAGAGGACAGGACGGGAACAGAAACACAGCGTCTAGGTGACAGAGGACAGGACGGGAACAGAAACACAGCGTCTAGGTGACAGAGGACCGGACGGGAACAGAAACACAGCGTCTCGGTGACTGACGACAAGAACAGAAACACAGCGTCTCGGTGACAGAGGGCAGGACGGGAACAGAAACACAGCATCTCGGTGACAGAGGACCGGACGGGAACAGAAACACAGCGTCTCGGTGACAGAGGACAGGAACAGAAACACAGCGTCTCGGTGACAGAGGACCGGACGGGAACAGAAACACAGCGTCTAGGTGACAGAGGACCAGACGGGAACAGAAACACAGCGTCTAGGTGACAGAGGACAGGAACAGAAACACAACGTCTAGGTGACAGAGGACCGGACGGGAACAGAAACACAGCGTCTTGGTGACAGAGGACAGGAACAGAAACACAGCGTCTCGGTGACAGAGGACAGGACAGGAACAGAAACACAGCGTCTAGGTGACAGAGGACAGGAACAGAAACACAACGTCTAGGTGACAGAGGACCAGACGGGAACAGAAACACAGCGTCTTGGTGACAGAGGACAGGAACAGAAACACAGCGTCTAGGTGACAGAGGACAGGAACAGAAAAACAGCGTCTAGGTGACAGAGGACAGGACGACAACAGAAACACAGCGTCTCGGTGACAATGGACCGGACGGGAACAGAAACACAGAGTCTAGGTGACAGAGGACCGGACGGGAACAGAAACACAGCGTCTCGGTGACAGAGGACCGGACGGGAACAGAAACACAGCGTCTCGGTGACAGACGACAGGACGGGAACAGAGACAATGAGTCTAGGTGACAGAGGACCGGACGGGAACAGAAACACAGCGTCTCCGTGACAGAGGACAGGACGGGAACAGAAACACAGCGTCTCGGTGACAGAGGACCGGACGGGAACAGAAACACAGCTTCTCGGTGACAGAGGACCGGACAGGAAAAGAAACACAGCATCTAGGTGACAGAGGACAGGACGGGAACAGAAACACAGCGTCTAGGTGACAGAGGACCAGACGGGAACAGAAACACAGCGTCTAGGTGACAGAGGACAGGAACAGAAACACAACGTCTAGGTGACAGAGGACCGGACGGGAACAGAAACACAGCGTCTTGGTGACAGAGGACAGGAACAGAAACACAGCGTCTCGGTGACAGAGGACAGGACAGGAACAGAAACACAGCGTCTAGGTGACAGAGGACAGGAACAGAAACACAACGTCTAGGTGACAGAGGACCAGACGGGAACAGAAACACAGCGTCTTGGTGACAGAGGACAGGAACAGAAACACAGCGTCTAGGTGACAGAGGACAGGAACAGAAAAACAGCGTCTAGGTGACAGAGGACAGGACGACAACAGAAACACAGCGTCTCGGTGACAATGGACCGGACGGGAACAGAAACACAGAGTCTAGGTGACAGAGGACCGGACGGGAACAGAAACACAGCGTCTCGGTGACAGAGGACCGGACGGGAACAGAAACACAGCGTCTCGGTGACAGACGACAGGACGGGAACAGAGACAATGAGTCTAGGTGACAGAGGACCGGACGGGAACAGAAACACAGCGTCTCCGTGACAGAGGACAGGACGGGAACAGAAACACAGCGTCTCGGTGACAGAGGACCGGACGGGAACAGAAACACAGCTTCTCGGTGACAGAGGACCGGACAGGAAAAGAAACACAGCATCTAGGTGACAGAGGACAGGACGGGAACAGAAACACAGCGTCTAGGTGACAGTGAACCGGACGGGAACAGAAACACAGCGTCTCGGTGACAGAGGACAGGACGGGAACAGAAACACAGCGTCTAGGTGACAGAGGACAGGACAGGAACAGAAACACAGCGTCTCGGTGACAGAGGACCGGACGGGAACAGAAACACAGCGTCTCGGTGACAGACGACAGGACGGGAACAGAAACAATGAGTCTAGGTGACAGAGGACCGGACGGGAACAGAAACACAGCGTCTCCGTGACAGAGGACAGGACGGGAACAGAAACACAGCGTCTCGGTGACAGAGGACCGGACGGGAACAGAAACACAGCTTCTCGGTGACAGAGGACCGGACGGGAACAGAAACAATGAGTCTAGGTGACAGAGGACCGGACGGGAACAGAAACACAGCGTCTCCGTGACAGAGGACAGGACGGGAACAGAAACACAGCGTCTCGGTGACAGAGGACCGGACGGGAACAGAAACACAGCTTCTCGGTGACAGAGGACCGGACAGGAAAAGAAACACAGCATCTAGGTGACAGAGGACCGGACAGGAAAAGAAACACAGCGTCTCGGTGACAGAGGACAGGACGGGAACAGAAACACAGCGTCTAGGTGACAGAGGACAGGACAGGAACAGAAACACAGCGTCTCGGTGACAGAGGACCAGACGGGAACAGAAACACAGCGTCTAGGTGACAGAGGACAGGACGGGAACAGAAACACAGCGTCTCGGTGACAGAGGACAGGAACAGAAACACAGCGTCTAGGTGACAGAGGACAGGACAGGAACAGAAACACAGCGTCTAGGTGACAGAGGACAGGAACAGAAACACAGCGTCTAGGTGACAGAGGACAGGACGGGAACAGAAACACAGAGTTTAGGTGACAGAGGACAGGACTGGAACAGAAACACAGCGTCTAGGTGACAGAGGACAGGACGGGAACAGAAACACAGCGTCTCGGTGACAGAGGACCTGGACGGGAACAGAAACACAGCGTCAAGGTGACAGAGGACCGGACAGGAACAGAAACACAGCGTCTAGGTGACAGAGGACAGGAACAGAAACACAGCGTCTAGGTGACAGAGGACAGGACGGGAACAGAAACACAGAGTCTAGGTGACAGAGGACAGGACGGGAACAGAAACACAGCGTCTAGGTGACAGAGGACCGGACGGGAACAGAAACACAGCGTCTCGGTGACAGAGGACCGGACGGGAACAGAAACACAGAGTCTCGGTGACAGAGGACCGGACGGGAACAGAAACAAAGCGTCTCCGTTACAGAGGACCGGACGGGAACAGAAACACAGCGTCTCGGTGACAGAGGACCAGACGGGAACAGAAACACAGCGTCTCGGTGACAGAGGACAGGACGGGAACAGAAACACAGCGTCTAGGTGACAGAGGACAGGACGGGAACAGAAACACAGCGTCTAGGTGACAGAGGACAAGACGGGAACAGAAACACAGCGTCTCGGTGACTGACGACAAGAACAGAAACACAGCGTCTCGGTGACAGAGAATAGGACGGGAACAGAAACACAGCATCTCGGTGACAGAGGACCGGACGGGAACAGAAACACAGCTTCTCGGTGACAGAGGACCGGACAGGAAAAGAAACACAGCATCTAGGTGACAGAGGACAGGACGGGAACAGAAACACAGCGTCTAGGTGACAGTGAACCGGACGGGAACAGAAACACAGCGTCTCGGTGACAGAGGACAGGACGGGAACAGAAACACAGCGTCTAGGTGACAGAGGACAGGACAGGAACAGAAACACAGCGTCTCGGTGACAGAGGACCGGACGGGAACAGAAACACAGCGTCTCGGTGACAGACGACAGGACGGGAACAGAAACAATGAGTCTAGGTGACAGAGGACCGGACGGGAACAGAAACACAGCGTCTCCGTGACAGAGGACAGGACGGGAACAGAAACACAGCATCTCGGTGACAGAGGACCGGACGGGAACAGAAACACAGCTTCTCGGTGACAGAGGACCGGACAGGAAAAGAAACTCAGCATCTAGGTGACAGAGGACAGGACGGGAACAGAAACACAGCGTCTAGGTGACAGTGAACCGGACGGGAACAGAAACACAGCGTCTCGGTGACAGAGGACAGGACGGGAACAGAAACACAGCGTCTAGGTGACAGAGGACAGGACAGGAACAGAAACACAGCGTCTCGGTGACAGAGGACCGGACGGGAACAGAAACACAGCGTCTAGGTGACAGAGGACAGGAACAGAAACACAACGTCTAGGTGACAGAGGACCGGACGGGAACAGAAACACAGCGTCTTGGTGACAGAGGACAGGAACAGAAACACAGCGTCTCGGTGACAGAGGACAGGACAGGAACAGAAACACAGCGTCTAGGTGACAGAGGACAGGAACAGAAACACAACGTCTAGGTGACAGAGGACCAGACGGGAACAGAAACACAGCGTCTTGGTGACAGAGGACAGGAACAGAAACACAGCGTCTAGGTGACAGAGGACAGGAACAGAAAAACAGCGTCTAGGTGACAGAGGACAGGACGACAACAGAAACACAGCGTCTCGGTGACAATGGACCGGACGGGAACAGAAACACAGAGTCTAGGTGACAGAGGACCGGACGGGAACAGAAACACAGCGTCTCGGTGACAGAGGACCGGACGACCGGACGGGAACAGAAACACAGCGTCTCGGTGACAGACGACAGGACGGGAACAGAGACAATGAGTCTAGGTGACAGAGGACCGGACGGGAACAGAAACACAGCGTCTCCGTGACAGAGGACAGGACGGGAACAGAAACACAGCGTCTCGGTGACAGAGGACCGGACGGGAACAGAAACACAGCTTCTCGGTGACAGAGGACCGGACAGGAAAAGAAACACAGCATCTAGGTGACAGAGGACAGGACGGGAACAGAAACACAGCGTCTAGGTGACATTGAACCGGACGGGAACAGAAACACAGCGTCTCGGTGACAGAGGACAGGACGGGAACAGAAACACAGCGTCTAGGTGACAGAGGACAGGACGGGAACAGAAACACAGCGTCTCGGTGACAGAGGACAGGAACAGAAACACAGCGTCTAGGTGACAGAGGACAGGACAGGAACAGAAACACAGCGTCTAGGTGACAGAGGACAGGAACAGAAACACAGCGTCTAGGTGACAGAGGACAGGACGGGAACAGAAACACAGAGTCTAGGTGACAGAGGACAGGACTGGAACAGAAACACAGCGTCTAGGTGACAGAGGACAGGACGGGAACAGAAACACAGCGTCTCGGTGACAGAGGACCGGACGGGAACAGAAACACAGCGTCAAGGTGACAGAGGACCGGACAGGAACAGAAACACAGCGTCTAGGTGACAGAGGACAGGAACAGAAACACAGCGTCTAGGTGACAGAGGACAGGACGGGAACAGAAACACAGAGTCTAGGTGACAGAGGACAGGACGGGAACAGAAACACAGCGTCTAGGTGACAGAGGACCGGACGGGAACAGAAACACAGCGTCTCGGTGACAGAGGACCGGACGGGAACAGAAACACAGAGTCTCGGTGACAGAGGACCGGACGGGAACAGAAACAAAGCGTCTCGGTTACAGAGGACCGGACGGGAACAGAAACACAGCGTCTCGGTGACAGAGGACCAGACGGGAACAGAAACACAGCGTCTCGGTGACAGAGGACAGGACGGGAACAGAAACACAGCGTCTAGGTGACAGAGGACAGGACGGGAACAGAAACACAGCGTCTAGGTGACAGAGGACCGGACGGGAACAGAAACACAGCGTCTCGGTGACAGAGGACCGGACGGGAACAGAAACACAGCGTCTCGGTGACAGAGGACAGGAACAGAAACACAGCGTCTCGGTGACAGAGGACCAGACGGGAACAGAAACACAGCGTCTAGGTGACAGAGGACAGGAACAGAAACACAACGTCTAGGTGACAGAGGACCGGACGGGAACAGAAACACAGCGTCTTGGTGACAGAGGACAGGAACAGAAACACAGCGTCTCGGTGACAGAGGACAGGACAGGAACAGAAACACAGCGTCTAGGTGACAGAGGACAGGAACAGAAACACAACGTCTAGGTGACAGAGGACCAGACGGGAACAGAAACACAGCGTCTTGGTGACAGAGGACAGGAACAGAAACACAGCGTCTAGGTGACAGAGGACAGGAACAGAAAAACAGCGTCTAGGTGACAGAGGACAGGACGACAACAGAAACACAGCGTCTCGGTGACAATGGACCGGACGGGAACAGAAACACAGAGTCTAGGTGACAGAGGACCGGACGGGAACAGAAACACAGCGTCTCGGTGACAGAGGACCGGACGGGAACAGAAACACAGCGTCTCGGTGACAGACGACAGGACGGGAACAGAGACAATGAGTCTAGGTGACAGAGGACCGGACGGGAACAGAAACACAGCGTCTCCGTGACAGAGGACAGGACGGGAACAGAAACACAGCGTCTCGGTGACAGAGGACCGGACGGGAACAGAAACACAGCTTCTCGGTGACAGAGGACCGGACAGGAAAAGAAACACAGCATCTAGGTGACAGAGGACCAGACGGGAAAAGAAACACAGCGTCTCGGTGACAGAGGACAGGACGGGAACAGAAACACAGCGTCTAGGTGACAGAGGACAGGACAGGAACAGAAACACAGCGTCTCGGTGACAGAGGACCGGACGGGAACAGAAACACAGCGTCTCGGTGACAGACGACAGGACGGGAACAGAAACAATGAGTCTAGGTGACAGAGGACCGGACGGGAACAGAAACACAGCGTCTCCGTGACAGAGGACAGGACGGGAACAGAAACACAGCATCTCGGTGACAGAGGACCGGACGGGAACAGAAACACAGCGTCTCGGTGACAGAGGACAGGAACAGAAACACAGCGTCTCGGTGACAGAGGACCGGACGGTAACAGAAACACAGCGTCTAGGTGACAGAGGACCAGACGGGAACAGAAACACAGCGTCTTGGTGACAGAGGACCGGATGGGAACAGAAACACAGCGTCTCGGTGACAGAGGACCGGACGGGAACAGAAACACAGCATCTCGGTGACAGAGGACAGGACGGGAACAGAAACACAGAGTCTAGGTGACAGAGGACCGGACGGGAACAGAAACACAGCGTCTCGGTGACAGAGGACCGGACGGGAACAGAAACACAGCGTCTCGGTGACAGAGGACAGGACGGGAACAGAAACACAGCGTCTAGGTGACAGAGGACAGGACGGGAACAGAAACACAGCGTCTAGGTGACAGAGGACCGGATGGGAACAGAAACACAGCGTCATGGGAACAGAAACACAGCTTCTCGGTGACAGAGGACAGGACAGGAACAGAAACACAGCGTCTAGGTGACAGAGGACAGGAACAGAAAAACAGCGTCTAGGTGACAGAGGACAGGACGACAACAGAAACAAAGCGTCTCGGTGACAATGGACCTGACGGGAACAGAAACACAGCGTCTCGGTGACAGAGGACCGGACGGGAACAGAAACACAGCGTCTAGGTGACAGAGGACAGGAACAGAAACACAACGTCTAGGTGACAGAGGACCGGACGGGAACAGAAACACAGCGTCTTGGTGACAGAGGACCGGATGGGAACAGAAACACAGCGTCTCGGTGACAGAGGACCGGACGGGAACAGAAACACAGCGTCTCGGTGACAGAGGACAGGAACAGAAACACAGCGTCTAGGTGACAGAGGACAGGAACAGAAAAACAGCGTCTAGGTGACAGAGGACCGGACGGGAACAGAAACACAGCATCTCGGTGACAGAGGACAGGACGGGAACAGAAACACAGAGTCTAGGTGACAGAGGACCGGACGGGAACAGAAACACAGCGTCTCGGTGACAGAGGACCGGACGGGAACAGAAACACAGCGTCTCGGTGACAGACGACAGGACGGGAACAGAGACAATGAGTCTAGGTGACAGAGGACCGGACGGGAACAGAAACACAGCGTCTCCGTGACAGAGGACAGGACGGGAACAGAAACACAGCGTCTCGGTGACAGAGGACCGGACGGGAACAGAAACACAGCTTCTCGGTGACAGAGGACCGGACAGGAAAAGAAACACAGCATCTAGGTGACAGAGGACAGGACGGGAACAGAAACACAGCGTCTAGGTGACAGTGAACCGGACGGGAACAGAAACACAGCGTCTCGGTGACAGAGGACAGGACGGGAACAGAAACACAGCGTCTAGGTGACAGAGGACAGGACAGGAACAGAAACACAGCGTCTCGGTGACAGAGGACCGGACGGGAACAGAAACACAGCGTCTCGGTGACAGACGACAGGACGGGAACAGAAACAATGAGTCTAGGTGACAGAGGACCGGACGGGAACAGAAACACAGCGTCTCCGTGACAGAGGACAGGACGGGAACAGAAACACAGCGTCTCGGTGACAGAGGACCGGACGGGAACAGAAACACAGCTTCTCGGTGACAGAGGACCGGACGGGAACAGAAACAATGAGTCTAGGTGACAGAGGACCGGACGGGAACAGAAACACAGCGTCTCCGTGACAGAGGACAGGACGGGAACAGAAACACAGCGTCTCGGTGACAGAGGACCGGACGGGAACAGAAACACAGCTTCTCGGTGACAGAGGACCGGACAGGAAAAGAAACACAGCATCTAGGTGACAGAGGACAGGACGGGAACAGAAACACAGCGTCTAGGTGACAGTGAACCGGACGGGAACAGAAACACAGCGTCTCGGTGACAGAGGACAGGACGGGAACAGAAACACAGCGTCTAGGTGACAGAGGACAGGACAGGAACAGAAACACAGCGTCTCGGTGACAGAGGACCAGACGGGAACAGAAACACAGCGTCTAGGTGACAGAGGACAGGACGGGAACAGAAACACAGCGTCTCGGTGACAGAGGACAGGAACAGAAACACAGCGTCTAGGTGACAGAGGACAGGACAGGAACAGAAACACAGCGTCTAGGTGACAGAGGACAGGAACAGAAACACAGCGTCTAGGTGACAGAGGACAGGACGGGAACAGAAACACAGAGTTTAGGTGACAGAGGACAGGACTGGAACAGAAACACAGCGTCTAGGTGACAGAGGACAGGACGGGAACAGAAACACAGCGTCTCGGTGACAGAGGACCGGACGGGAACAGAAACACAGCGTCAAGGTGACAGAGGACCGGACAGGAACAGAAACACAGCGTCTAGGTGACAGAGGACAGGAACAGAAACACAGCGTCTAGGTGACAGAGGACAGGACGGGAACAGAAACACAGAGTCTAGGTGACAGAGGACAGGACGGGAACAGAAACACAGCGTCTAGGTGACAGAGGACCGGACGGGAACAGAAACACAGCGTCTCGGTGACAGAGGACCGGACGGGAACAGAAACACAGCGTCTCGGTGACAGAGGACCGGACGGGAACAGAAACACAGCGTCTCGGTGACAGAGGACCGGACGGGAACAGAAACACAGCGTCTCGGTGACAGAGGACCGGACGGGAACAGAAACACAGCGTCTCGGTGACAGAGGACCGGATGGGAACAGAAACACAGCGTCTTGGTGACAGAGGACCGGACGGGAACAGAAACACAGCGTCTAGGTGACAGAGGACCAGGACGGGAACAGAAACACAGCGTCTAGGTGACAGAGGACCGGACGGGAACAGAAACACAGCGTCTCGGTGACTGACGACAAGAACAGAAACACAGCGTCTCGGTGACAGAGGACAGGACGGGAACAGAAACACAGCGTCTCGGTGACAGAGGACCGGACGGGAACAGAAACACAGCGTCTCGGTGACAGAGGACCAGACGGGAACAGAAACACAGCGTCTTGGTGACAGAGGACACGGATCGGGAACAGAAACACAGCGTCTAGGTGACAGAGGACAGGACGGGAACAGAAACACAGCGTCTCGGTGACAGATGGACAGGACGGGAACAGAAACACAGCGTCTAGGTGACAGAGGACCGGACGGGAACAGAAACACAGCGTCTCGGTGACAGAGGACCGGACGGGAACAGAAACACAGCGTCTCGGTGACAGAGGACAGGACGGGAACAGAAACACAGAGTCTCGGTGACAGAGGACCGGACGGGAACAGAAACACAGCGTCTCGGTGACAGAGGACGGACGGGAACAGAAACACAGCGTCTCGGTGACAGAGGACCGGACGGGAACAGAAACACAGCGTCTCGGTGACAGAGGACAGGAACAGAAACACAGCGTCTAGGTGACAGAGGACAGGACGGGAACAGAAACACAGCGTCTAGGTGACAGGACGGACGGGAACAGAAACACAGCGTCTCGGTGACAGAGGACAGGACGGGAACAGAAACACAGCGTCTAGGTGACAGAGGACGGACAGGAACAGAAACACAGCGTCTCGGTGACAGAGGACCGGACGGGAACAGAAACACAGCGTCTCGGTGACAGAGGACAGGACGGGAACAGAAACACAGCGTCTAGGTGACAGAGGACCGGACGGGAACAGAAACACAGCGTCTAGGTGACAGAGGACAGGACGGGAACAGAAACACAGCGTCTCGGTGACAGAGGACCGGACGGGAACAGAAACACAGCGTCTCGGTGACAGAGGACCGGACGGGAACAGAAACACATGAGTCTAGGTGACAGAGGACCGGACGGGAACAGAAACACAGCGTCTCCGTGACAGAGGACAGGACGGGAACAGAAACACAGCGTCTCGGTGACAGAGGACCGGACGGGAACAGAAACACAGCTTCTCGGTGACAGAGGACCGGACAGGAAAAGAAACACAGCATCTAGGTGACAGAGGACAGGACGGGAACAGAAACACAGCGTCTAGGTGACAGTGAACCGGACGGGAACAGAAACACAGCGTCTCGGTGACAGAGGACAGGACGGGAACAGAAACACAGCGTCTAGGTGACAGAGGACAGGACAGGAACAGAAACACAGCGTCTCGGTGACAGAGGACCAGGACGGGAACAGAAACACAGCGTCTAGGTGACAGAGGACAGGACGGGAACAGAAACACAGCGTCTCGGTGACAGAGGACAGGAACAGAAACACAGCGTCTAGGTGACAGAGGACAGGACAGGAACAGAAACACAGCGTCTAGGTGACAGAGGACAGGAACAGAAACACAGCGTCTAGGTGACAGAGGACAGGACGGGAACAGAAACACAGAGTTTAGGTGACAGAGGACAGGACTGGAACAGAAACACAGCGTCTAGGTGACAGAGGACAGGACGGGAACAGAAACACAGCGTCTAGGTGACAGAGGACCGGACGGGAACAGAAACACAGCGTCAAGGTGACAGAGGACCGGACAGGAACAGAAACACAGCGTCTAGGTGACAGAGGACAGGAACAGAAACACAGCGTCTAGGTGACAGAGGACAGGACGGGAACAGAAACACAGAGTCTAGGTGACAGAGGACAGGACGGGAACAGAAACACAGCGTCTAGGTGACAGAGGACCGGACGGGAACAGAAACACAGCGTCTCGGTGACAGAGGACCGGACGGGAACAGAAACACAGAGTCTCGGTGACAGAGGACCAGGAACAGAAACACAGCGTCTCGGTGACAGAGGACCAGGACGGGAACAGAAACACAGCGTCTCGGTGACAGAGGACAGGACGGGAACAGAAACACAGCGTCTAGGTGACAGAGGACCAGACGGGAACAGAAACACAGCGTCTAGGTGACAGAGGACAGGACGGGAACAGAAACACAGCGTCTAGGTGACAGAGGACGGAGGAACAGAAACACAGCGTCTAGGTGACAGAGGACCAGGACGGGAACAGAAACACAGCGTCTTGGTGACAGAGGACAGGAACAGAAACACAGCGTCTAGGTGACAGAGGACAGGAACAGAAAAACAGCGTCTAGGTGACAGAGGACCGGACGGGAACAGAAACACAGCATCTCGGTGACAGAGGACAGGACGGGAACAGAAACACAGAGTCTAGGTGACAGAGGACCGGACGGGAACAGAAACACAGCGTCTCGGTGACAGAGGACCGGACGGGAACAGAAACACAGCGTCTCGGTGACAGACGACAGGACGGGAACAGAAACAATGAGTCTAGGTGACAGAGGACCGGACGGGAAACAGAAACACAGCAGTCTCCAGGTGACAGAGGACAGGACGGGAACAGAAACACAGCGTCTAGGTGACAGTGAACCGGACGGGAACAGAAACACAGCGTCTCGGTGACAGAGGACAGGACGGGAACAGAAACACAGCGTCTAGGTGACAGAGGACAGGACAGGAACAGAAACACAGCGTCTCGGTGACAGAGGACCGGACGGGAACAGAAACACAGCGTCTCGGTGACAGACGACAGGACGGGAACAGAAACAATGAGTCTAGGTGACAGAGGACCGGACGGGAACAGAAACACAGCGTCTCCGTGACAGAGGACAGGACGGGAACAGAAACACAGCATCTCGGTGACAGAGGACCGGACGGGAACAGAAACACAGCGTCTCGGTGACAGAGGACAGGAACAGAAACACAGCGTCTCGGTGACAGAGGACCGGACGGGAACAGAAACACAGCGTCTAGGTGACAGAGGACCAGACGGGAACAGAAACACAGCGTCTCGGTGCGGACAGGAACAGAAACACAGCGTCTAGGTGACAGAGGACAGGACAGGAACAGAAACACAGCGTCTAGGTGACAGAGGACAGGAACAGAAACACAACGTCTAGGTGACAGAGGACCGGACGGGAACAGAAACACAGCGTCTTGGTGACAGAGGACCGGATGGGAACAGAAACACAGCGTCTAGGTGACAGAGGACTGGATAGGAACAGAAACACAGCGTCTAGGTGACAGAGGACTGGATAGGAACAGAAACACAGCGTCTAGGTGACAGAGGACCAGACGGGAACAGAAACACAGCGTCTTGGTGACAGAGGACAGGAACAGAAACACAGCGTCTAGGTGACAGAGGACAGGAACAGAAAAACAGCGTCTAGGTGACAGAGGACAGGACAACAACAGAAACAAAGCGTCTCGGTGACAATGGACCTGACGGGAACAGAAACACAGCGTCTCGGTGACAGAGGACCGGACGGGAACAGAAACACAGCGTCTAGGTGACAGAGGACAGGAACAGAAACACAACGTCTAGGTGACAGAGGACCGGACGGGAACAGAAACACAGCGTCTTGGTGACAGAGGACCGGATGGGAACAGAAACACAGCGTCTCGGTGACAGAGGACCGGACGGGAACAGAAACACAGCATCTCGGTGACAGAGGACAGGACGGGAACAGAAACACAGAGTCTAGGTGACAGAGGACCGGACGGGAACAGAAACACAGCGTCTCGGTGACAGAGGACCGGACGGGAACAGAAACACAGCGTCTAGATGACAGAGGACCGGACGGGAACAGAAACACAGCTTCTCGGTGACAGAGGACAGGACAGGAACAGAAACACAGCGTCTAGGTGACAGAGGACAGGAACAGAAAAACAGCGTCTAGGTGACAGAGGACAGGACGACAACAGAAACAAAGCGTCTCGGTGACAATGGACCTGACGGGAACAGAAACACAGCGTCTCGGTGACAGAGGACCGGACGGGAACAGAAACACAGCGTCTAGGTGACAGAGGACAGGAACAGAAACACAACGTCTAGGTGACAGAGGACCGGACGGGAACAGAAACACAGCGTCTTGGTGACAGAGGACCGGATGGGAACAGAAACACAGCGTCTCGGTGACAGAGGACCGGACGGGAACAGAAACACAGCATCTCGGTGACAGAGGACAGGACGGGAACAGAAACACAGAGTCTAGGTGACAGAGGACCGGACGGGAACAGAAACACAGCGTCTCGGTGACAGAGGACCGGACGGGAACAGAAACACAGCGTCTCGGTGACAGAGGACAGGAACAGAAACACAGCGTCTAGGTGACAGAGGACAGGAACAGAAAAACAGCGTCTAGGTGACAGAGGACCGGACGGGAACAGAAACACAGCATCTCGGTGACAGAGGACAGGACGGGAACAGAAACACAGAGTCTAGGTGACAGAGGACCGGACGGGAACAGAAACACAGCGTCTCGGTGACAGAGGACCGTACGGGAACAGAAACACAGCGTCTCGGTGACAGACGACAGGACGGGAACAGAAACAATGAGTCTAGGTGACAGAGGACCGGACGGGAACAGAAACACAGCGTCTCCGTGACAGAGGACAGGACGGGAACAGAAACACAGCGTCTCGGTGACCTAGGACCGGACGGGAACAGAAACACAGCTTCTCGGTGACAGAGGACCGGACAGGAAAAGAAACACAGCATCTAGGTGACAGAGGACAGGACGGGAACAGAAACACAGCGTCTAGGTGACAGTGAACCGGACGGGAACAGAAACACAGCGTCTCGGTGACAGAGGACAGGACGGGAACAGAAACACAGCGTCTAGGTGACAGAGGACAGGACAGGAACAGAAACACAGCGTCTCGGTGACAGACGACAGGACGGGAACAGAAACAATGAGTCTAGGTGACAGAGGACCGGACGGGAACAGAAACACAGCGTCTCCGTGACAGAGGACAGGACGGGAACAGAAACACAGCATCTCGGTGACAGAGGACCGGACGGGAACAGAAACACAGCGTCTCGGTGACAGAGGACAGGAACAGAAACACAGTGTCTCGGTGACAGAGGACCGGACGGGAACAGAAACACAGCGTCTAGGTGACAGAGGACCAGACGGGAACAGAAACACAGCGTCTCGGTGACAGAGGACAGGAACAGAAACACAGCGTCTAGGTGACAGAGGACAGGACAGGAACAGAAACACAGCGTCTAGGTGACAGAGGACAGGAACAGAAACACAACGTCTAGGTGACAGAGGACCGGACGGGAACAGAAACACAGCGTCTTGGTGACAGAGGACCGGATGGGAACAGAAACACAGCGTCTAGGTGACAGAGGACTGGATAGGAACAGAAACACAGCGTCTAGGTGACAGAGGACTGGATAGGAACAGAAACACAGCGTCTAGGTGACAGAGGACCAGACGGGAACAGAAACACAGCGTCTTGGTGACAGAGGACAGGAACAGAAACACAGCGTCTAGGTGACAGAGGACAGGAACAGAAAAACAGCGTCTAGGTGACAGAGGACAGGACGACAACAGAAACAAAGCGTCTCGGTGACAATGGACCTGACGGGAACAGAAACACAGCGTCTCGGTGACAGAGGACCGGACGGGAACAGAAACACAGCATCTAGGTGACAGAGGACAGGAACAGAAACACAACGTCTAGGTGACAGAGGACCGGACGGGAACAGAAACACAGCGTCTTGGTGACAGAGGACCGGATGGGAACAGAAACACAGCGTCTCGGTGACAGAGGACCGGACGGGAACAGAAACACAGCATCTCGGTGACAGAGGACAGGACGGGAACAGAAACACAGAGTCTAGGTGACAGAGGACCGGACGGGAACAAAAACACAGCGTCTCGGTGACAGAGGACCGGACGGGAACAGAAACACAGCGTCTCGGTGACAGAGGACAGGAACAGAAACACAGCGTCTAGGTGACAGAGGACAGGACGGGAACAGAAACACAGCGTCTAGGTGACAGAGGACCGGATGGGAACAGAAACACAGCGTCTAGATGACAGAGGACCGGACGGGAACAGAAACACAGCTTCTCGGTGACAGAGGACAGGACAGGAACAGAAACACAGCGTCTAGGTGACAGAGGACAGGAACAGAAAAACAGCGTCTAGGTGACAGAGGACAGGACGACAACAGAAACAAAGCGTCTCGGTGACAATGGACCTGACGGGAACAGAAACACAGCGTCTCGGTGACAGAGGACCGGACGGGAACAGAAACACAGCGTCTAGGTGACAGAGGACAGGAACAGAAACACAACGTCTAGGTGACAGAGGACCGGACGGGAACAGAAACACAGCGTCTTGGTGACAGAGGACCGGATGGGAACAGAAACACAGCGTCTCGGTGACAGAGGACCGGACGGGAACAGAAACACAGCATCTCGGTGACAGAGGACAGGACTGGAACAGAAACACAGAGTCTAGGTGACAGAGGACCGGACGGGAACAGAAACACAGCGTCTCGGTGACAGAGGACCGGACGGGAACAGAAACACAGCGTCTAGGTGACAGAGGACCAGACGGGAACAGAAACACAGCGTCTAGGTGACAGAGGACAGGACGGGAACAGAAACACAGCGTCTCGGTGACAGAGGACAGGAACAGAAACACAGCGTCTAGGTGACAGAGGACAGGACGGGAACAGAAACACAGCGTCTAGGTGACAGAGGACCGGATGGGAACAGAAACACAGCGTCTAGATGACAGAGGACCGGACGGGAACAGAAACACAGCTTCTAGGTGACAGAGGACCAGACGGGAACAGAAACACAGCGTCTAGGTGACAGAGGACAGGACGGGAACAGAAACACAGCGTCTAGGTGACAGAGGACCGGATGGGAACAGAAACACAGCGTCTCGGTGACAGAGGACGGGAACAGAAACACAGCGTCTCGGTGACAGAGGCCCGGACGGGAACAGAAACACAGCGTCTAGGTGACAGAGGACAGGACGGGAACAGAAACACAGCGTCTAGGTGACAGAGGACCGGATGGGAACAGAAACACAGCGTCTAGGTGACAGAGGACCGGACGGGAACAGAAACACAGCGTCTAGGTGACAGAGGACCAGACGGGAACAGAAACACAGCGTCTAGGTGACAGAGGACCGGACGGGAACAGAAACACAGCGTCTAGGTGACAGAGGACCAGGACGGGAACAGAAACACAGCGTCTCGGTGACAGAGGACAGGAACAGAAACACAGCGTCTCGGTGACAGAGGACCGGACGGGAACAGAAACACAGCGTCTAGGTGACAGAGGACAGGACGGGAACAGAAACACAGTGTCTCGGTGACAGAGGACCGGACGGGAACAGAAACACAGCGTCTCGGTGACAGAGGACAGGACGGGAACAGAAACACAGCGTCTAGGTGACAGAGGACCGGACGTGAATAGAAACACAGCGTCTCGGTGACAGAGGACAGGACGGGAACAGAAACACAGCGTCTAGGTGACAGAGGATAGGAACAGAAACACAGCGTCTAGGTGACAGAGGACAGGACGGGAACAGAAACACAGCGTCTAGGTGACAGAGGATAGGAACAGAAACACAGCGTCTAGGTGACAGAGGACAGGACGGGAACAGAAACACAGCATCTCGGTGACAGAGGACGGGAACAGAAACACAGCGTCTCGGTGACAGAGGACCGGACAGGAACAGAAACACAGCGTCTCGGTGACAGAGGACAGGACGGGAACAGAAACACAGCGTCTCGGTGACAGAGGACCGGACGGGAACAGAAACACAGCGTCTAGGTGACAGAGGACAGGAACTGAAACACAGCGTCTCGGGGACAGAGGACAGGAACAGAAACACAGCGTCTAGGTGACAGAGGACAGGACGGGAACAGAAACACAGCGTCTCGGTGAAAGAGGACAGGAACAGAAACACAGCGTCTAGGTGACAGAGGACCAGACGGGAACAGAAACACAGCGTCTAGGTGACAGAGGACCAGACGGGAACAGAAACACAGCGTCTCGGTGACAGAGGACAGGAACAGAAACACAGCGTCTAGGTGACAGAGGACCGGACGGGAACAGAAACACAGCGTCTAGGTGACAGAGGACCGGATGGAAACAGAAACACAGCGTCTCGGTGACAGAGGACGGGAACAGAAACACAGCGTCTCGGTGACAGAGGACCGGACGGGAACAGAAACACAGCGTCTAGGTGACAGAGGACAGGACGGGAACAGAAACACAGCGTCTAGGTGACAGAGGACCGGATGGGAACAGAAACACAGTGTCTCGGTGACAGAGGACCGGACGGGAACAGAAACACAGCGTCACGGTGACAGAGGACAGGACGGGAACAGAAACACAGCGTCTAGGTGACAGAGGACCGGACGGGAACAGAAACACAGCGTCTCGGTGACAGAGGACAGGACGGGAACAGAAACACAGCGTCTAGGTGACAGAGGATAGGAACAGAAACACAGCGTCTCGGTGACAGAGGACCGGACAGGAACAGAAATACAGCGTCTAGGTGACAGAGGACAGGAACAGAAACACAGCGTCTAGGTGACAGAGGACAGGACGGGAACAGAAACACAGAGTCTAGGTGACAGAGGACAGGACGGGAACAGAAACACAGCGTCTAGGTGACAGAGGACCGGACGGGAACAGAAACACAGCGTCTCGGTGACAGAGGACCGGACAGGAACAGAAACACAGCGTCTAGGTGACAGAGGACAGGACGGGAACAGAAACACAGCGTCTAGGTGACAGAGGACAGGAACAGAAAAACAGCATCTAGGTGACAGAGGACAGAACGACAACAGAAACACAGCGTCTCGGTGACAGAGGACCGGACGGGAACAGAAACACAGCGTCTCGGTGACAGAGGACAGGAACAGAAACACAGCGTCTAGGTGACAGAGGACAGGAACAGAAACACAGCGTCTAGGTGACAGAGGACCGGACGGGAACAGAAACACAGCGTCTAGGTGACAGAGGACCGGACGGGAACAGAAACACAGCGTCTAGGTGACAGAGGACAGGACGGGAACAGAAACACAGCGTCTCGGTGACAGAGGACAGGAACAGAAACACAGCTTCGGTGACAGAGGACAGGAACAGAAACACAGCGTCTAGGTGACAGAGGACCGGACGGGAACAGAAACACAGCGTCTCGGTGACAGAGGACCGGACAGGAACAGAAACACAGCGTCTAGGTGACAGAGGACAGGACAGGAACAGAAACACAGCGTCTCGGTGACAGAGGACCAGACGGGAACAGAAACACAGCGTCTAGGTGACAGAGGACCGGACGACAACAGAAACACAGCGTCTCGGTGACAGAGGACCGGACGGGAACAGAAACACAGCGTCTAGGTGACAGAGGACTGGATAGGAACAGAAACACAGCATCTAGGTGACAGAGGACTGGATAGGAACAGAAACACAGCGTCCAGGTGACAGAGGACCAGACGGGAACAGAAACACAGCGTCAAGGTGACAGAGGACCGGACAGGAACAGAAACACAGCGTCTCGGTGACAGAGGACAGGACGGGAACAGAAACACAGCGTCTAGGTGACAGAGGACAGGACAGGAACAGAAACACAGCGTCTAGGTGACAGAGGACAGGACAGGAACAGAAACACAGCGTCTAGGTGACAGAGGACAGGACAGGAACAGAAACACAGCGTCTAGGTGACAGAGGACAGGACGGGAACAGAAACACAGCGTCTAGGTGACAGAGGACCAGAACAGAAACACAGCGTCTCGGTGACAGAGGACAGGAACAGAAACACAGCGTCTAGGTGACAGAGGATAGGACAGGAACAGAAACACAGCGTCTAGGTGACAGAGGACAGGACGGGAACAGAAACACAGCATCTCGGTGACAGAGGACAGGACAGGAACAGAAACACAGCGTCTAGGTTACAGGGGACCGGATGGGAACAGAAACACAGCGTCTCGGTGACAGAGGACCGGACGGGAACAGAAACACAGCGTCTAGGTGACAGAGGACAGGACGGGAACAGAAACACAGCGTCTAGGTGACAGAGGACCGGATGGGAACAGAAACACAGCTTCTAGGTGACAGAGGACAGGATGGGAACAGAAACACAGCGTCTAGGTGACAGAGGACCAGACGGGAACAGAAACACAGCGTCTCGGTGACAGAGGACAGGAACAGAAACACAGCGTCTCGGTGACAGAGGACCGGATGGGAACAGAAACACAGCGTCTAGGTGACAGAGGACAGGACGGGAACAGAAACACAGCGTCTCGGTGACAGAGGACAGGACGGGAACAGATACACAGCGTCTCGGTGACAGAGGACCGGACGGGAACAGAAACACAGCATCTCGGTGACAGAGGACCGGACGGGAACAGAAACACAGAGTCTAGGTGACAGAGGACCGGACGGGAACAGAAACACAGCGTCTCGGTGACAGAGGACCAGACGGGAACAGAAACACAGCGTCTCGGTGACAGAGGACCGGACGGGAACAGAAACACAGCGTCTAGGTGACAGAGGACCGGACGGGAACAGAAACACAGCGTCTCGGTGACAGAGGACCGGACGGGAACAGAAACACAGCGTCTAGGTGACAGAGGACCGGACGGGAACAGAAACACAGCGTCTAGGTGACAGAGGACAGGACGGGAACAGAAACACAGCGTCCCGGTGTCAGAGGACCGGATGAGAACAGAAACACAGTGTCCTGCGGGACCATCCTGTCCTGCCCTGCTGTACCCAAAATGTCAACTTGGCTGAAATGGGGAGGATAGCAATTTTTCAAACCACAAAAAAAGAAGAGATTAAAAAAAGAATAGGCTTATTTATAGTTTCCTCGTTTGAGGAGGAATACAGTGTTGAGCCAAGTATGAAGTAAAAATATTTTGGGAGAAGCCGATGTACTTGTGACCCCTGTCCCCATGTGGTGCACATTTTCCCCTCTGTCTGTCCGTGTGTGTGCATGTGTCTGCTAACGTGTTTGCATGTATCTGCTAGTGTGTGTACATGTTTGTATGTGTGTGTGTGTGTGTGTGTGTGTGTACATGTATGTGTGTGTGTGTGCACATGTATGTGCTAGTCTGTGTGCATGTATGTGTGTGTGTGCCAGATAGACAGCTGGTGGGCAGCATGTGGACCTGCCTCTGGCTGGCTCGTGTCCCTCTGATCACTGGCCTGATCAAAGCAGTAGAGTGCAGGTCTGGTGTACTATAGGTCAGACAGACAGGTTATCTAGTGTTGTGAACCACACAGCAAGAGTGGAGAGGAGAGAGAGATAGAGGGAACGAGGTGGAGGGAGAGAGAGGTGGAGGGAGGGAGGGAGGGAGGGAGGGAGGGAGGGAGGGAGGGAGGGAGGGAGGGAGGGAGGGAGGGAGAGAGAGAGAGGGAAAGAGGTGGAGGGAGAGAGGGAGAGAGGGAAGGAGAGAGAGATAGAGGGAAAGAGGTGGAGGGAAAGAGAGATAGAGGGAGAGAGGTGGAGGGAGAGAGAGATAGAGGGAGGGAGAGAGAGAGGGAGAGAGAGGGAAAGAGAGATAGATAGAGGGAAAGAGGTGGAGGGAAAGAGAGATAGATAGAGGGAGAGAGAGAGGGAGAGAGAGATAGAGGGAGAGAGGTGGAGGGAAAGAGAGATAGATAGAGGGAAAGAGGTGGAGGGAGGGAGAGAGGGAGGGAGAGAGATAGAGGGAGAGTGGTGGAGGGAAAGAGAGAGAGGTGGAGGGAAAGAGAGATAGATAGAGGGAGGGAGAGAGGGAGGGAGAGAGAGATAGAGGGAGAGAGGTGGAGGGAAAGAGAGATAGATAGAGGGAAAGAGGTGGAGGGAAAGAGAGATAGATAGAGGGATAGAGGTGGAGGGAAAGAGAGATAGATAGAGGGAAAGAGGTGGAGGGAAAGAGAGATAGATAGAGGGAGAGAGGGAGGGAGAGAGAGATAGATAGAGGGAGAGAGGGAGGGAGAGAGAGATAGAGGGAGAGAGGTGGAGGGATGGGATAAGAATGGCTCAAGGTGTCAGTTATGACATATGCTGCATTTTATTCCAATTTCCTATACCCTCTACTTGATCACCCTCGTCATGGGTTTCAAAGCACCTAACTGTCTGAGTAATGTAATGTATTCTGCTGTTTTATAGTGAACATGCAGAGGGTTTAAGGGCTTAGAGGTTGATAAGAGCCAAACTATACATCTGTCTGCTTGGAGAAGGGGCCTACTACTGCATGAACAGCAAGTTGGAGAGCCATTCCTCTCTTTCTAAACCCCACACACACATGCCAGCAGCATACCACTCTGAATCCCACCGCTGACTTGATTCTGAAGCTAAGCAGGGTGGGTCCTGGTCAGTCCCTGGATGGGAGACCAGATGCTGCTGGAAGTGGTGTTGGAGGGCCAGTAGGAGGCTGTCTTTCCTCTGGTCTGAGAAGATCCCAGGGCACTGATTGGGGGGGACATTGCCCTGTCTAGTGTGCTGTCTTTTGGTTGGGACATTAAACGGGTGTCCTGACTCTCTGTAGTCATTAAATATCCCATGGCACTTATCGTAAGAGTGGGGTTGTTAATCCCGGTGTCCTGGCTAAATTCCCAATCTGGCCACCTAATCATCAACAACTTCCAATTGACTCATTCAGCCCTGTAACTATTCCCCAGGTCACTGCTATAAATGAGAATGTGTTCTCAGTAAACTTACCTGGTAAAATAAAAACATAAATTCCCATTTCAATTAACTGAGCTTTCACAGTTTAGCCTAAGTGATGAGAAAACTATTTGAATCTACAGACGTCTACAATTGCCAGAACAAAGGTATGATACATGTCTGTCACTTTAGCACATTTTCACTTCATGAACATTTCCTCAAATATACACACCATGCTACATTAGTTGAGGCTATCGTCTTATAAATTGATTAGGAAAAAAATGCCAGTGTTATTGAGGGCTTCGTCTTCTACATGACCCTGTATTAAGGTCTACAGTGTATGACCCTGTATTAAGGTCTACAGTGTATGACCCTGTATTAAGGTCTACAGTACATGACCCTGTATTATGGTGTACAGTGTATGACCCTGAATTATGGCCTACAGTGTATGACCCTGTATTAAGGTCTACGGTACATGACCCTGTATTATGGTCTACAGTGTATGACCCTGTATTATGGCCTACAGTGTATGACCCTGTATTAAGGTCTTCAGTATATGACCCTGTATTATGGTCTACAGTACATTACCCTGTATTAAGTCTACAGTATATGACCCTGTATTAAGGTCTACAGTGTATGACCCTGTAATAAGTCTACAGTATATAACCCTGTATTAAGGTCCACAGTATATGACCCTGTATTAAGGTCTACAGTACATGACCCTGTATTAAGGTCTACAGTACACAAGCCTGTATTAAGGTCTACAGTACATGACCCTGTATTAAGTCTACAGTACATGACCCTGTATTAAGGTCTACAGTACATGACCCTGTATTACGGTCTATAGTACATGACCCTGTATTAATGTCTACAGTATTTGACCCTGTATTATGGTCTACAGTACATGACCCTGTATTACGGTCTACAGTACATGACCCTGTATTACGGTCTACAGTACATGACCTGTATTAAGTCTACAGTTTATGACCCTGTATTAAGGTCTACAGTATTTGACCCTGTATTATGGTCTACAGTACATGACCCTGTATTACGGTCTACAGTACATGACCCTGTATTACGGTCTACAGTACATGACCTGTATTAAGTCTACAGTTTATGACATTGTATTAAGGTCTACAGTACATGACCCTGTATTACGGTCTACAGTACATGACCCTGTATTACGGTCTACAGTACATGACCCTGTATTAAGGTCTACAGTACATGACCCGGTATTAAGTCTACAGTGTATGACCCTGTATTAAGTCTACAGTATATGACCCTGTATTAAGGTCTACAGTACATGACCCTGTATTACGGTCTACAGTACATGACCCTGTATTACGGTCTACAGTACATGACCCTGTATTAAGGTCTACAGTATATGACCCTGTATTAAGTCTACAGTATATGACCCTGTATTTTGGCCTACATTATAACCCTGTGTTACTAACTAGATGAGACTGTAATAAGGCCTACAGTATACGACCCCATATTACTAACTAGATGAGAGTGTAATGTTCCATGAATACTGGTGGTGAAAATTATACCTTTGGAAAAACAAACTGCAGCAAAAGAAAAAACTGATGCTGTGAGAGGATGAACGGGTTTAAAAGAAGCTACGTCGAGAAACAATAACCAATGGTGAGAGAGCGGAGGGAATTTAACAGGTATAGAAGAAGCTACATCGAGAAACAACCAATGTTGAGAGAGGGGAGGGAATCTAACTTCTTTGGGATAGGGGGCGGTATTTTGACATCCGGATTAAAAACGTGCCCAAAGTAAACTGCCTGCTACTCAGGCCCAGTAGCTAGATTTGGATAGAAAACACTCTAAAGTTTCTAAAACTGTTAAAACAATGTCTGTGAGTATAACAGAACTGAAATGGCAGGTGAAACCCCGAGGACAACCCCCCCCCCCCCCAAAGAAATCATCCTACCACTGATTTCAATGGCTGGCACTTTTATAACAGAGCAAAATCTTGCCCAATTGCAGTTCCTAGGGCTTCCACTAGATGTCAACAGTCTTTAGAAAGAGTTTGGGCTGGTTTGCCAGAAATTGTAGATTTTCTAGGTGGCTCCCATTTTGGCTGCAGTGTTTCCAAGCACGTGACTGAGAGTGCGTTCTTTGGTATTTTTCTCCGGTAAAGACAATAATGATTCTCTGTCTTAAATTTTATTGTTTATTTGCGTATTAGGGTACCTAAGGATTGATTATAAATGTTGATTGACTTGTTTGGATAACTTTATTGGTAACGTTTGGGATTCATTTTGTATGCATTTTGAAAGAGGGAAATCGGTGGATTATTGACTGAAGCGCGCCAGATAATCTGAGTTTTTATGGATATAAAGAAGGACTTTATCGAACAGAAGGACCATTTGTAATGTAACTGAGACCTTTTGGAGTGCCAACAAAAGAAGATCTTCAAAGGTAAGGCATTTTTTATATCGCTATTTCTGACTTTTGTGTCGCACCTGCCTGGTTGAAATATGATTTGTCATGCATTTGTATGCGGGGTGCTGTCCTCAGATAATCGCATGGTTTGCTTTCGCCGTAAACCCTTTTTGAAATCTGACACCTTGGCTGGATTAACAAGAAGTTAAGCTTTATTTTGATGTATAACACATATATTTTCAAGAATGTTAAATATTTGAATTTAGTATTTTGGAATTTTGCGCTCTGCAATTTCACCGGATGTTGGCCAGGTGAAACACTACCGTCCCACGTATCCATAAGAAGTTAACGGGTTTAGAAGAAGCTACGCCGAGAAACAATAACCAATGTTGAGAGAGGGGAGGGAATTTAACGGGTATAGAAGAAGCTACGTCGAGAAACAATAACCAATGTTGAGAGAGGGGAGGGAATTTAACGGGTATAGAAGAAGCTACGTCGAGAAACAATAACCAATGTTGAGAGAGGGGAGGGAATTTAACGGGTATAGAAGAAGCTACGTCGAGAAACAATAACCAATGTTGAGAGAGGGGAGGGAATTTAATGGGTTTAGAAGAAGCTACGTTGAGAAACAAGAACCAATGTTGATAGAGGGGAGGGAATTTAACGGGTATAGAAGAAGCTACGTCCTCCCGAGTGGCGCAGTGGTCTAAGGCACCCCATCGCAGTGCCTTAGACCACCAGTGTTTCCTCCGACACATTGGTGTGGCTAGCTTCTGGGTTAAGCAGGTATTGTGTCAAGAAGCAGTGAGGCTTGGTTGGGTCGTGTTTCAGAGAATGCATGGCTCTCGACCTTTGCCTCTCTCGAGTCCATAAGGGAGTTGCAGCGATGAGACAAGACTGTAACTACCAATTGGAATCCACGAAATTTGGGAAAATAAGGGGTAAAAGTAAAACAATACAAAAAAATAAAAGAAGCTACATCGAGAAACAATAACCGATGTTGAGAGAGGGTAGGGTATTTAAGAGGGGGTTAAGAGAAATACACAAATTACTTTGGTTGAACGTTAAAGAACATTGCATAGACATTTTTAGTGTTGAATGGAAATGTTGAATGGACATGACTCAGTCATATTGATAGACTACAGAATTGTGAACTATAAGTTATACACTGTATGTGTCTATGCTCAGAACATACCGTAGCACTGCATGTTAGTTATACAACTTAGTTTTCTGACAAATGTTTAAGCCTAATATAGTGTTGCACAGAGAGAGATTTGTCTCTGGATGTGCCACAGAATGCCTGTTGAGAAAAGTAGGCCCAAGACTTGTGAATAAACATTGTTTGGCGACATGCACATAATTTGGAACCACAGGGATTCATCCAAAGTGAAATACGTAATTCAGAAGTAAGTTCTGTACTGTGTTGAGCCTATCCTCGAATGCCCTCCCTGCCTAGCTCCCTCCCTACCTCCGCCAACCTTCGTTTTAGAGGCTTTCAAAATCTCCAGGTCAAAACCTTCTCATCTAAAATAATATATTATTAATAACAGACTGCACAGCAAATCTCAGCCTTTCTACTGTAATGCTGAGCAGCAACCCTTGTATTCCAAATAGAGAACAGCACAGGTTTTAGGGTAAGCAAAAAAATAGGCACGCTACAAATAATTCTGATGTTTAATTCATGAATAGCAATTAAACAGTCCAGCAGTTCTGGATCTGTCTGCCATATTTACTAGTGTTGTCAGCAACCAGAGGAAACTTCCTGACTAGACTTCACTAAAGCCCCCCTATACCCTTATCAACCATCCACCAAACTCATCCCTACACCCCTATCACACTCCAATCTCATCCCTACACCCTATCAGCCTCCTTCCAATCTCCTCCCTACACCCCTATCGACCCTCCACCAACCTCCCCCCTACACCCCTATCAAACCTCCACCAATCTCCTCCTTACACCCCTAGCAACCCTCCACCAACCTCCTCCCTACACCCCTATCAAACCTCCACCAACCTCCACCCTACACCCCTATCAAACCTCCACCAACCTCCACCCTACACCCCTCCCCCCCTATAAACCCTCCACCAACATCCCCCTTAAACCTCTATCAATCCCCCGTCAACCTCCCCTACACCCCAATCAACCCTCCACCAACCTCCCCCTACACCCCTATCAACCCCTGTCAACCTCCCATACACCCCATTCAACCCTCCCCCCTACACCCCTATCGACCTTCCACCAACCTCTCCCCTACACCCCTATCAACCCCCGTCAACTTCCCCCTACACCCTTATCAATTCTTCACCAACATCCATCCTACACCACTATCAACTCTCCACCAACCTCCCCCCTACACCCCTATCAACCTCTCCCATACACCCTTATCAACCCCCGCCAACCTCTCCCCTACACCCCTATCAACCCCCCGTCAACCTCCCCTACACCCCATTCAACCCTCCCCAACTACACCCCTATCAAGCCTCCACCAACCTCACCCCTGCACGCCTATCAACCCTCCACCAACCTCCCCCCTCCCCCCTATCGACCTTCTACCAACCTCTCCCCTACACCCCTATCAACCCCCGTCAACTTCCCCCTACACCGTTATCAATTCTTCACCAACCTCCCCCCTACACCCCTATTAACCACCCCGCCAGCCTCCCCCTATCAACCCCCTCCCGCAAACCTCCCCCTACACCCTTATCAACCCCCACCAACCTCCCCCTACACCCATATCAACCACCACCTACCTCCCCCTACACCCATATCAACCACCACCAACCTCCCCCTACACCCATATCAACCACCACCAACCTCCCCCTACACCCATATCAACCACCACCAACCTCCCCCTACACCCTTATCAACCCCCGCCAACCTCCCCCTACACCCCTATCAATCCCCGCAAACCTCCCCCTACACCCTTATCAACCCCCACCAACCTCCCCCTACACCCTTATCAACCCCCACTAACCTCCCCCTACACCCATATCAACCACCACCAACCTCCCCCTACACCCATATCAACCACCACCTACCTCCCCCTACACCCATATCAACCACCACCTACCTCCCCCTACACCCTTATCAACCCCCGCCATCTCCCCCTACACCCCTATCAATCCCCGCCAACCTCCCGCATACACCCTTATCAACCCCCGCCAACCTCCCCCTACACCCTTATCAACCCCCGCCAACCTACCCCTACACCCCTATCAACCACCCCGCCAGCCTCCCCCTATCAACCCCCCGCAAACCTCCCCCTACACCCTTATGAACCCCCGCCAACCTCTCCCCTACACCCATATCAACCACCACCAACCTCCCCCTACACCCCTATCACCCCACCAATCTGTAAGATCCTGAATCAATTGAAAGAAAACAAATACCATTGGAACCCAGGTCTGGTAACATGCTTTGATTGATGTCCATCACGCTGCAAAAAAAAGGGGTAACCTAAAAAAAAAGTTGTCCTTAATTTCCTAGAACATTCCCTTGGGCTCTCCATGTCTCCCTTTCAGGAGCTTCGCAGCAGCCCCATGTCTCCTCTCCATCCTGTCAGAGCAGAGGGGGAAAGACAACTTAAAACGTTATTTCAGACTCACAGCTTCCAACTTGAATAGCTTCAGTACGGATTGGGGCAAGCTGAGCAACATGGCTTAGACCTTTAACTTGGCTGATGCCCTGCAGTACACACCCTGTAGCTCCCACTGACCGACCGTTGCTAAACCTTTAAAACTGTGTTAGGACCACGCATGCGTGTGTGTGTGTGTGTGTGTGTGTGTGTGTGTGTGTGTGTGTGTGTGTGTGTGTGTCCTGGGCGTTATTTCCCCAGTCAGTCAGCTGGTCTTAATATAGCAGGGGACACTGAAGCTTTAGCCCCTTAAAATGTTTAAAATCGAATGAAGGACAGTAATCATTATTAAGAACAATGAACCCCAAGCCGAACTAAAGGCTTAGGTTTGATAGCCTAACCTTTAAGGGAGGGGAAAAAAGAGAGGGGGAAGGACACAGAAGGAGAGAAAAGATAGGGAGGTAGGGAGGGAGAGGAAAGAGAGAGGGAGAAGTATGTTGCATCTGCCTGCTGTGGGAGTGATTCCACCTCCTCTCAAAATCTGTCACATTTCTGACTCATCCCCAACAATGCTGATTAACTCTCTGGACCGATAACCCTGTCAGGGCCAGGAGGAATACACACCCTCACACAGACCATCACACGCACCACCTCATCCGAACCCATCTAACCAACCAGCCTATGAGGTCACCCCAGTCAACTGAGTGATGGGGATGTTCTGTCAAACAAGCGAAGCCTGAGGATAGAGATAGGGACAGGCCAGCAGCCAGCCAGTCAGCAGCCAGCCAGTCAGACGGATAGGAGGGACTGATTGCCTGAATGTAACTGACGTCTCACCAACCCTACTACAGCTTTGACACGCCGATGACACAAGTCACATCCTAAAGACACACACGTGTGCACGCCACACACACGTTCAGCTCTGACCAGCCCTCCTAGAGCTCAGAGAGTCCTGTGACACACTGTAACACATGATGCCTGGGGCGTCAGAGACGGGAGGCCTGAAGGGAGCATGTTAGGTAACTGTCCCCACAGAGCCTGTTAGTTTGCAGGATGTGAAATGGAGGGATATTCCCTGTGGCCTAAAGCTGAGAGGTAAATATACGCCGACTCTGTCGGTCTATCTCTCGAAGTGTCACTTCCTATGTCACTCCAGGCCTCTCCATCTCTGTATTTGTTTTGTTTCTTTCTCCAGCTGCCTTCTCTTTCAGTTTCCTTAGTTTTCATCTTCTTTTATTTAGACCTTGTTCTGTCTCTCTTTCACTTCCTCTATCTCCTTCTCGCCACTCCCGTTCTCCTCTCTTCTCCTGTCTCGTGGGACTCTTGTCAGGCAAACAGAAGGCTTTCAGCACAGCCTTGTGAAATACCTGTGGTTTGTTCAGAAGAGAGAGCGAGAGAAATGCCATCTCCTCCCCTCAATCTCTCCTTTCCGCTCAGAGTCCAATCACTCTCAGAGAAAAGAACAGGTCCCCAGAGTTTGTCCTTCCTCCTTATTCTATCCCTTCTTTTAATGTCTCCTTTCTGTTAAATCAGTTTGTTTCTTTACACATACTTTATGGATTTTTGCAATGGCGGTTCTTTAGACAACAGTTTCACATGTTCTTGTCGTATGCAGATGGGTAGCTGCTGACTAGAGATATTAATTTTCTTGGAACTCACAGTTTCTTGGAAGTTGCAGAGAGTTGGTGAAGAAATGTATCATCACCAACACTAACTTTGTGGCAAAGACTACTTGAACCTTTCATAAGCATGACATAAGGACTTACGACAGATTATAACAGGTGATCCTTTATAACCACTGATGACAACATAACAAGCCTTCATCAAAAGAGCTCAAGCAAAATATTGTCCAATCATGTCCGCCTAACACTTCCAGGTTACACCTACAGCCTCATTAAGATCAAAAGGAACATGGGGACACTAGCTCTGAAACATGGTCAACCTCCGGGCATGAAGAAGAAAAAAACAGGCCTGGGGTAGCAGTGAGTAGTGGGGCCCGGCCGTGCAGGCTGTGGTGTGGCTGTGCTGTGGCTGTGCTTATGGCTGAGGCTGTGCAATCACTGTGGATTTGCACACAGGCTGTGGCTGTACTGTGGCCGTACAGGCTGTGGCTGTGCTGTGGCCATACAGGCTGTGGCTGTGCTGTGGCTGTACAGGCTGTGGCTGTGCTGTGGCAATACAAGTTGTGGCTGTGCTGCGGCCGTACAGGCTGTGCTGTGGCCGTACAGGCTGTGCTGTGGCCATACAGGCTGTGGCTGTGCTGTGGCCGTACAGGCTGTGCTGTGGCCGTAGATGCTGTGATGTGACCGTACATGCTGTGGCTGTGCTGTGATCGTACAGGCTGTGGCTGTGCTGTGGCCATACATGCTGTGGTGTGACCGTACAGGCTGTGGCTGTGCTGTGACCGTACAGGCTGTGCTGTGGCCGTACATGCTGTGATGTGATCGTACATGCTGTGGCTGTGGCCAAACAGGCTGTGGCTGTGCTGTGGCCGTACAGGCTGTGCTGTGGCCGTACAGGCTGTGATGTGACCATACAGGCTGTGGCCATACAGGCTGTGGCTGTGATGTGGCCGTACAGGCTGTGCTGTGGCCGTACAGGCTGTGCTGTGGCCGTACAGGCTGTGCTGTGGCGGTACAGGCTGTGCTGTTGCCGTACAGGCTGTGCTGTGGCCGTACAGGCTGTGATGTGACCATACAGGCTGTGGCCATACAGGCTGTGGCTGTGCTGTGGCCGTACAGGCTGTGCTGTGGCCATACAGGCTGTGCTGTGGCCATACAGGCTGTGCTGTGGCCATACAGGCTGTGATGTGACCATACATGCTGTGGCTGTGCTGTGACCGTACATGCTGTGGCTATGCTGTGACCGTACATGCTGTGATGTGACCGTACATGCTGTGGCTGTGCTGTGGCCGTACAGGCTGTGATGTGACCGTACATGCTGTGGCTGTGCTCTGGCCGTACATGCTGTGATGTGACCGTACATGCTGTGGCTGTGCTGTGGCCGTACATGCTGTGATGTGACCGTACATGCTGTGGCTGTGCTGTGGCCGTACATGCTGTGATGTGACCGTACATGCTGTGGCTGTGCTGTGGCCGTACAGGCTGTGATGTGACCGTACATGCTGTGGCTGTGATGTGACTGTAAATTCTGTGGCTGTGCTGTGTCCGTACATGCTGTGATGTGACCGTACATGCTGTGATGTGTCTGTACAGGCTGTGGCTGTGCTGGGGCTGTACAGGCTGTGGCTGTGCTGTGGCAATACAAGCTGTGGCTGTGCTGTGGCCGTACAGGCTGTGCTGTGGCCATACAGGCTGTGGCTGTGCTGTGGCCGTACAGGCTGTGCTGTGGCCGTAGATGCTGTGATGTGACCGTACATGCTGTGGCTGTGCTGTGATCTTACAGGCTGTGGCTGTGCTGTGGCCATACATGCTGTGGTGTGACCGTACAGGCTGTGGCTGTGCTGTGACCGTACAGGCTGTGGCTGTGCTGTGACCGGAAAGGCTGTGCTGTGGCCGTACATGCTGTGATGTGATAGGACATGCTGTGGCTGTGGCCATACAGGCTGTGGCTGTGCTGTGGCCGTACAGGCTGTGCTGTGGCCGTACAGGCTGTGCTGTGGCCGTACAGGCTGTGCTGTGGCCGTACAGGCTGTGCTGTGGCCGTACAGGTTGTGCTGTGGCAGTACAGGCTGTGATGTGACCATACAGGCTGTGCTGTGGCCGTACAGGCTGTGCTGTGGCCATACAGGCTGTGCTGTGGCCATACAGGCTGTGATGTGACCATACATGCTGTGGCTGTGCTGTGACCGTACATGCTGTGGCTGTGCTGTGACCGTACATGCTGTGATGTGACCGTACATGCTGTGGCTGTGCTGTGGCCGTACAGGCTGTGCTGTGACCGTACATGCTGTGGCTGTGCTGTGGCTGTACAGGCTGTGATGTGACCGTACATGCTGTGGCTGTGCTGTGGCCGTACATGCTGTGATGTGACCGTACATGCTGTGGCTGTGCTGTGGCCGTACATGCTGTGATGTGACCGTACATGCTGTGGCTGTGCTGTGGCCGTACATGCTGTGATGTGACCGTACATGCTGTGATGTGTCTGTACAGGCTGTGGCTGTGCTGGGGCTGTACAGGCTGTGGCTGTGCTGTGGCAATACAAGCTGTGTCTGTGCTGTGGCCGTACAGGCTGTGCTGTGGCCGTACAGGCTGTGGCTGTGGCCATACAGGCTGTGGCTGTGGCCATACAGGCTGTGGCTGTGCTGTGGCCGTACAGGCTGTGCTGTGGCCGTAGATGCTGTGATGTGACCGTACATGCTGTGGCTGTGCTGTGATCGTACAGGCTGTGGCTGTGCTGTGGCCATACATGCTGTGGTGTGACCGTACAGGCTGTGGCTGTGCTGTGACCGTACAGGCTGTGCTGTGGCCATACATGCTGTGATGTGATCGTACATGCTGTGGCTGTGGCCATACAGGCTGTGGCTGTGCTGTGGCCGTACAGGCTGTGCTGTGGCCGTAGATGCTGTGATGTGACCGTACATGCTGTGGCTGTGCTGTGATCGTACAGGCTGTGGCTGTGCTGTGGCCATACATGCTGTGGTGTGACCGTACATGCTGTGGCCGTAGATGCTGTGATGTGACCGTACATGCTGTGGCTGTGCTGTGATCGTACAGGCTGTCGCTGTGCTGTGACCGTACAGGCTGTGCTGTGGCCATACATGCTGTGATGTGATTTTACATGCTGTGGCTGTGGCCATACAGGCTGTGGCTGTGCTGTGATCGTACAGGCTGTGGCTGTGCTGTGGCCATACATGCTGTGGTGTGACCGTACAGGCTGTGGCTGTGCTGTGACCGTACAGGCTGTGGCTGTGCTGTGACCGGAAAGGCTGTGCTGTGGCCGTACATGCTGTGATGTGATTGTACATGCTGTGGCTGTGGCCATACAGGCTGTGGCTGTGCTGTGGCCGTACAGGCTGTGCTGTGGCCGTACAGGCTGTGCTGTGGCTGTACAGGCTGTGCTGTGGCCGTACAGGCTGTGCTGTGGCCGTACAGGTTGTGCTGTGGCCGTAAAGGTTGTGCTGTGGCCGTACAGGCTGTGATGTGACCATACAGGCTGTGGCCATACAGGCTGTGGCTATGCTGTGGCCGTACAGGCTGTGCTGTGGCCGTACAGGCTGTGCTGTGGCCGTACAGGCTGTGATGTGACCATACAGGCTGTGATGTGACCATACAGGCTGTGGCCATGCAGGCTGTGGCTGTGCTGTGGCCGTACAGGCTGTGCTGTGGCCATACAGGCTGTGATGTGACCATACATGCTGTGGCTGTGCTGTGACCGTACATGCTGTGGCTGTGCTGTGACCGTACATGCTGTGATGTGACCGTACATGCTGTGGCTGTGCTGTGGCCGTACAGGCTGTGATGTGACCGTACATTCTGTGGCTGTGCTGTGACCGTACATGCTGTGATGTGACCGTACATGCTGTGATGTGTCCGTACAGGCTGTGGCTGTGCTGTGACCATACATGCTGTGATGTGACCGTACATGCTGTGGCTGTGCTGTGGCCATACAGGTTGTGGCTGTGCTGTGGCCATACAGGCTGTGGCTGTGCTGTGACCGTACATGCTGTGATGTGACCGTACATGCTGTGGCTGTGCTGTGACCGTACATGCTGTGATGTGGCCGTACAGGCTGTGGCTGTGATGTGACCGTACATGCTGTGGCTGTGCTGTGGCCGTACAGGCTGTGATGTGACCGTACATGCTGTGGCTGTGCTGTGGCCGTACATGCTGTGATGTGACCGTACATGCTGTGGCTGTGCTGTGGCCGTACAGGCTGTGATGTGACCGTACATGCTGTGGCTGTGATGTGACCGTACATTCTGTGGCTGTGCTGTGACCGTACATGCTGTGATGTGACCGTACATGCTGTGATGTGTCCGTACAGGCTGTGGCTGTGCTGTGACCATACATGCTGTGATGTGACCGTACATGCTGTGGCTGTGCTGTGGCCATACAGGCTGTGGCTGTGCTGTGGCCATACAGGCTGTGGCTGTGCTGTGACCGTACATGCTGTGATGTGACCGTACATGCTGTGGCTGTGCTGTGACCGTACATGCTGTGATGTGGCCGTACAGGCTGTGGCTGTGCTGTGACCATACATGCTGTGATGTGACTGTACATGCTGTGGTTGTGCTGTGACCGTACATGCTGTGGCTGTGCTGTGGCCATACAGGCTGTGGCTGTGCTGTGACCGTACATGCTGTGGCTGTGCTGTGATCGTACAGGCTGTGGCTGTGCTGTGGCCATACATGCTGTGGTGTGACCGTACATGCTGTGGCCGTAGATGCTGTGATGTGACCGTACATGCTGTGGCTGTGCTGTGATCGTACAGGCTGTCGCTGTGCTGTGACCGTACAGGCTGTGCTGTGGCCATACATGCTGTGATGTGATTTTACATGCTGTGGCTGTGGCCATACAGGCTGTGGCTGTGCTGTGATCGTACAGGCTGTGGCTGTGCTGTGGCCATACATGCTGTGGTGTGACCGTACAGGCTGTGGCTGTGCTGTGACCGTACAGGCTGTGGCTGTGCTGTGACCGGAAAGGCTGTGCTGTGGCCGTACATGCTGTGATGTGATTGTACATGCTGTGGCTGTGGCCATACAGGCTGTGGCTGTGCTGTGGCCGTACAGGCTGTGCTGTGGCCGTACAGGCTGTGCTGTGGCTGTACAGGCTGTGCTGTGGCCGTACAGGCTGTGCTGTGGCCGTACAGGCTGTGCTGTGGCCGTACAGGTTGTGCTGTGGCCGTACAGGTTGTGCTGTGGCCGTACAGGCTGTGATGTGACCATACAGGCTGTGGCCATACAGGCTGTGGCTATGCTGTGGCCGTACAGGCTGTGCTGTGGCCGTACAGGCTGTGCTGTGGCCGTACAGACTGTGATGTGACCATACAGGCTGTGATGTGACCATACAGGCTGTGGCCATGCAGGCTGTGGCTGTGCTGTGGCCGTACAGGCTGTGCTGTGGCCATACAGGCTGTGATGTGACCATACATGCTGTGGCTGTGCTGTGACCGTACATGCTGTGGCTGTGCTGTGACCGTACATGCTGTGATGTGACCGTACATGCTGTGGCTGTGCTGTGGCCGTACAGGCTGTGATGTGACCGTACATTCTGTGGCTGTGCTGTGACCGTACATGCTGTGATGTGACCGTACATGCAGTGATGTGTCCGTACAGGCTGTGGCTGTGCTGTGACCATACATGCTGTGATGTGACCGTACATGCTGTGGCTGTGCTGTGGCCATACAGGTTGTGGCTGTGCTGTGGCCATACAGGCTGTGGCTGTGCTGTGACCGTACATGCTGTGATGTGACCGTACATGCTGTGGCTGTGCTGTTACCGTACATGCTGTGATGTGGCCGTACAGGCTGTGGCTGTGATGTGACCGTACATGCTGTGGCTGTGCTGTGGCCGTACAGGCTGTGATGTGACCGTACATGCTGTGGCTGTGCTGTGGCCGTACATGCTGTGATGTGACCGTACATGCTGTGGCTGTGCTGTGTCCGTACAGGCTGTGATGTGACCGTACATGCTGTGGCTGTGATGTGACCGTACATTCTGTGGCTGTGCTGTGACCGTACATGCTGTGATGTGACCGTACATGCTGTGATGTGTCCGTACAGGCTGTGGCTGTGCTGTGACCATACATGCTGTGATGTGACCGTACATGCTGTGGCTGTGCTGTGGCCATACAGGCTGTGGCTGTGCTGTGACCGTACATGCTGTGATGTGACCGTACATGCTGTGGCTGTGCTGTGACCGTACATGCTGTGATGTGGCCGTACAGGCTGTGGCTGTGCTGTGACCATACATGCTGTGATGTGACTGTACATGCTGTGGCTGTGCTGTGACCGTACATGCTGTGGCTGTGCTGTGGCCATACAGGCTGTGGCTGTGCTGTGACCGTACATGCTGTGGCTGTGCTGTGATCGTACAGGCTGTGGCTGTGCTGTGGCCATACATGCTGTGGTGTGACCGTACATGCTGTGGCCGTAGATGCTGTGATGTGACCGTACATGCTGTGGCTGTGCTGTGATCGTACAGGCTGTCGCTGTGCTGTGACCGTACAGGCTGTGCTGTGGCCATACATGCTGTGATGTGATTTTACATGCTGTGGCTGTGGCCATACAGGCTGTGGCTGTGCTGTGATCGTACAGGCTGTGGCTGTGCTGTGGCCATACATGCTGTGGTGTGACCGTACAGGCTGTGGCTGTGCTGTGACCGTACAGGCTGTGGCTGTGCTGTGACCGGAAAGGCTGTGCTGTGGCCGTACATGCTGTGATGTGATTGTACATGCTGTGGCTGTGGCCATACAGGCTGTCGCTGTGCTGTGGCAGTACAGGCTGTGCTGTGGCCATACAGGCTGTGCTGTGGCTGTACAGGCTGTGCTGTGGCCGTACAGGCTATGCTGTGGCCGTACAGGTTGTGCTGTGGCCGTACAGGCTGTGATGTGACCATACAGGCTGTGATGTGACCATACAGGCTGTGGCCATACAGGCTGTGGCTATGCTGTGGCCGTACAGGCTGTGCTGTGGCCGTACAGGCTGTGCTGTGGCCGTACAGGCTGTGATGTGACCATACAGGCTGTGATGTGACCATACAGGCTGTGGCCATGCAGGCTGTGGCTGTGCTGTGGCCGTACAGGCTGTGCTGTGGCCATACAGGCTGTGATGTGACCATACATGCTGTGGCTGTGCTGTGACCGTACATGCTGTGGCTGTGCTGTGACCGTACATGCTGTGATGTGACCGTACATGCTGTGGCTGTGCTGTGGCCTTACAGGCTGTGATGTGACCGTACATTCTGTGGCTGTGCTGTGACCGTACATGCTGTGATGTGACCGTACATGCTGTGATGTGTCCGTACAGGCTGTGGCTGTGCTGTGACCATACATGCTGTGATGTGACCGTACATGCTGTGGCTGTGCTGTGGCCATACAGGTTGTGGCTGTGCTGTGGCCATACAGGCTGTGGCTGTGCTGTGACCGTACATGCTGTGATGTGACCGTACATGCTGTGGCTGTGCTGTGACCGTACATGCTGTGATGTGGCCGTACAGGCTGTGGCTGTGATGTGACCGTACATGCTGTGGCTGTGCTGTGGCCGTACAGGCTGTGATGTGACCGTACATGCTGTGGCTGTGCTGTGGCCGTACATGCTGTGATGTGACCGTACATGCTGTGGCTGTGCTGTGGCCGTACAGGCTGTGATGTGACCGTACATGCTGTGGCTGTGATGTGACCGTACATGCTGTGGCTGTGCTGTGACCGTACATGCTGTGATGTGACCGTACATGCTGTGGCTGTGCTGTGGCCTTACAGGCTGTGATGTGACCGTACATTCTGTGGCTGTGCTGTGACCGTACATGCTGTGATGTGACCGTACATGCTGTGATGTGTCCGTACAGGCTGTGGCTGTGCTGTGACCATACATGCTGTGATGTGACCGTACATGCTGTGGCTATGCTGTGGCCATACAGGTTGTGGCTGTGCTGTGGCCATACAGGCTGTGGCTGTGCTGTGACCGTACATGCTGTGATGTGACCGTACATGCTGTGGCTGTGCTGTGACCGTACATGCTGTGATGTGGCCGTACAGGCTGTGGCTGTGATGTGACCGTACATGCTGTGGCTGTGCTGTGGCCGTACAGGCTGTGATGTGACCGTACATGCTGTGGCTGTGCTGTGGCCGTACATGCTGTGATGTGACCGTACATGCTGTGGCTGTGCTGTGGCCATACAGGCTGTGATGTGACCGTACATGCTGTGGCTGTGATGTGACCGTACATTCTGTGGCTGTGCTGTGACCGTACATGCTGTGATGTGACCGTACATGCTGTGATGTGTCCGTACAGGCTGTGGCTGTGCTGTGACCATACATGCTGTGATGTGACCGTACATGCTGTGGCTGTGCTGTGGCCATACAGGCTGTGGCTGTGCTGTGGCCATACAGGCTGTGGCTGTGCTGTGACCGTACATGCTGTGATGTGACCGTACATGCTGTGGCTGTGCTGTGACCGTACATGCTGTGATGTGGCCGTACAGGCTGTGGCTGTGCTGTGACCGTACATGCTGTGATGTGACTGTACATGCTGTGGCTGTGCTGTGACCGTACATGCTGTGGCTGTGCTGTGGCCATACAGGCTGTGGCTGTGCTGTGACCGTACATGCTGTGGCTGTGCTGTGATCGTACAGGCTGTGGCTGTGCTGTGGCCATACATGCTGTGGTGTGACCGTACATGCTGTGGCCGTAGATGCTGTGATGTGACCGTACATGCTGTGGCTGTGCTGTGATCGTACAGGCTGTCGCTGTGCTGTGACCGTACAGGCTGTGCTGTGGCCATACATGCTGTGATGTGATTTTACATGCTGTGGCTGTGGCCATACAGGCTGTGGCTGTGCTGTGATCGTACAGGCTGTGGCTGTGCTGTGGCCATACATGCTGTGGTGTGACCTTACAGGCTGTGGCTGTGCTGTGACCGTACAGGCTGTGGCTGTGCTGTGACCGGAAAGGCTGTGCTGTGGCCGTACATGCTGTGATGTGATTGTACATGCTGTGGCTGTGGCCATACAGGCTGTGGCTGTGCTGTGGCCGTACAGGCTGTGCTGTGGCCGTACAGGCTGTGCTGTGGCCGTACAGGCTGTGCTGTGGCCGTACAGGCTGTGCTGTGGCCGTACAGGTTGTGCTGTGGCCGTACAGGCTGTGATGTGACCATACAGGCTGTGGCCATACAGGCTGTGGCTATGCTGTGGCCGTACAGGCTGTGCTGTGGCTGTACAGGCTGTGCTGTGGCCGTACAGGCTGTGATGTGACCATACAGGCTGTGATGTGACCATACAGGCTGTGGCCATGCAGGCTGTGGCTGTGCTGTGGCCGTACAGGCTGTGCTGTGGACATACAGGCTGTGATGTGACCATACATGCTGTGGCTGTGCTGTGACCGTACATGCTGTGGCTGTGCTGTGACCGTACATGCTGTGATGTGACCGTACATGCTGTGGCTGTGCTGTGGCCGTACAGGCTGTGATGTGACCGTACATTCTGTGGCTGTGCTGTGACCGTACATGCTGTGATGTGACCGTACATGCTGTGATGTGTCCGTACAGGCTGTGGCTGTGCTGTGACCATACATGCTGTGATGTGACCGTACATGCTGTGGCTGTGCTGTGGCCATACAGGTTGTGGCTGTGCTGTGGCCATACAGGCTGTGGCTGTGCTGTGACCGTACATGCTGTGATGTGACCGTACATGCTGTGGCTGTGCTGTGACCGTACATGCTGTGATGTGGCCGTACAGGCTGTGGCTGTGATGTGACCGTACATGCTGTGGCTGTGCTGTGGCCGTACAGGCTGTGATGTGACCGTACATGCTGTGGCTGTGCTGTGGCCGTACATGCTGTGATGTGACCGTACATGCTGTGGCTGTGCTGTGGCCGTACAGGCTGTGATGTGACCGTACATGCTGTGGCTGTGATGTGACCGTACATTCTGTGGCTGTGCTGTGGCCGTACAGGCTGTGATGTGACCGTACATGCTGTGGCTGTGATGTGACCGTACATTCTGTGGCTGTGCTGTGACCGTACATGCTGTGATGTGACCGTACATGCTGTGATGTGTCCGTACAGGCTGTGGCTGTGCTGTGACCATACATGCTGTGATGTGACCGTACATGCTGTGGCTGTGCTGTGGCCATACAGGCTGTGGCTGTGCTGTGGCCATACAGGCTGTGGCTGTGCTGTGACCGTACATGCTGTGATGTGACCGTACATGCTGTGGCTGTGCTGTGACCGTACATGCTGTGATGTGGCCGTACAGGCTGTGGCTGTGCTGTGACCGTACATGCTGTGATGTGACTGTACATGCTGTGGCTGTGCTGTGACCGTACATGCTGTGGCTGTGCTGTGGCCATACAGGCTGTGGCTGTGCTGTGACCGTACATGCTGTGGCTGTGCTGTGGCCGTACAGGCTGTGGCTGTGGCTGTGCTGTGGCCGTACAGGCTGTGCTGTGGCCATACAGGCTGTGGCTGTGCTGTGGCCGTACAGGCTGTGCTGTGGCCGTACATGCTGTGCTGTGGCCGTACCTGCTGTGCTGTGGCCGTACATGCTGTGCTGTGGCCGTACATGCTGTGCTTTGGCCGTACATGCTGTGATGTGGCCATACAGGCTGTGGCTGTGCTGTGGCCGTACAGGCTGTGGCTAAGATTGTCGGATGGCAGGTAATAACTCAAGGGCTAGATTACTAGTGAGTTTGAAGCACTGCCAGGTCTCAGCCTGGTCCCTGGACCCTGGTCTCAGACAGCACGTCTGTCTGACGCATCACACTGAACAGTTACCCCCTCAGCCCCCCTCATCACACAGCCTGGGTTCACCTCCACCAGGGCAGGGAGAGAGGGGGTGAGTGGCACTGTGGGAGAGCGGGTGATGTTACTGTGGGAAGATGGGGTGAGGCCAGAGAGATCGGGGTGAGGAGAGGGAGAGAGGGGTGAGGGAAGAGGATAGAAGGAGGAGGTGAGGGAGAGAAGGAGTGAAGGAGTGACAGGAAAAGAGAACGTAATGTATTGAGGGTGTGTGGAAGGCATCTACACAAAAGAAGAAGAGGGTAGGGAAAGAGAAAGAAGTGGTCACGGAAGTAGGCAAGTGTGGTAGCTAGCTCCATGTGAAGAGCAGGGAGAGTGGGTGAGATGGACAGAGAGAGGATGAGAGAGACAGTTAGAGAGAGGGTGAGAGAGAGAGAGAGAGAGAGACAGTTAGAGGGTGAGAGAGAGAGAGAGACAGTTAGAGCGAGAGAGAGAGAGAGAGAGAGACAGTTAGAGCGAGAGAGAGAGAGAGAGAGAGAGAGGGTGAGAGTGGGTGAGAGAGAGAGAGTGGGTGAGAGTGGGTGAGAGAGGGAGAGTGGGTGAGAGAGAGAGAGAGAGAGAGTGGGTGAGAGAGAGAGAGAGAGTGGGTGAGAGAGAGAGTGGGTGAGAGAGAGAGAGTGGGTGAGAGAGAGATGGGCCAAAAGAGCCAAGGAAGTTGGGAAAGCCCAAACGACAACATGGAAGTGAAAGAATGGGAGAGAAGAGGACAAGGGCCCAGGAGAATACCCAAGAATAGCAATGAGAAGAAATGGGAGAAAAAAATGAAATAAAAAGAGGGTCAACAAAATGATGGACTCGGTCAAATGACAAGACTACAAGATCAGAGGAAAAAGGGATAGGATACAAGAAGAGGAGGCCAAGGGAGAGACAATGCCAACAAAACAATGAAGAGACAGGGGAACGGGGCCAAGCAGTAATTGGATTTGGCAGCGATGAGACGTGACTACTAGGGGACATGTAGCAACTTGGGAATTACAGCTAGTGTAGATCCAGCCTGTCTTGTTCTATTCCAGCTCTACAGCTCTTGTAATATCTATCCTCATGGCCTCTTCTCTCCAATTACATACATTATATACAGTACCAGTCAAAAGTTTGGACACACCTACTCATTCCATAGTTTTTCTTTATTTGTACTGTTTTCTACATTGTAGAACAATAGTGAAGACGTCAACACAATCCAGTAGTAACCAAAAAAGTGATAAATACATTTAAATATATCTTATATTTGAGATTCTTCAAAGCAGGCAACCTTTGCCTTGATGACAGCTTTGCACACTCTTGGAATTCTCTCAACCAGCTTCATGAGTTAGTCACCTGGAATGCATTTCAATTAACAGTTGTCCCTTGTTAAAATTTAATTTGTGGAATTTCTTACTATAATGCGTTTTTATTATTACCTTTTATTTAACTAGGCAATTCAGTTAAGAATAAATTCTTATTTACAATGACGGCCTACCACAGCCAAACCCTAACGACGCTGGGCCAATTGTGCACCGCCCTATGGGACTCACAGTAACAGCCGGTTGTGATAAAGCCTGGAATCGAACCTGTAGTGAATCAGTTGTCTTATGACAAGGTAGGGGTGGTATTCAGAGGATAGCCCTATTTGGTAAAAGACCAAGTCCATATTATGTCAAGAACAGCTCAAATAAGTAAAGAGAAAACGACAGTCCATCATTACTTTAAGACATGAAGGTCAGTCAATCCGGAAAATGTTAAGAACTTTGAAAGTTTCTTCAAGCGCAGCTGCAAACGCATCAAGCGCTATGATGAAACTGGCTCTCATGAGGACCGCCACAGGAAAGGAAGACCCAGAGTTACCTCTGCTGCAGAGGATAAGTTAATTGGAGTTACCAGCCTCAGAAATTACAGCCCAAATAAATGCTTCACAGAGTTCAAGTAACAGCCACATCTCAACATCAACTGTTCAGAGGCGACTGCGTGAATCCGGCCTTCATGGTCGAATTGCTGCAAAGAAACCACTACTAAAAGACACCAATAATAAGAAGAAACACGAGCAATGGTCATTAGACCGGAGGAAATCTGTCCTTTGGTCTGATGAGTCCAAATGTTTGATTTTTGGTTCCAACCGCCGTGTCTTTGTGAGATGCCGAGAAGGTGAACGGATGATCTCCGCATGTGTGGTTCCCACCGTGAAGCATGGAGGAGGTGGTGTGATGGTGTGGGGGTGTTTTGCTGGTGACACTGTTGGTGATTTATTTAGAATTCAAGGCAAACATAACCATCATGGCTACCACAGCATTCTTCAGCGATACGCCATCCCATCTGGTTTGTGCTTCGTGGGACTATCATTTGTTTTTCAGCAGGACAATGACCCAACATAACTCCAGGCTGTGTAAGGGCTATTTGACCAAGAAGGAGAGTGATGGAGTGCTGCATCAGATGTCATGGCCTCCACAATCACCTGACTTCAAACCAATTGAGGTGGTTTGGGATGAGTTGGACCGCAGAGTGAAGGAAAAGCAGCCAACAAGTGCTCAGCATATGTGGGAACTCCTTCAAGACTGTTGGAAAAGCATTCCAGGTGAAGCTGGTTGAGAGAATGCCAAGAGTGTGCTAAGCTGTCATCAAGACAAAGGATTCCGTACTGAGGAAAGCCGTATTGCATGCTCAAGAATGTGCTAGTTCTCATACCGCTGCTGCCATTTCAATGGCATTTGAGAACATGTTTGAAACATGAACACAATCCAAGCTCACAAGCTCATCAACTGTGGCTGCAGCAGACATGATACCCTCTCATAGCATTGAAACACCTGGTCAACAAAACTGCCGACTCAGACCGTGGGGTTAAAACTTGAAAAAGTACTCTACAAGAGGCTGTGAACAAGCGATTTGGCGGCATTCTCTCTGAGCCTCCTTACTGTGTCGCCATCATGCTTGATTCTAGGTACAAGGACCGCTATTTCGATGCAGACAAGAAACAGGGTTTACGTGAAATGTTACAGACACAGCTGGACAAGATGGAAACAGACACAGTGACAGTGCGCACCGAGGAAGAGGGGCCACGGACAGACAGAGCGGAAACTTCACTGCTTGACATGTATAATGAAATCCTGGTTGAGACTGAACAAATGAACAACGAAACGGCACAGCAAATAAGTGAAAGAAATAGATTTTAATTATGTTTTACTGGTAATGGGAACATACGTAAAATGCCAACAAAATATATTTTTGGTTAGTGTGAGTGTATGTGTTTCAACTATTTAACTGTACTAGAATGTTTAAAAGGCCGTTAAAATGTTAAGAATCGGTATCGTTTTTTTTGGGGGGGGGGGGTGCAAGTTAAATATCGGATATCAGTATCGGCCAAAAACACAATATCGGTGCATCCCTAGACCTTATATAGACAGGTGTCTGTCTTTCCAAATCATGTCCAATCAATTGAATGTACCACAGGTGGACTCCAATCAAGTTGAAGAAACATCTCAAGTATGATCAATGCAAACAGGATGCACCTGAGCTAAATTTTGACTATCATAGCAAAGGGTCTGAATACTTATGTAAATAAGGTACCATAATTTCCGGACTATTGAGCGCACCTGAATATAAGCCGCACCCACTGAATTTTTTTAAAATTATTATTTTGAACATAAATAAGCCGCACATGTCTACCGGTACATTGAAACAAATGAACTTTACACAGGCTTTAACGAAACACGGCTTGTAACAAAAATAAATAGGCTTTAACGAAACACGGCTTGTAACAAAAAATAAATAGGCTTTAACGAAACACGGCTTGTAACAAAAATAAATAGGCTTTAACGAAACACGGCTTGTAACAAAAATAAATAGGCTTTAACGAAACACGGCTTGTAACAAAAAATAAATAGGCTTTAACGAAACACGGCTTGTAACAAAAATAAATAGGCTTTAACGAAACACAGCTTGTAACAAAAATAAATAGGCTTTAACGAAACACGGCTTGTAACAAAAATAAATAGGCTTTAACGAAACACAGCTTGTAACAAAAAATTTAAAATTTGCAGTAAACAGTAGCCTACCAAGAAAGTCATTGCTCCAGACCAAGCTCCCATGCAGCAGCTCTATTTCCTTTTCCAACAGCCAGATCAATCGCCTTCAACTTGAAAGCTGCATCATATGCATTTCTCCGTGTCTTTGCCATGATGAGGGTGACAAAATGACTACCGTAATCAGAATGATGGGAAGTTTGAGCGCGCTCGATTTAATCTAAACAGTAAACAAAAAAGATGTTTGACCTTAACCCGTTCGGCAAATTCATTGGTCTAATTAAAGCTTCATGCTGCCAAAAAGCACGTCACAGAATGTGTTTTGAAAGCAGGAAAAATCCATATATTAGCCGCGTCATTGTTTAAGCCGCGAGGTTCAAAGCGTGGGAAAAAAGTAGCGGCTTATAGTCCGGAAATTACGGTATCTGTTTTTTATTTTTAATACATTTGCTAAAATTTCTAAAAACCTGTTTTCCCTTTGTCATTATGAGGTATTGTGTGTAGACTGATGAGGATTATTTTCTTTACTTAACCCATTTTAGAATAAGGCTGTAACAACAAAATGTGGAAAAAGTCAAGGGGTCTGAATACTTTCCAAATGGACTGTATCTACAACTAGCACTATGTCAAAACCAGTTACATCTTCAACTAGTATTATGTCAACGACAGTTACATCTTCAACTAGCACTATGTCAACACCAGTTACATCTTCAATTAACACTATGTCAACACCAGTTACATCTTCAATTAGCACTATGTCAACACCAGTTACATCTTCAACTAGCACTATGTCAACACCAGTTACATCTTCAACTAGTACTATGTCAACACCAGTTACATCTTCAATTAGCACTATGTCAACACCAGTTACATCTTCAACTAATACTATGTCAACACCAGTAACATCTTCAACTAGCACTATGTCAACACCAGTTACATCTTCAACTAGCACTATGTCAACACCAGTTACATCTTCAACTAGTACTATGTCAACACCAGTTATATCTTCAACTAGTACTATGTCAACACCAGTTACATCTTCAACTAGCACTATGTCAACACCAGTTACATCTTCAACTAATACTATGTCAACACCAGTAACATCTTCAACTAATACTATGTCAACACCAGTTACATCTTCAACTAGTACTATGTCAACACCAGTTACATCTTCAACTAGTACTATGTCAACACCAGTAACATCTTCAACTAGTACTATGTCAACACCAGTTACATCTTCAACTAGCACTATGTCAACACCAGTGACATCTTCAACTAGTACTATGTCAACACCAGTTATATCTTCAACTAGTACTATGTCAACACCAGTTACATCTTCAACTAGCACTATGTCAACACCAGTTACATCTTCAACTAGTACTATGTCAACACCAGTTACATCTTCAACTAGTACTATGTCAACACCAGTTACATCTACAACTAGTACTATGTCAACACCAGTTACATCTACAACTAGTACTATGTCAACACCAGTTCCATCTTCAACTAGTACTATGTCAACACCAGTTCCATCTTCGACTAGTACTATGTCAACACCAGTAACATCTTCAACTAGTACTATGTCAACACCAGTTCCATCTTCGACTAGTACTATGTCAACACCAGTAACATCTTCAACTAGTACTATGTCAACACCAGTTCCATCTTCAACTAGTACTATGTCAACACCAGTAACATCTTCAACTAGTACTATGTCAACACCAGTTACATCTTCAATTAGCACTATGTCAACACCAGTTACATCTTCAACTAGCACTATGTCAACACCAGTTACATCTTCAACTAGTACTATGTCAACACCAGTTACATCTTCAACTAGCACTATGTCAACACCAGTTACATCTTCAACTAGCACTATGTCAACACCAGTTACATCTTCAACTAGCACTATGTCAACACCAGTTACATCTTCAACTAGCACTATGTCAACACCAGTTACATCTTCAACTAGCACTATGTCAACACCAGTTACATCTTCAACTAGTACTATGTCAACACCAGTTACATCTTCAACTAGCACTATGTCAACACCAGTTACATCTTCAACTAGTACTATGTCAACACCAGTTATATCTTCAACTAGTACTATGTCAACACCAGTTACATCTTCAACTAGCACTATGTCAACACCAGTTACATCTTCAACTAGTACTATGTCAACACCAGTTATATCTTCAACTAGTACTATGTCAACACCAGTTACATCTTCAACTAGCACTATGTCAACACCAGTTACATCTTCAACTAGCACTATGTCAACACCAGTGACATCTACAACTACAGCAGCACTGTCTAAACCAGTGAGATCTACAACTAGCACTACAGTATGTCAACATCATTGACATCTACAACTAGCACTATGTCAACACCAGTGACATCTACAACTAGCACTATGTCAACACCAGTTACATCTTCAACTAGCACTATGTCAACACCAGTGACATCTACAACTAGCACTATGTCAACACCAGTGACATCTACAACTAGCACTATGTCAACACCAGTGACATCTACAACTACAGTAGCACTGTCTAAACCAGTGAGATCTACAACTAGCACTACAGTATGTCAACATCATTGACATCTACAACTAGCACTATGTCAACACCAGTGACATCTACAACTAGCACTATGTCAACACCAGTGACATCTACAACTAGCACTATGTCAACACCAGTGACATCTACAACTACAGTAGCACTATGTCTAAACCAGTGAGATCTACAACTAGCAGTCTAAACCAGTGACACCAATGACATATTATTTAACACACCAAATTGTCAATGTACACTTTACATGTATGACATACTAAAAGGGTGTGATAAGCTAACAAATTAAGGCGGTTACACCAATGACATAAAACGTAGGGACACATTATATATTAACAGTGCCTTCAGAAAGTATTCACACCCCTTGACTTATTCCACATTTTGTTGTGTTACAGCCTGAATTCAAAATTGATTAAATACATTTATTTTCCTCACCCATATTTTTTTATACCTTCATTTAACTAGGTGAGAGCAAATTCTTATTTTCAATGATGGCCTAGGAACAGTGGGTTAACTGCCTTGTTCAGAGCAATTTTACCTTGTTAGCTCGGGGATTCGATCTTGCAACCTTTCGGTCACAAGTCCAATGCTCTAACCACTAGGCTACCTGCCGCCCATATACATACGACACCCCATAATGACAAAGTCAAAATTTAATGACATAATGACAAAGTAAAAAGAATATTAGCAAGTTAATTGAAAATTAAATACCGAAATCTTTCATTTACTTAAGTATTCACACCCCTGAGTAAATATTTTGTAGAAGCACCTTTGTCAACGTTTAAAGCTGTGAGTCTTTCTGGGTAAGTCTAAGAGCTTTCCCTTGGATTGTGCAACATTTGCCCATTATTCTTTTCAAAATTCTTCAAGTGTCAAATTGGTTGTGGATCATTGCTAGACCACCATTTTCAGGTCTTGCCATAGATGTTCAAGTAGATTTAAGTCAAAATTAACTCGGCCACTCAGGAACATTCACTGCCTTCTTGGTAAGCAACTTCAGTCCTTAACGATTACAAGCATACCCATAACATGATGCAGCCACCACTATGCTTGATAATTTGGAGAGTTGTACTCAGTCGTGTTTTATTGGATTTGCCCCAAACATAACACTTTGTAATCAGGACAAAAAGGTAACTGCTTTGCCACATTTTTTTGCAGTATCACTTTAGTGCCTTGTTGTAAACAGGATGCATGTTTTGGAATATTTTTATTCTGTACAGGCTTCCTTCTTTTCACTCTATCATTTAGGTTAGTATTGTAAAGTAACTACAATGTTGTTGATCCATCCTCAGGTTTCTACTATCACAGCCATTAAACTCTAACTGTTTTAAAGTGACCGTTGGCCTCATGGTGAAATCCCTGAGTGGTTTTCTTCCTCTCCGGCAACTAAGTTAGGAAGGATGCCTGTATCTTTGTAGTGACAGGGTATATTGATACACCATCTGAAGTATAATCAATAACTTCGCCATGATCAAAGGGATATTCAATATTTGTTTTTACCAATCTACCAATAGGTGCCCTTCCCCTCATTGGGAAAACTCCCAGGTCTTTGTGGTTGAAACTGTTTGAAATGCACTGCTCGACTGAGGGACCACACAGATACTTGTATGTGTGGAGTACAGAGAAATCATGTTAAACACTATTATTGCACATACAACTTATTATGTGACTAGTCCTGATCTTATTTAGGTTTGCTTTGTTGGGTTTTGAGTTTGCAAGAAAGGAATTTCACTGTAGTTGTGCATGTGACATTAAAAACATGAAACACATGCGCACACACGCACAACGAGACGTGATATTTACCTGCAGTGTTCTGTATCTATCTGAGGTCATCCCTTCCCAAACCCTTCATCGTTTCCCCCTACTAGATAAATGGCACATTACCCATATTGTTTCTAACACACACACACACCTCCTTGGCAAAGTGCATTTAGACTGAAGTGGAGGCAGGAGCAGAAAGTCTCAATTTGGAGGAAAATGGTTCCCCTGAGGCGTGGACATGAAGATAAACACACCTCTACCAAAGAGAAACACTCTGACACGGAGGAACACTCCATTTCTAAACGTTAGGCTAAATAATACAGGGAACAGACTACTGAGGCGGTGCTTGGTCCAAGTCTGGCCCGGTATGCTATTTTGGAGCTATTTTTCCATATTGCTGTAAAGTTTGGGTTTTGTTATTGTTGTTTTGTTGTTGTAGTTGTTTGGTTGAGTGATTACCAGCTGTGTCAGGTTCAGGTGTTGGGAAGGTGCCAAGAGAGTTTTCAATCTAACCACCCTGTCAACCTTCAACAACAGACATCAGCTGGAATAGTACCCTCAACCACAGAGGATATCCATCAGGACTATTGGACTGAACCCAACCTCTCTACTTGTTTTACATGTCTTTCACTCTATTTCAAACAAGTCAAAGATGGCTTTAATGATGGCCTATGAATCAGCATGTCGCTATGGGTTGAGGCTGAGGTCATCCACACACAGGTATGTGTCATACTCTATGTACCCTTTCTCATTAGGAAGCCACTCTCTTTGCTTTCAACCTCAAACTGTCAATTTTGTGTGTGTGTGTGTGTGTGTGTGTGTGTGTGTGTGTGTGTGTGTGTGTGTGTGTGTGTGTGTGTGTGTGTGTGTGTGTGTGTGTGTGTGTGTGTGTGTGTGTGTGTGTGTGTGTGTGTGTGTGTGTGTGTGTGTGTGTTTGGAGGGTGATAGTCTCATATAAAAGTCTAGCTTCGAGGCAGATCCCCACAGGCATGATGAGCTTAGTATAATTTAAATCGACCTCAACTTAGAGCAGGCTTGTTAAGGGCCTTGATCCTGGTCTTCCATATTGATTTATCAAGCTAAATGACACAGGATATAGAGAGGAGTGGTGGTGAGGTGGGGTGTCAGAGTGGGCCGGTCTGACACAGCTGACTGAACTGAACTATACACACTGGAGGGCACTCTAATGAATGTTGCATGCCTGTGATCCTATTCCAGATTGAACCCATTTCCCTCTAAAAGTCAACCGTCCACTACTAGGTTAGGGTTAACTCAACCATCCACTAGTAGGTTAGAGTTAACTCAACCGTCCACTAGTAGGTTAGAGTTAACTCAACCGTCCACTAGTAGGTTAGGGTTAACTCAACCGTCCACTAGTAGGTTAGGGTCAACTCAACCGTCCACTACTAGGTTAGGGTTAACTCAACCATCCACTACTAGGTTAGGGTTAACTCAATCGTCTACTAGTAGGTTTTTGGTTAACTCAACCGTCTACTAGATTGGGGTTAACAATGGTGTATGAGTAGGTTAGGGTTAACTCAACCATCCACTAGTAGGTTAGGGTTAATGCAACAGCGCACTACTAGGTTAGGGTTAACTCAACCATCCACTAGTAGGTTAGGGTTAACTCAACCATCCACTAGTAGGTTAGGGTTAACTCAACCGTCCACTAGTAGGTTAGGGTTAACTCAACCGTCTACTAGTAGGTTAGGGTTAACCCAACAGTCCACTACTAGGTTAGGGTTAACTCAACCATCCACTAGTAGGTTAGGGTTAACTCAACCGTCCACTAGTAGGTTAGGGTTAACTCAACAGTCCACTACTAGGTTAGGGTTAACTCAACCGTCCACTACTAGGTTAGGGTTAACTCAACCATCCAAGAGTAGGTTAGGGTTAACTCAACCATCCTCTAGTAGGTTAGGGTTAACTCAACCATCCACTAGTAGGTTAGGGTTAACTCAACCATCCACTAGTAGGTTAGGGTTAACTCAACCGTCCACTAGTAGGTTAGGGTTAACCCAACAGTCCACTACTAGGTTAGGGTTAACTCAACCATCCACTAGTAGGTTAGGGTTAACTCAACCGTCCACTAGTAGGTTAGGGTTAACTCAACCATCTACTAGTAGATTAGGGTTAACAACGTCTACTAGTAGGTTAGGGTTAACTCAATAGTCTAGTAGTAGGTTAGGGTTAACTCAACAGTCTAGTAGTAGGTTAGGGTTAACTCAACAGTCTAGTAGTAGGTTAGGGTTAACTCAACAGTCCACTAGTAAGCTAGATGGCTTCTCCAGAGTCAAGCAGGTGGGATTAACAGAACAGGATATTTATGTCTGTACTGTATAACTCATGTTTTGGGGCTATTGGTGACTCCTGAATGACACTAACGGCTGACAAGACTCAAGTGGGAACAATGTAGAATGATGATAACAGAGATTATCTCTGAGATTCTTCTCCTCACACACATCAGGATCTATTAAGGACAGAGCCCAGAATTACACTGACTCACACACACACACACACACACACACACACACACACACACACACACACACACACACACACACACACACACACTCAATACCAAAACAATACCAACAGTTACCACAGCAAAGTGTATTTGATTGGTAAATATCTATTGATAAACTTGTCCACAATACAGGTGAATACATATTTAATAGTAGTGTGTGAATGCATATTTAATAGGAGTGTGTGAATGCATTGAGTTATTGAGCATGTTTTGGCTGATTTCATGGGTCTAGAGATGACCATTTCTCCCCTTTGATTTGGGACTTATTTCATTGTACTGATCAAGAACATTTGCACAGAAGTAGCTTTTTTAATAAAATGTTTCAATTGCAAGTAATAATGACATTCAGAAGGCAGTCAGTTTTCTCTCTGTGCCGCACCTGCTGTCTCGACCTCTGAATGCTTGGCTATGAAAAGTCAACTGATATTTACTCCTAAGGTGATGACTGAAACGCAAATTCTATACGACTCTTAATATGAGGCTCAGGCTGACATTCGATTCCAGAGGATCTGATTGGTCTGTCAATTAAATATGTGCATATTGAAATGGCTCCTGATCTGGTTACAGCTGGATTTAAATGAAGTCCTTGGCATTTAAGCTATTTTAAAGATGTGTGTGCTTATGGGTGAGCATATGTGTGTGTGAGTATATGTGTGTCCTTCGACAGATTGTTTCTATGTGTGCGTATTTCTATAAAATACGTTTGTTTGGTTTGTTATTGCTTCTGAGAAAACAGAAAAAGTTTCGCTGAGAGATTACAATTTGGCAGTGGGTATTCAAACACAGCGAGACTTGCTCTACAAACCATGCCTTTACTGAAGAGTAAAACAACATGGTCTACAGAGACGATACACTATAGTTATGGAACGTTAGCTAATCACATGCTAACAAGAAGAGCCTGGAGTTTCTTCATATTCTGAAGACTGAAGAGAAAATTGGACCGAGACAATCCATGTTTCACACAAAGGATTTCAAACAATGCCAATACACAGAGTTCCTATACAATTTGTGGGCAATTTACATGGATTGTTTCGTGGGCAAGATTGTGGACTTTTGCATTGCCGTAAAATTTTGCATGATAGTGAAGTTCTATGAATACATTATACTGGGGGAAAAACATGCTGACACACTAAAATCCCCAGTTAGGTTTTTGCTGACCTCCTACAGAGTAAAGCTTGGAGTGTGGGAGGAAAACGCTCTTCTTCCTGACATTACTACCGACACAACAAAGCCTTTTCTATGACCGTTTTATAGCGCAATTATAATTTGCATGCTATGCTTTTTGTGATCCAGGCACAGTCATGAATTTTTTTATGAACACGATCATTTCGATTCCAAAAAAAAAAAACTATGGAGGTGCAGTAATCAATATACTACCCTGCTCCTCTTCTTTAGCTGCGATTAAAAATGGACTGCTCAAACAAAAACTTTTAACCCCTTCTACTGTATGTGCAAAGCATATACCAAGTCCCTTTTTCCTAAAACCTCCTGTGGGGCATTACAGACTCATCGACTCGTTCACGATTCACCCAGTCAGTTCAGCACCATAGACAGGGCTCTAACCATTCACCCAGTCAGTACAGCTCCATGGACAGGGCTCTAACTAGTCACCCAGCCAGATCAGCAACATGGACAGGGCTCTAACTAGTCACCCAGCCAGTTCAGCACCATGAACAAGGCTGTAACTATTCACCCAGCCAGATCAGCTCCATGGACAGGGCTCTAACCATTCACCCAGCCAGATCAGCAACATGGACAGGGCTCTAACTAGTCACCCAGCCAGATCAGCAACATGGACAGGGCTCTAACTATTCACCCAGCCAGTTCAGCAACATGGACAGGGCTCTAACTATTCACCCAGCCAGTTCAGCACCATGGACAGGGCTCTAACTATTCACCCAGCCAGTTCAGCACCATGGACAGGGCTCTAACTATTCACCCAGCCAGATCAGCAACATGGACAGGGCTCTAACTATTCACCCAGCCAGATCAGCACCATGGACAGGGCTCTAACTATTCACCCAGCCAGTTCAGCACCATGGACAGGGCTCTAACTATTCACCCAGCCAGTTCAGCAACATGGACAGGGCTCTAACTATTCACCCAGCCAGTTCAGCAACATGGACAGGGCTCCTGGTAACTACAAGGCAGAGTGTGGAGTCGGGGGGCCTCCCTCCCCCTCTCCACATTCTGCCCTTGAGATCAGACAATGGCCTTTAACAGAGAACAAAAAGAGAAAGAAAGATGGAACACTATAGAAGAACAGCTACCTAGGCACCAGCTTTGAAGCTGTAGCAACATGAAGGAGAGCTGCCTTGTTCAAACAGTAATGACTCTTATCAATAAGATTATCATTTTGGGATGTTCTGTCTGCCGGAGTGAAGAACTTCAATCAACATGTCTCGTCTTTGTGTGTTCATACGGATGTATATACTGCCTGACAGTCTACACAGACAAATGACACACGTACAAATTCTGTCTCACAGGTGCACATTGTCTTTTTCTCACCTGCATACAAACAATCTCACGCACCACACACACACACACACACACACACACACACACACACACACACACACACACACACACACACACACACACACACACACACACACACACACACACACACACACACACACACACACACACACACACACACACCAGTGGAGGCCAATACATCATATTAGTGTTGACACGATACTATATTTTTGACTTCGATACCGATACCATCACTATACTCCATACCAACGGTTACCACAACAAAGAAGAAGTATTAGCCCAAGTGACAGAATTGCACTTTATCCAGACAGATAAACTCAGCTACTGCTCTCTTCAATCAGTGGACATCTTTTGAGTTCAATATCATTCCATTAGAACATTTGTATGTATATTTTTTCAGAGACAGCCATGTATGCATTAATGAATCAATCATACAATACATTTGGCTTTGTTTTCACCAATCTAACTACAAAACAACCTAATGGTAGTCAATTATTTGAATGGTAAATTTCTACTGAAAAACTGGGTAAATGTAGCCTATAGGTCTATTCACAATACAGGTAAATGCATACTGTTCAATAGGAGTGCGAGCATACATCATTTTTTTTTGCTTGATTTCATGGGGCTACAAATGACAAACCACTCTCTTCCATTTAGGACTTACTGGCAACTGCTAGGAGAACATATTTTATTGTACTGATCAACAACATTTGCATAAAAGAAGCAATCTCTTCTTTTATAAAAGTGCATGCTGTCTCTTTAAGAAAGTAATGACATCAATCACAAGGAAGAATGTGGCTGTGGAATCTGGTAGAAACCAGAAGGGAGGGAGACGAAGAAGTGAATGAGTTTTTGGTGGCAGGGGCAACGCAGTGAATTAATAATGTTTTTGGTGGCGGGGGCCACGCAGTGAATTAATAATGTTTTTGGTGGCAGGGGCAACGCAGTGAATTAATAATGTTTTTGGTGGCAGGGGCAACGGAGTGAATTAATAATGTTTTTGGTGGCGGGGGCAACGCAGTGAATTAATAATGTTTTTGGTGGCAGGGGCAACGCAGTGAATTAATAATGTTTTTGGTGGCAGGGGCAACGCAGTGAATTAATAATGTTTTTGGTGGCAGGGGCAACGCAGTGAATTAATAATGTTTTTGGTGGCGGGGGCAACGCAGTGAATTAATAATGTTTTTGGTGGCGGGGGCAACGCAGTGAATGAATAATGTTTTTGGTGGCGGGGGCAATGCAGTGAATTAATAATGTTTTTGGTGGCGGGGGCAACGCAGTGAATTAATAATGTTTTTGGTGGCAGGGGCAACGCAGTGAATTAATAATGTTTTTGGTAACAATGAGCTTTGAAATCAGCATATTTTACATTATGGTTTGCGTATTATCACAAACAAAGTACTAGGGTAGTGAATTGAACTGTAGGCTAGCAAAGAAAGTTAGCCTACAATTAAAGCTGGAAGTTGCTGTGTGTCTGTCAATGTGGTGTATGAGTGTGTTTGTCTGTGTGTCTGTCAATGTGGTGTATGAGTGTGTTTGTCTGTGTGTCTGTCAATGTGGTGTATGTGTGTGTGGGTTTGTCTGTGTGTCTGTCAATGTGGTGTATGTGTGTGTGGGTTTGTCTGTGTGTCTGTCAATGTGGTGTATGAGTGTGTTTGTCTGTGTGTCTGTCAATGTGGTGTATGTGTGTGTGGGTTTGTCTGTGTGTCTGTCAATGTGGTGTGTGAGTGTGTTTGTCTGTGTGTCTGTCAATGTGGTGTATGAGTGTGTTTGTCTGTGTGTCTGTCAATGTGGTGTATGAGTGTGTTTGTCTGTGTGTCTGTCAATGTGGTGTATGTGTGTGTGGGTTTGTCTGTGTGTCTGTCAATGTGGTGTATGTGTGTGTGGGTTTGTCTGTGTGTCTGTCAATGTGGTGTATGAGTGTGTTTGTCTGTGTGTGGCTGAGAAACACTGCCTGCCTGACTCTCTCGTCCCGACTCACGACCCCTATACGTTCATTACTATGGGACAGTTGGAGATCGAATTTGAATATTGAAACAATATTGCAAATGTCGGAGACAGACAGCAAGGTTAATACAAATCTTCGCTGTTGAAAACTAAATGTTAGTCTAAATGAAATGTGAGATAATGTCTAGATGCTTTTTATAGTGGAGATCAAGTTTATAAATTGCTTGGCTGGGCTGATGAGACAGTGGATTGCGCATTCAGATGGAACAGAGTAAATATGCATGTTAACGTCATAGATTTAGCCGGTGGTAACTTGTGGAATGGACACCGGCTGGAATGTGGTTTTAACCAATCAGCATTCAGGATTAGACCCACCCCTTGTAAAATGTCTCGTACCGGCCAAACTTCTGCTCTGGCGATTACAAAGGTAACATTATTACATCATCATGACAAGCACAGTGACTCTAGCTAGCCTATTGCAGTAAACAAAAACGTTTCAAGGTAAGTAACTTTGAAGAAAGTCACAGGGTAACTTTGACACAGCACCCCAACATTAACGCCCTCACCCCCAAATTTTACACATCAGACACAATACCAACTACACAGAGTAAATTCCAGGCCCAGTTCACATCTCCTCTGTTCCCACAAGTAGTTCTCTCAGTAGAGTACAGAGACAGTCAGACAGTCCTTAACAGCGGGGGTGAATTAAATTTCCCCCCATCCAATGCGCTCTGCTGTTCATTCACAGAGTAGATAAACTCTCTCTTTCAGATGCTCTTTTCACAGCAGCAACTCACTGCATCGCCCCACTGAGTTGGCTTCTGAGTTGGCTTCTGGAAATGGGACGCCCTGAGTTCCAAGCTCCAATTCATTTTTGACTTCTTTGTATGTGTGTGAATGTGCGCGTGTGCATAAGTATGTATGTGTGTGGAGGGAGCGGGGGGCGGGGGGGTAATGAGAGCATGTGTTTGCAGGGAAGCCTGCCTCGTGTTGGAACTGGAGGCAGATGGAGGAAACCTGCGGCGGAGGTGGGTGTTTTCCATAAAGATGAGACGTGGCCGGATTAGTAATGTCTGTTTTCTATAAATGATGTCTGTTGCGAGGCACATTATAACAAGCGAGACGACACACTTTGTTTTGTGTGTGTGTGTGTGTACACTGGAGTCAGAAGATCTTTCTCGCCTCTATGTTCAGTCTTTGTTCATGTGGACAGACAGACAGGCAGACAAATAGACTAAAAGAGACATACTCAAAGACAGCCAAAGACAAAAGCTAGAGATAGAGGAAAGGGACAGACAGTCACAAAGACAGGTTAGAGAGACAAAAATACACAGTTAAACCAAGGTGAGTGCTGCACACTGCTAATGGAATCTGGCGTGTTGGTCCTAGAAGAATTCAAAAGAAAGAAAGAAGTCAGTTCATCAGAGACCATACCTACTTATTACCCTCCTCTAATTAAAACAATACAACTTGCTAGCCCACACAAATGAGAGCTGCCATGGTGCATGTAGGGAAAACAAATTCCAGTATCGGAGGTTCGCAGGAGCAGTGAGAGATCGCATCTCCTAAATTTAATTCCGGGGAAACTTATTTGAAACTGCACGCATTTCTCTGAATCCGTATTTCATTAGACTGACATGTCCCTGGTCTGTGGAGTTTAAAATAATACTGCTGTTAATGAAGGGATGAAAGAGCACACAGACATGTCCCTGGTCTGTGGAGTTTAAAATAATACTGCTGTTAATGAAGGGATGAAAGAGCACACAGACATGTCCCTGGTCTGTGGAGTTTAAAATAATACTGCTGTTAATGAAGGGATGAAAGAGCACACAGACATGTCCCTGGTCTGTGGAGTTTAAAATAATACTGCTGTTAATGAAGGGATGAAAGAGCACACAGACATGTCCCTGGTCTGTGGAGTTTAAAATAATACTGCTGTTAATGAAGGGATGAAAGAGCACACAGACATGTCTCTGGTCTGTGGAGTTTAAAATAATACTGCTGTTAATGAAGGGATGAAAGAGCACACAGACATGTCCCTGGTCTGTGGAGTTTAAAATAATACTGCTGTTAATGAAGGGATGAAAGAGCACACAGACATGTCCCTGGTCTGTGGAGTTTAAAATAATACTGCTGTTAATGAAGGGATGAAAGAGCACACAAAGAGCACACAGACACCACCAAGAGGAAAACATCACTGTATACTCCCTACTCTGACACCACCAAGAGGAAAACATCACTGTATATTCCCTACTCTGACACCACCAAGAGGAAAACATCACTGTATACTCCCTACTCTGACACCACCAAGAGGAAAACATCACTGTATATTCCCTACTCTGACACCACCAAGAGGAAAACATCACTGTATACTCCCTACTCTGACACCACCAAGAGGAAAACATCACTGTATATTCCCTACTCTGACACCACCAAGAGGAAAACATCACTGTATACTCCCTACTCTGACACCACCAAGAGGAAAACATCACTGTATATTCCCTACTCTGACACCACCAAGAGGAAAACATCACTGTATACTCCCTACTCTGACACCACCAAGAGGAAAACATCACTGTATATTCCCTACTCTGACACCACCAAGAGGAAAACATCACTGTATATTCCCTACTCTGACACCACCAAGAGGAAAACATCACTGTATATTCCCTACTCTGACACCACCAAGAGGAAAACATCACTGTATATTCCCTACTCTGACACCACCAAGAGGAAAACATCACTGTATACTCCCTACTCTGACACCACCAAGAGGAAAACATCACTGTATATTCCCTACTCTGACACCACCAAGAGGAAAACATCACTGTATACTCCCTACTCTGACACCACCAAGAGGAAAACATCACTGTATATTCCCTACTCTGACACCACCAAGAGGAAAACATCACTGTATACTCCCTACTCTGACACCACCAAGAGGAAAACATCACTGTATATTCCCTACTCTGACACCACCAAGAGGAAAACATCACTGTATACTCCCTACTCTGACACCACCAAGAGGAAAATATCACTGTATATTCCCACTCTGACACCACCAAGAGGAAAACATCACTGTATATTCCCTACTCTGACACCACCAAGAGGAAAACATCACTGTATATTCCCTACTCTGACACCACCAAGAGGAAAACATCACTGTATACTCCCTACTCTGACACCACCAAGAGGAAAACATCACTGTATATTCCCACTCTGACACCACCAAGAGGAAAACATCACTGTATATTCCCTACTCTGACACCACCAAGAGGAAAACATCACTGTATGTCCCCTACTCTGACACCACCAAGAGGAAAACATCACTGTATACTCCCTACTCTGACACCACCAAGAGGTAAACATCACTGTATGTTCCCTACTCTGACACCACCAAGAGGAAAACATCACTGTATATTCCCTTCTCTGACACCACCAAGAGGAAAAACATCACTGTATACTCCCTACTCTGACACCACCAAGAGGAAAACATCAGTGTATGTTCCCTACTCTGACACCACCAAGAGGAAAACATCACTGTATATTCCCTTCTCTGACACCACCAAGAGGAAAAACATCACTGTATGTTCCCTACACATATAAAATACATGTAGACACTTTGATGTTCACTTTCAGCTTAATTCCATCTACCGAGAACTGAACATATAGCAAAGGTTGCATCTGACCATATTTCTACCCAGTACAGGCCAGTAAGCATAGCTGGGCCCGACCAGTAAGACCAGCATCATAAAATTGCAAAGGTATGTTTTTTTCAGACTAAATCCATCAGAGTAAAGTCATATTTAGTTTATAGCCAATAAGGATGCAAACACAGAGACAGACAGTAAGAAAGGTCAATGTAAAGGTTCTCTACAACAGTAAGAAAGGTCAATGTAAAGGTTCTCTACAACAGTAAGAAAGGTCAATGTAAAGGTTCTCTACAACAGTAAGAAAGGTCAATGTAAAGGTTCTCTACAACAGTAAGAAAGGTCAATGTAAAGGTTTTCTACAACAGTAAGAAAGGTCAATGTAAAGGTTCTCTACAACAGTAAGAAAGGTCAATGTAAAGGTTCTCTACAACAGTAAGAAAGGTCAATGTAAAGGTTCTCTACAACAGTAAGAAAGGTCAATGTAAGGGTTTTCTACAACAGTAAGAAAGGTCAATGTAAAGGTTCTCTACAACAGTAAGAAAGGTCAATGTAAAGGTTCTCTACAACAGTAAGAAAGGTCAATGTAAAGGTTCTCTACAACAGTAAGAAAGGTCAATGTAAAGGTTCTCTACAACAGTAAGAAAGGTCAATGTAAAAGTTCTCTACAACAGTAAGAAAGGTCAATGTAAAGGTTCTCTACAACAGTAAGAAAGGTCAATGTAAAAGTTCTCTACAACAGTAAGAAAGGTCAATGTAAAGGTTCTCTACAACAGTAAGAAAGGTCAATGTAAAGGTTCTCTACAACAGTAAGAAAGGTCAATGTAAAGGTTTTCTACAACAGTAAGAAAGGTCAATGTAAGGGTTTTCTACAACAGTAAGAAAGGTCAATGTAAAGGTTCTCTACAACAGTAAGAAAGGTCAATGTAAGGGTTTCTACAACAGTAAGAAAGGTCAATGTAAGGGTTTTCTACAACAGTAAGAACAACTGAAGCTGCACTTGGATATATGGTCCTACGGAGACAACCTGAGAAAAGTGTGCTGTTATCTGTGCTACGCATTCTTAAAACTGAGTCATTTTCCGATGCTGTGTAAGCCTTAAAGTAGGAAAAAATCTTGTTCAACTGAAAGTCGTCTGTTCTTTCAACCAATCGATTGGTCGAACATTTTAAACGTGTAATTTTCCATATATAGACACACCCTATGTTTTTTTTAAATCTACTGTATGCATTGAGCTTGTCTGATGCCATACGCTTACTGTTTGATGAAATAAGACACAAATGACTCAAGGGGGAGCCAGAGATCTATATAACCAGAAGAAAAAAACCTTTGATTGGGCCAATCATTCTCCTCCCGCTCCTGCTGGCTTTCACAGATTACTCTTCTGAAGTTGCCGGTAATAGGCTACACGAGGATTCGGCAACCATTCACATGTGGAATGTCAATTGATCCTACAATTTCTACCGATCTGAGTGCCAACTATGGTTTTTATGCACATTTTCGAGGAACAGTTTCATTTCATTACTTCGTAATCCAAGATGGCAGCCAATCAGTCTGTCCGTTCGTATGTCTGATCCTTGAGATATGACTTTTAAGAGTTATGTTTTAATGACCCTGATCCTGTCTACAGAAGCAAACACTTTTGATGTAAAGGTGGATGCTGTATATAATAACTTTTATTTTTGAATCTCAGTCTCTATTTTACGAAATTTGCTTGTACAAAAATTTCTGATTGAGAAAACCTTTTTTTTCTGCCGTGGGCCACTATTAAACTGTAGTCTACACCTTTTTGGAGTTGGAGCGCGCCGAGTCAGAAGTGTCTGTCTCCTTGCAAGGCCTACTACACGAGCGCAAGTGTGCACTGAAGCCTAGGAGCGGAGAAGTGGTTACCAGAATGTAAAACCTGATGCACAGTGGGCCATGGGAAAATCTAGGTCGTTCTACACAACGTCTACTGGTCATTGCACACCTGTGCTGAAAGACCTCTAAAAGCCGGAATTATGCCTGTTAGTGTGCCTGCTCTTTACTCGATGCCATACTGAATTCAATAGGCTGAATGATCAATGGGTGAGTGAATTATCTTCACCTTATGCCCTCCGACGAGACCATCATGTCAATACCACCAGGAACTTGATATCTCTCTGCAATTACATTTGTACCACTCTCAAGTGAGCCTACACATGATGGCATAATTCCAACATCTCAAAATCTTTTTTCTGTGTAGAAAGACTCAGCTCATTTTACCTTATTGGCTCCACCCAGTCCTCACGCCTCTTGCATGTACATTGTCAGAAGTCTATTTGCAAAAATAGACATGATTAGAATACGGGCCAATACAACAAATACAGACATAATGGTTTTATCAGAAACTTGGCAAAAGAAATCTGTGTCAAATAACTCGGAGTACATTGTTCGGATGAGAAAAGGAGGAGGAGTTGCAATTTATGTGAAATCAAAGTTTAACACCTCTGAAATTCTCCCGATTACCAAAGCCAAACATTTTGAATTGCTTGCGGTTCAAGTGAACGTACAGTTGAAGTCGGAAGTTTACATACACTTAGATTGGAGTCATTAAAACTCATTTTTCAACCACTCCACAAATTTCTTGTTAACAAACTATAGTTTTGACAAGTCGGTTAGGACATCTACTTTGTGCATGACACAAGTCATTTTTCCAAAAAGTGTTTACGGACAGATTATTTCACTTATAATTCACTGTATCACAATTCACGTGGGTAAAAAGTTAACATGCACTAAATTGACTGTGCCTTTAAACAGCTTGGAAAATTCCAGAAAATTATGTCATGCTTTAGAAGCTTCTGATAGGCTAATTGACATAATTTGAGTCAATTGGAGGTGTACCTGTGGATGTATTTCAAGGCCTACCTTCAAACTCAGTGCCTCTTTGCTTGACATCATGGGAAAATCAAAAGAAATCAGCCAAAATCTCAGAAAAAAATATTGTAGTCCTCCACAAGTCTGGTTCATCCTGGGAGCAATTTCCAAATGCCTGAAGGTACCATGTTCATCTGTACAGACAATAGTATGCAAGTATAAACACCATGGGACCACGCAGCCATCATACCGCTCAGGAAGGAGATGTGTTCTGTCTCCTAGAGATGAACGTACTTTGGTGCAAAAAGTGCAAATCAATCTCAGAACAACAGCAAAGGACCTTGTGAAGATGCTGGAGGAAACATGTACAAAAGTATCTATATCAACAGTAAAATGAGTCCTATATCGACATAACCTGAAAGGCCGCTCAGCAAGGAATGGGGACAAAGATCATACTTTTTGGAGAAATGTCCTCTGGTCTGATGAAACAAAAATAGAACTGATTGGCCATAATGACCATCGTTATGTTTGGAGGAAAAAGGGGGGCAGCTTGCAAGCCGAAGAACATCATCCCAACCGTGAAGCACGGGGGTGGCAGCATCATGTTGTGTGGGTGCTTTGCTGCAGGAGAGACTGTAGCACTTCACAAAATAGATGGCATCATGAGGTAGGAAAATTATGTGGATATATTGAAGCAACATCTCAAGACATCAGTCAGGAAGTTAAAGCTTTGTCGCAAATGGGTCTTCCAAATGGACAATGACCCCAAGCATACTTCCAAAGTTGTGGCAAAATGGCTTAAGGACAATAAAGTCAAGGTATTGGAGTGGCCATCACAAAGCCCTGACCTCAATCCCATAGAAAATGTGTGGGCAGAACTGAAAGAGCGTGTGCGAGCAAGGAGGCCTACAAACCTAACTCAGTTACACCAGCTCTGTCAGGAGGAATGGGCCAAAATACACCCAATTTATTGTGGGAAGCTTGTGGAAGGCTACCTGAAACGTTTGACCCAAGTTAAACAATTTAAAGGCAATGCTACCAAATACTAATTGAGTGTATGTAAACTTCTGACCCACTGGGAATGTGATGAAAAAAATAAAAGCTGAAATACATCACTACGGCGGCTACAGACCACCATCGGCTTCGGGAGACGCTCTCTTTTTGAATCCTGCACAAGCTACATGAGTCTGAATTCTTTCTTTTAGGAGATTTCAACTGTACATGCTTACATCTGTATGAGACTCTTTTAAAGAACTTGTACATTATTCTAACGAATAACCCTCACAAATACACATCAACTGAGACCAACTGTTATATTTTTAAAATACATTTCAGACAGTTTGATGAGCAAGCGATTTTACATGATCTCTACCATAACATTGACAGAGCAAGTCTGATTCCGGATGTTGACACTGCCTGGGACTATTTTTATATGAAATTTGTGTCCATTTGTGATAAGCATGCCCCTGTGAAGAAATGTAGAATCAGTGGAAGGGACAATCCCTGGCTTTCAGATAACTTGGCAGAATTAATTCAAAACAGAAATGTCTCTTGGGCTTAAGATAAACACACAGTACCTTCGGAAAGTATTCAGACCCCTTGACTTTTTTCCAAAATAAAAATGAATAAATACTGAAATATCACATTTACATAATTATTCAGACCCTTTACTCAGTACTTTGTAGAAGCCCCTTTGGCAGCAATTACAGCATCCGGTCTTCTTGGGTATGACACTACAAGCTTGGCACACCTGTTTTTGGAGAGTTTCTCCCATTCCTCTCTGCAGATCCTCTCAAGCTCTGTCAGGTTGGATGGGGAGTGTTGCTGCACAGCTATTGTCAGGTCTAATCAGAGATGTTAGATCGGGTTCAAGTGCAGACTTTAGCTGGGTCACTCAAGGACATTTTTTTGCCTTTACCTCCCTTATCTCACATCATTTGCTCACATTGTATATAGTCTTATTTTTATTTATTTTTTCTGCTGCATCATTGATTGTATGTTGTTTTACTCCATGTGTAACTCTGTGTTTTTGTATGTTGTCGAACTGCTTTGCTTTATCTTGGCCAGGTCGCAATTGTAAATGAGAACTTGTTCTCAACTTGCCTACCTGGTTAAATAAAGGTGAAATAAAAAAATAAAAACATTCTGAGACTTGTCATGAAACCACTCCTGCATTGTCTTGGCTGTGTGCTTAGGGTCATTGTCCTGTTGGAAGGTGAACCTTCGCCCCAGTTTGAAGTCCTGAGCACTCTGGAGCAGATTTTAATCAAGGACCTCTCTGCACTTTGCTCCGTTCATCTTTGCCTTAATCCTGACTAGTCTCCCAGTCCCTGCCACAGAAAAAAATCCCCACAGCATGATGTTGTCAACAGCATGCTTCACCATAGGGATGGTGCCAGGTTTACTCCAGACGTGATGCTTGGCATTCAGGCCAAAGAGTTGAATCTTGGTTTCATCAGACCAGAGAATCTTGTTTCTGATGGTCTGAGACTCTTTAGGTGCCTTTTGCCAAAGTCCAGATGGCTGTCATGTGCCTTTTACTGAGAAGTGGCTCCTGTCTGGCCACTCTAACATAAAGGCCATAGAGTGCTGCAGAGATGGTTGTCCTTCCAGAAGATTCTCCCATCTCCACAGATTAACTCTAGAGCTCTATCAGAGTGACATTCGGTTTCTTGGTCACCTCCCTGACCAAGGTCCTTCTCAGTTTGGCCGGGCGGCCAGCTCCAAACTTCTTCAATTTAAGAATGATGGAGACCACTGTGTTTTTGGGGACCTTCAACACAGCACAAATATTTTGGTACTCTTCCCCAGATCTGTGCCTCGACACAATCCTGTCTCGGAGCTCTACGGACAATTCCTTCAACCTCATAGCTTGGTTTTTGCTCTGACATGCACTGTCAACTGTGGGATCTTATATAGACAGGTGTGTGCCCTTCCAAATCATGTCAAATCAATTACATTTACCACAGGTGGACTCCAAGTTGTAGAAACATCTCAAGTATGATCAATGGAAACAGGATGTACCTGAGCTCCATTTCCAGTCACATAGCAAAGGGTCTGAATACTTACATAAACAAGGTACTTTTTTTCGTTTTTGTTTTGCACAAATGTCTAAAAACCTGTTTTTGCTTTGTCATTATGGGGTATTGTGTGTAGATTGCTGAGAAGAAAACAAATATTTAATCAATTTTAGAATTAGGCTGTAACAATAAAATGTGGAAAAAGTCAAGGGGTCTGAATACTTTCCCGAAGGCACTGTACAACTCCTCCTGTTGACTGGGCCTCCTTCAAAGCGCTAAGAAACAAATGCACAGGATTGATCAGGAAGTCCGAATCAGATTTCTATCTAAATGCAGTCACAGAGAACCTAAACAACAACAAGTTCTGGAAGCTAATAAAATCAGTGTCAGGTTCTAATGTATCCTCTGGCCTTCCTGACCATTTAATGATGGATTTTAATGAAGTGAAGGATAAAGCCCATGTTGTAGGGGTTTTTAACAAGCAAATCATATCTGCTGGTTCAGTTTTTGATACTGGTGGGGCCCAGGCCTCTAATGTAAGCTCTGTTATAGTAAATGATGATATACAGTACCTTGCAAAAGTATTCACCCTCCTTGGCATATTTCCTATTTTGTTTAATTACAACCTGTAATTTTATTTGGATTTCATGTAATGGACATACACAAAATAGTCCAAATTGGTGAAGTGAAATGAAAAACAATGACTTGTTCCAAACAATAAAAAAAATACACAAGTGGTGTGTGCATATGTATTCACCCTCTTTGCTATGAAGGCCCTAAATAAGATCTGGTGCAACCAATTACCTTCAGAAGTCACATAATTAGTTAAATAAAGTCCACCTGTGTGCGATCAAAGTGTCACATGATCTGTCACATGATCTCAGTATATATACACCTGTTCTGAAAGGCCCCAGAGTCTGCAACACCACACAGCAAGGGGCATCACCAAGCAAGCGGCACCATGAAGACCAATGAGCTCTCCAAACAGATCAGGGACAAAGTTGTGGTCAACTTTGAACAGATCAACTTTGAACATCCCACAGAGCACCATTATATCCATTATTAAAAAATGGAAAGAATATGGCACCACAACAAACCTGCCAAGAGAGGGCCACCCACCAAATCTCACGGACCAGGCAAGGAGGGCATTAATCAGAGAGGCAACAAAGAGACCAAAGATAACCCTGAAGGCTCCACAGCGGAGATTGGAGTATCTGTCCATAGGACCACTAAGTCGCACACTCCACAGAGCTGGGATTTACGATAGAGTGGGCAGAAAAAAGCCATTGTTTAAAGAAAAAAATAAGCAAACATGTTTGGTGTTCGCCAAAAGGCATGTGGGAGACTCCCCAAACATATGGAAAATGTACTCAGGTCAGATGAGACTAAAATTGAGCTTTTTGGCCATCAAGGAAAATGCTGTCTGGCGCAAACCCAACACCTCTCATCACCCGAGAACACCATCCCCACAGTGAAGCATGGTAATGACAGTGTCATACTGTGGGGATGTTTTTCATTGGCAGGGACTAGGAAACTGGTCAGAATTGAAGGAATGATGGATGGCGCTAAATACAGGGAAATTGTTGAGGGAAACCCGTTTCAGTTTTCCAGAGATTTGAGACTGTGACGGAGGTTCACCTTCCAGCAGGACAATAACCCTAAGCATACTGCTAAAGCAACACTTGAGCGGTTTAAGGGGAAACATGTAAATGTCTTGGAATGGCCTAGTCAAAGCCCAGACCTCAATCCAACTGAGAATCTGTGTTATGACTTAAAGATTGCTGTACACCAGCGGAACCCATCCAACTTGAAGGAGCTGGATCAGTTTTGCCTTGAAGAATGGGCAAAAATCCCAGTGGCTAGATGTGCCAAGCTAATAGAGACATACCCCAAGGGACTTGCAGCTGTAATTGCTGCAAAAGGTGGCTCTACAAAGTATTGACTTGGGGGAGAGAATAGTTATGCACGCTCAAGTTTTCAGTTTTTTTTGTCTTATTTCTTGTTTGTTTCACAATAAAAAATATTTTGCATCTTCAAAGTGGTAGGCATGTTGTGTAAATCAAATGATACAACCCCCCCCCAAAAAAACAATTTTCATTCCAGGGGTTAAGTCAACAAAATAGGAAAAATTCCAAGGGGGTGAATACTTTTGCAAGCCACTGTATACTCTCATGTGAACCATTTTAACTTTGAGCCTATTTCTTATGCTGAGGTCTATAAAGCACTAAAGGCAATATACACTAAAAAGTCTGCAGGTCCAGACAACCTGGATCCCTACCTCTTAAAGATAGCAGCTGGTATTATTACTGAATCTGTGGCTCACATTTTCAACTTGAGTCTCTTGACCAATTCCATACCCAGCATTTGGAAATCAGCTTATGTCCTCCCACTGCTAAAGGGTGGAAATCCCTCAGATGCTAATAACTATCATCCTATCTCCAAACTCCCTATCCTGGCCAAAGTCTATGAATCCCTAGTGAACTCATGGTTAAAAAACGTCTTAATTGAAAAGAACATTCTAAGCGGGGTTCAATCTGGCTTTAGATCGGGGCATAGCCACTGCAGCTATGGCAGTGGCAAATTACATCATTAATGCACTTAATAAAAAAGCAACATTGTCCTGATCTTTTTGTTGATTTACAAAGGCATTTGATTCAATTGACCATGAATTGTTGCTAGCTAGACTCCGTAACATTAGTAGCAGTGAAGGGGCAGTAAATTGGTTTAGGAACTATCTTTCTGACAGAACACAATGTGTATATGTTGACAATCACATGTCTAGCTTTCTTGAGATTAATAGAGGTGTGCCCCAGGGTTCCATTTTAGTATTGTTCTCAATTTTCAATTTGTTCTCATTTTTCATTAATGATTTGAGAAATGGGATGCAACCAGCAAAGTTACATCTATATGCAGATGATACAGTCATATATTCATGTGCTCCTTCTCTGGTTCAGGAGAGCTCCACACTGCTTTTCAGTCACTATAGGCCTCCCTTTATGGTCTCAAACTGGTCTTGAATGTACAAAAAACTTTATCAGAGCTTGCACTCAGCCAGAGAAGTTTAGCATTGTCACATCTGGTGGCTTATCCATTGAAAAAGTGTCACCCTACAAATACAGTACCTAGGTATATGGTTGGATGCAAGTTGTCCTTTGAAGTTCATATGGGTAATCTTGTGAGGAAGCTTAAATTGAAAAGGGGTTTTTATTTTCGTAATAATAAGGCTTGCTTCCCGCTTACGGCTAGAAAGAAGCTTGTTCAGGCCACTTTTCTCTCTGTAATTGATTATGGTGATTTGCTGTATATGCATGCAACCTCCTCTGTCTTACAGAGACTAGACTCTACTTATAATGCATTCTTGCGCCATAATACAAATGCCAAGTCACTCACCCACCATTGCACCTCACTTTATATGCACAGAAAGCTACATTTGTATGTGTTCATCTACAAAGTACTTTTGGGTAAACTCCCTCTTTACCTCTGTAGTCTGGTCTCCTTCACCACCAGCAGTTACCATACCTGGTCTGCTAGGTGGTTGCTACTTAAAGTCCCCAGGACATTTACAATATAAGGTAACACTGCCTTTTTGTCTTGTGCACCAGAGGCATGGAATATTCTATAACCCATGCTTCATCTAGATGCAGTGCATTCGGAAAGTATTCAGACCCCTTGACTTTTTCGACATTGTTAAGTTACAGCCTTATTCTAAAATGGATGAAATAGTTTTTTCCTCATCAATCTACACACAACACCCCATAATGACAAAGCAAAAACAGGTATCTTGAAATTTTAGCAAATGTATTAAAAATAATGAACTGAAATATCACATTTAAATAAGTATTCAGACCCTTTACTCAGTACTTTGTTGAAGCACCTTTGGCAGCGATTACAGCCTTGAGTCTTTTTGGCTTCTGCAGAGAATAATGGGAGAAACTCCCCAAATACAGTTGTATTTGCTTGTACAGTCAAACAACATTTTTTGCCTTGTCATTGTGGGGTGTTGTGTTTAGATTGATGAGGAAAAAAACGAATCTAAAAACGAATCAATTTTAGAATAAGGCTGTAACGTAACAACATTTTGAAAAAGTCAAGGGGTCCTGAATACTTTCCAAATACACTGTATATCACTTCTGGGTTGCACCACAGTTCAGCGGTTGATGCAATTTATCCAAAGATGGGGTTTAAGACAAAACAATAGAGATACTATAAGACCGAAGAATTTTCCCTCTGTCAACATAAAGTCAGCAATTCTGTTTTAGGATATATAGATATTTATAAACTTGACACCTTCAATGCAAGCTGATGGATGTTAAGCTTCATAGTTGATGCTGCATCACGTCGTACTGTATTAACAAGGTTGGAGGGGGAGGTCTGGGAACAGGGATTACATGTTGTGTTGATGTTGTGGATGAAGGACTAGTAATGCTTAGTTCACTGCATTAAGTTGTCCCTAGCTTTCACTTCTAACCTCCCTCTGGTAAAGGTTAGGGAAGGTCTACCATGGGCAGGACAGTCTGTTCAGCCAGGCCTTTTCACCCAGTCAGTTCAGAACCATGGACAGGGTTCTCACTATTCACCCAACCAGTTCAGCACCATGGACAGGGCACCTGTTAACTACAAGGTAGAGTGTGGGCAAACGGGGCAAACAGGCCTCCCCATATTGACAGTGCAGTATCCTATCCCAGCAGGCGCAGGGCCCGACTGGCCACATTGGTTGGTATGCAGCGTCTGTTGACAGACAGACAGACAGACATCTCCTGAGGATCTGTTTCTAATGCTCTCCTCCTCAGCAGTTTCCTCTTTTACGCTGTCATGCTATTTATTACTCTTCCTTCCATTGCCATGACAACCAGATGCTGCATACCAACCAATGTGGCCAGTCGGGGCCTGCTAGGATAGGATCCTGCACTGTCAATGTGGGGAGGCCTGTTTGCCCAGTTTGCCCACCAGCTCTAACTTAAATTCTTCCAGGGGGGAAACTAATGACATCTGTGTTTACTTTGAGATGAAGAGGGCAGGAGAGGAGAGAAAACTAATGACATCAGTGTTACTTTGAGATGAAGAGGGCAGGAGAGGAGAGAAAACGAATGACATCAGTGTTACTTTGAGATGAAGAGGGCAGGAGAGGAGAGAAAACTAATGACATCAGTGTTACTTTGAGATGAAGAGGGCAGGAGAGGAGAGAAAACTAATGACATCAGTGTTACTTTGAGATGAAGAGGGCAGGAGAGGAGAGAAAACTAATGACATCAGTATTACTTTGGGATGAAGAGGGCAGGAGAGGAGAGAAAACTAATGACATCAGTGTTACTTTGGGATGAAGAGGGCAGGAGAGGAGAGAAAACTAATGACATCAGTGTTACTTTGAGATGAAGAGGGCAGGAGAGGAGAGAAAACTAATGACATCAGTGTTACTTTGAGATGAAGAGGGCAGGAGAGGAGAGAAAACTAATGACATCAGTGTTACTTTGAGATGAAGAGGGCAGGAGAGGAGAGAAAACTAATGACATCAGTGTTACTTTGAGATGAAGAGGGCAGGAGAGGAGAGAACTAATGACATCAGTGTTACTTTGGGATGAAGAGGGCAGGAGAGGAGAGAAAACTAATGACATCAGTGTTACTTTGAGATGAAGAGGGCAGGAGAGGAGAGAAAACTAATGACATCAGTGTTACTTTGAGATGAAGAGGGCAGGAGAGGAGAGAAAACTAATGACATCAGTGTTACTTTGGGATGAAGAGGGCAGGAGAGGAGAGAAAACTAATGACATCAGTGTTACTTTGGGATGAAGAGGGCAGGAGAGGAGAGAAAACTAATGACATCAGTGTTACTTTGAGATGAAGAGGGGAAGAGCTACATCTGTACCTCCCTGGGGTATCCCACTAGAACACCCCATACGTACACACAGACACACACACACCATAAGTCTTTGAAGAATGCAACTCGGGCACAGTGAGGATTGACAGCACCATGACAACCAGCCATTCCGCAGTCAATCTTCTGCTCGTTCATTCATTCAACATCTGGGTGCTGCCTGCCTGCATAGGGAAAAATGTCAAGTCTTTCATGATTCATATTCATTTAGGGTGCTTAGCCAGAACGTGTTACAAACAAGAGATTCTCAGCCAAAGAGATTAATTCCAGGTCCGATCAACTGAGGCCACTCCCACTATGTAAATCACACAGAGGACACACAGACAAGCTTCTCAGAGGTTTCTCCCAGCCCAGCTACATGGATACACAGGCAGCCGTGCTACCCACAACCCCTAGAGAAATAATCTCCCTTGGGGTAGTTTGTAGCAAACTTATAAAGGCTAGGATCGTCACACTCACAGCTCTAATACACCATCACCATAGATATAGTTTAAGTACTCGCGGGTCAGACAAACAAGCAGTCAGTCATATGCACACACACACACACACACACCATTGACAGAGAGAAGGTACTCACAGGTGAGGCAGACGAGCAGGCCTCTGGGGATCATCTCACAGGGTGCCCTCCAGCTCTCCCGTAGCCTTGCTTGGACCGGGGGAATCATGATCTCCGGACAAAGAACTGGATGGCAAAGCTGACAAACACTCCAAAGGAGTACAGGATCTTCACCATCTGATTGGGCCTGCAAAGAGAGAGAACTGCTAAGTGGATTTGTAACAGAGCCTAGTGTCTTTGGAATAGAGGCCCTACCATGTTTTGACTACAGGTCCAGGTGTCTTTGGAATAGAGGCCCTACCATGTGTTGACTACAGGTCCAGGTGTCTTTGGAATAGAGGCCCTACCATGTTTTGACTACAGGGCCAGGTGTCTTTGGAATAGAGGCCCTACCATGTTTTACTACAGGCTCAGCTGTATTTAGTTTACAGGTCCAGGTGTGTTTGGAATAGAGGCCCTGCCATGTTTTCACTACAGGCTCAGCTGTATTTAATTTACAGGTCCAGGTGTGTTTGGAATAGAGGCCCTGCCATGTTTTCACTACAGGCTCAGCTGTATTTAGTCTACAGGTCCAGGTGTGTTTTGGGTTCATCCCCATGTTGCCCTACTGTACAGTAACAAGCAGAGATGTGTTTAACAACTAGGGCCAATGACAGTGTTTGGTCTAAAGTGTGTTTAACAACAGGGGCCCAATGACAGTGTTTGGTCTAAAGTGTGTTTAACAACAGGGGCCAATGACAGTGTTTGGTCTAAAGTGTGTTTAACAACAGGGGCCAATGACAGTGTTTGGTCTAAAGTGTGTTTAACAGCAGGGGCCCAATGACAGTGTTTGGTCTAAAGTGTGTTTAACAACAGGGGCCAATGACAGTGTTTGGTCTAAAGTGTGTTTAACAACAGGGCCCAATGACAGTGTTTGGTCTAAAGTGTGTTTAACAACAGGGGCCAATGACAGTGTTTGGTCTAAAGTGTGTTTAACAACAGGGCCCAATGACAGTGTTTGGTCTAAAGCACAGGAGGCTGCAGAGGTGGACGGTTCATAACAACGTCTAGAATGGGGTGAATGGAACGGTATCAAACACGTGTTGGATACCATTCCAATAATTCCATTCCAGCCATTACTATGAGCCCATCCTCCCCAATTAAGGTGTGTTTAAAAACTGTGGCCAGGGACAGTGTTGGTCGAAAGTGAGCTTAATAACAGGGGTCAGCGAAATAGTCGACTGGCCGATTGTTTGTTTGACAGAATGTTGGTCGAACAAGATTTGTTTTAGTCAATCAGCAGCATACAATATATACAGTGCATTTGGATAGTATTCAGACCCCTTCGCTTTTTACACATTGTGTTATGTTACAGACATATTCTAAAATGGATTATACAAAAAATATCCTCAATCTACACACAATACCTCATAATGACAAAGCAAAAACATTAGAATTTTTGGGACATTTATAAAAAACAAAAAACAGAAATACCTAATTTACATAAGTATTCAGACCCTTTGCTATGAGACTCGAAATTGAGCTCTGATGCATCCTGTTTCCATTGATCATCCTTGAGATGTTTCTACAACTTGAATGGAGTCCACCTGTGGTAAATTCAATTAATTGGACATGATTTGGAAGGGCACACACCTGTCTATATAAGGTCCCACAGCTGACAGTGCGTGTCAGAGCAAAAACCAAGCTATGAGGTCAAAAGAATTTAACGTAGAGCCCCGAGACAGGATTGTGTTGAAGCACACATCTGGGGGAGGGTAACCAAACGTTTGCACAGCATTAAAGGTCTAAGAACACGCCGGCCCCCATCATTCTTAAATGGAAGAAATTTCGAACCACCAAGACTCTTACTAGAGCTGGCCGCCCGGCCAAACTGAGCAATCGGGGGAGAAGAACCTTGGTCAGGGAGGAGACCAAGAACCCGATGGTCACTCTTACAGAGCTTCAGAATTCCTCTGTGGAGATGGGAGAACCTTCTAGAAGGACAACCATCTCTGTAGCACTCCACCAATCAGCTTGTTAGAATATTTACAGATAAATACACAAAGTAGGGAACTACCGATCAATGGAAATAGTTGTTTTTCTGTAATGGGGAACTGAAGATTAAATGGGTCAGGGACATGGGTTGTTTTTCAGTTCAACATCTGTTTAGAATATGTGTAGGGGTTCCAGTCCGGGACTCATAGCTACATGTGGCAATTTCTCACTGGTGCAAATTGTCTATTCATTGAGCCTGAAACGGGATACTGGGTATTTGGCCATTGGCCCAATTATATTGCAAGGAACTCTAATTGCTCAATTACAGGCTAGGCTTGGGTATAAACTATATCCTGTCTCCTTGTTCTCAGTGTTTTCTACACTGAACAGGAAATAATGAACATCTACCAGACACTTTCCAGCATAACTATGATTTGTTCTATTTGAATAAATATATTTTTCTCCCCCTGATTTGCTTTGGGGTCTGTGTTATCGAAGAATAACATCAATTGCTAACAGCCCTTTATGGTAGAGTGGCCAGACGTATGTCATTCCTCAGAAAAACCATGAGAAACAAGATTGTCTGGTCTGATGAAACCAAGATTGAACTCTTTGGCCTGAATGCCAAGCGTCACGTCTGGAACAAACCTGGCACCATCCCTACGGTGAAGCATGGTGGTGGCAGCATCATGCTGTGGGGATGTTTTTCTGTGGCAGGGACTGGGAGACTAGTCAGGATCAAGGGAAAAATGAACGGATCAAAGTACAGAGAGATATCCTTGATGAAAACCTGCTCCAGAGTGCGCAGGACCTCAGACTGGGGTGAAGGGTCACTTTCCAACAGGACAACGATACTCAGCACACAGCAAAGACGATGCAGGAGTGGCTTCGGGACAAGTCTCTGAACGTCCTTGAGTGGCTCAGCCAGAGCTCAGACTTGAACACCATCAAACATCTCTGGAGAGACCTGAAAATAGCTGTGCAGCGACACTCCCCATCCAACCTGACAGAGCTTGAGAGGATCTGCAGAGAATAATGGGAGAAACTCCCCAAATACAGGTGTGCCAAGCTTGTAGCGTTATACCAAAGAAAACTTGAGGGTGTAATCGCTGACAAAGGTGCTTCAACAAAATACTGAGTAAAGGGTCTGAATACTTATGTAAATGTGATATATTTTGTTGTTTTTTGCTTTGCTTTATGAGATATTGTGTGTAAATTGATGAGGGAAAAAAACAACTATTTAATACATTCATAACGAATGCATTAACAGACATTAACGTAACCAAACAAACATTGTAGATTAGAAATGATAGGAATTAACAGTAAATGTACTACTGGTGATATATGTAATGGGGAATTGATAGACACTAACAATCAAACAATCAATCAAACAATTCACACAATGAAGTCATGAAACAATGTATGTGCACAAATAGGCGGGAGAGAGCACATTCTGGAGAGAGACATGCATTGTGCAGCCACACTCCCCTTCTTCTTGGACTGTACCATCCCCGCGGCATCCACAATGGATTAGTCTCGGCCTCTGCAACGGATTAGTTAACTGAGATGGGCGCAAATAAGACGGGCGCGAATAAGATGTGTGTGTGTATATATACTGTATGTGTATCTATGTATGTGTATCTATGTATATATATATATATATATATATATATGTATATATATGTATATATATATATATATATATATATATGTATATATATATATATATATATATATATATATATATATATATATATATATATATATATATATATATATACACACACACACACACATATACACACACACACACACAGTGCATTCAGAAAGTGTTCAGACCACTTGACTTTTTCCAAATTGTTTACGTTACAGCCTTATTCTAAAATGATACGTGTTGTCTGGTCTTTAGCATCCCAACGCAGGTAGCGTAGCGGGCAATGCACTCCTAACCTCCAGCGTGACCAGCGAGTACATAAAACATCTTCCATTGAGGCCGCAAAGGCATCGGTTTCCTCCTTAACTAGCTTTAATAGCAAGCAGTTAAAAAAATAATTATTATAAAATAAAAATGGGGAAAATGTACATTCTGTCTTAATAAAACAAAACTTCCCACCACCAAGCTAGGGTGGCTAATGCTACTCCTGTACGTTGCGTACAACTTTCAGCCAATCAGGTTGCACCAGTCTGTTGTTACCCATCTGACCGCTGTACACAACACGTACAGTAGTAGCATTAGCTACCCTAGCATGGTGGTGGAAAATTGTTATTAAGACGCATACAAAACAATGCGTGAGGAGAAATGGAGGGAAATGTCCCGACTTGGCGATGGCTCATCATCATCGTTCATTTATAACCTCAGTGATCGTCACACTACCTCCAGGAGAAAAGTGTACTGAAGTTTCCCAGCTGTTCTTGACTAGGGAAGCAGAGCCCACTGTATTCTGTTCCTACTGTACTCCACAGCCTGCCAGGAAGAGTCAGAGTTTGGCAGTGCCACTGCAGGATATAGGCTAGAGAGTTTTGTTGTCTGTCAATGACGCTATAATATTGTATTTCAGGACTACACCTTGTTAATATATTTAGATGATATGTTATTCATATGCGTATAATTTGTTCATGGCTTAAAACCTCTTACAGCCCTTTAGGGATAGGGGGCAGTATTGACAATTTCGGAAAAAATATGTGCCCATATTAAACTGCCTCCTACTCAAACTCAGAAGCTAGGATATCCATATTATTAGTAGATTTGGATAGAAAACACTCTAAAACTGTTTGAATGATGTCTGTGAGTATAACAGAACTCATATGGCAAGCAAAAACCTGAGAGGAATCCTACCAGGAAGTGGAAATCTGGATGCATGGGCTCTCTTCAAGTCATTTCCTATTGAACACACAGTGATGTAGTAATAATAAGGCTTCCACTAGATGTCAACAGTCTTTAGAAAGTTGTTTGAGGCGTCTACGATGAACAGAGACCGAATGAGAAGGCTGGGAAGTTGGTCACCCAGGGAAGGACATCACTTCATTGGCGCGCATTCACGAGAGAGGTAACTCTGTTCCAAAACGTTTTTCAAGACACAGGAACCGTCCGGTTGAAATATTACTGAATCTTCACGTTCTAAAGGCCCTAAAGATTGATGTTTTACAACGTTTGACATGTTTGAACGAACGTAAATACAACTTTTTTAAACTTTTCGTCATGACATTGTCCACGCGCTTCCTACATTTGGAGTAGCTGAACTGAACGCGTGAACAACAAGGAGTTATTTGGACATAAATGATGGAGTTTATCGAACAAAACAACATTTATTGTGGACCTGGGATTCCTGGAAGTGCCTTCTGATGAAGATCATCAAAGGTAAGGGAATATTTCTAATGCAATTTATGATTTTAGATGACTCCAAAATGGCGGCTATCTGTATTGCCTAGTGTATTTTTCTGAGCTCAGTACTCAGATTATTGCAAAGAGTGCTTTCCTCGTGAAGCTTTTTTGAAATCTGTCACAGCGTTAGCATAAAGGAGATGTTCATCTATAATTCTTTGAATGACAGTTTAATATTTTTGTAAATTGTGGTGCTGATCACCGGCAGTATTTGAGGGAAAATATTTTCTGAACGTCATGCGCCAATGTAAAATGCTGTTTTTATATATAAATATGAACTTTATCGAACAACAAAATACATGTATTGTGTAACATGATGTCCTAGGAGTGTCATCTGATGAAGATCGTCAAAGGTTAGTGCTTCATTTAGCTGTGTTTTGGGTATTTGTGATGCATGTAGTTGCTTTGAAAATGGCTGTGTGGTTATTTATGTCGATGTACTCTCCTAACATAATCTAATGTTTTGCTTTCGCTGTAAAGCCTTTTTGAAATCGGACAACGTGGTTCGATTCAGGAGAAGTGTATCTATAAAATGGTGTAAAATAGTCCTATGTTTGAGAAATATAAATTATTAGATTTGTGGATTTGAATATGGCGCTCTGATTTTTCACTGGCTATTGTCAAACTCAATCCGTGTCGTAACAGGTATTAATGCAGACCTTTTTTAAAGTGCTGCTATTCATTTATTTTACAGGAGTTGTGAGTGTTCGGTTGGCGTTTTGTTTGTGATTTAAAATGCAAACTGATGCCAGAATATCAAACCCTTGTGAGTGCCTTTGCAAGTATTCAGTCCCATCACACAAACGTGTCACACAAACACCAGACCTGGGTTCAAATATCTCATTTACTTTCAAATACATTCATACAAGTAATTGTTCAGATAGTTGAATATTTTTATGTAATTTGGAATACACTTGGAAAGTATTTTAAATACTCAAATGCACTCCCATACATTTAACCCGGGTATTTGAAATAAGTATTTGAAAATCCTGTCAAATACAATTTGTCAGAATATTTGGTTTATACAAATAATCATTCAAATACTGAAATAAAAGTACTTGTTTTCAGCTGCCTATTAGAAAATACTCAAATACACAGAAAAAGTATTTTAAATACCAGATACTCTAATACACATGTATTTGAACCCATGTGTGACGCACGCGCACACACACACACACACACACACACACACACACACACACACACACACACACACACACACACACACACACACACACAGGGAAACATACAATGTGGGGTGCAGGTGCCTCTTGATATCTGGTGGCGTGGGCCCGGTTGTGAGGCAAGGCGGGGTTAAAGTGTTTGGATTGGATGATTTCCTGGCCTGTTTATGGCTGGTAGTAACCTGGGAGATTTAGCGTTCGGTGTCAGAAGAGCTGGGGTTGCCTGAGGTGGCCAGAACCCATAATCTCCTGCTTCACTCACAGGAAACCACAGAGTGGACCCATGGTTAATCACACCACACAAAGCTTTATTCCTCTGGGGTGGTGTGTGTGTGTGTGTGTGTGTGTGTGTGTGTGTGTGTGTGTGTGTGTGTGTGTGTGTGTAAGAGACACTGGCCTCATCTCAGCAGCCTGCCTGTATATCCACCACACTTGCTTCCAATACACCTATGACACGCCTCTTGCAACACACTTTCTCCTCCTTTACACCAGACAATGTCACTGACCTTTGTTGTTAAACACACTTTACACCAAACACTGTCACTGACCCTTGTTGTTAAACACACTTTACACCAAACACTGTCACTGACCCTTGTGGTTAAACACACTTTACACCAAACACTGTCACTGACCCTTGTTGTTAAACACACTTTACACCAAACACTGTCACTGACCCTTGTGGTTAAACACACTTTACACCAAACACTGTCACTGACCCTTGTGGTTAAACACACTGAGACCAAACATGGTCAGTGACCCATGTTGTTAAACACACTTTAGACCAAAACAGGGCTGTCCCCGACAAAGAAAAAGCATTGGTCGACCAAAAGTTGTCTGTTCCTTTGACCAATCAATTGGTAGAAATGTTTAAACATATTTTCTATATATAGTCACACCCTATGTGTTTTAATAAAATCTACTATATATACACATTGAGCTTGTCTGATGCTTTAATAAGCACACTGTTGATTACATGAGACAGAAATGACTCAAGAGAGAACCAGACATCAAGATAACCACAAGAAAAAACCTTAACCTGCTCCTCACCTGAATTTACTCACCTGAATTTGCTGGTAGTAGGCTACACGAGGAGTCGGCAAACTTTCTCATGTGGAATGCGAATTTATCTTACCATTTCTACCGATCTGAGTGCCAGTTGTAGTTTTCATATGCACATTTTTGTGGAACAGTTCAATTTCTAATAACGTCGTCATATCTCAAAATAATTTATGGGGTTAATCAAAATTCTATCCAAATCTAAATTAAATTGATACAAACCTAAAAAGTAACTTCTATTGCCATTGCCAACTATGTAAAAATAGCCTACATAAAGCCAACAAATAAAAACATTGCAGCCTGCAGGTAGAAAATATCCTGATAAAAATAAATATCCTATAAATCCCATTGGCTACACATGGCCTCTCTGCAATAACTTGAAACATTATTTCAACTATCAACTACCAGGCCTGAAGCTGGTGCTTGCAAACATACAACAATCTATAAAATATTCTGGGCCCTCAGAGTTTCCCTGCCAGTGAGCTCTGGACAGACACAGCTGTAGGCTATTTGTGCAAGGGGTAATAAGTAATCAGGAAGCCTATTTTATGATGTTTCCACTTGATCAGAGCATGACATTTTCCCCTTTCACGCTGAGTGGTTATCAAAAGAAAGAGAGCTGGAAAGATGTTTTAAATGCATGTCATTCTCAACGGCTATAAAAATAGACTTAGGTTTGCTTGCTGTTTATATGCCTAAATTTGTACGCACACCTACTTCTATGCGTAATCAGGTGCCCGTCCTTACTCAACATTGACAGTAGCACTCCAAACAGAAGACAATGACTAAATTGACAAAACTCGTAAATGGAATGAAATCAACCAAAACTTGTTTCTCACAAGTGTAGCACAGGTTGTGCGTCTGCACAGTAAAAGACTGGAATAATATTATATTGAATGCATTAACATACCTTAACGTAACCAAAAACATTGTAGATAAGAAAGTCTAGAAATTAACAGTAAATGTACTACTAGTGATATATGTAATGGGAAATGAAATACACTAACACTCAAACACAAACAATTCACACAATGAAGTCATGAAACAATGAATGTGCACAAATCAAATCAAAGTTTATTTGTCACGTGCGCTGAATACAACAGGTTTAGACCTTACAGTGAAATGCTTACTTACAGGCTCTAACCAATAGTGCGGAAAAAAAGGTATGTATGTGTGTGTGTAGGTAAGTAAAGAAATAAAACAAAAGTAAAAAGACATTTGAAAATAACAGTAGCAAGGCTACATACAGACAGCGGTTAGTCAGGCTGATTGAGGTAGTATGTACATGAATGTATAGTTAAAGTGACTATGCATATATGATAAAACAGAGAGTAGCAGCAGCGTAAGAGGGGTTGGGGGGGGGGCACACAATGCAAATTGTCTGGGTAACCATTTGGTTACCTGTTCAGGAGTCTTATGGCTTGGGGGTAAAAACTGTTGAGAAGCCTTTTTGTCCTAGACTTGGCACTCTGGTACCGCTTGCCATGCGGTAGTAGAGAGAACAGTCTATGACTGGGGTGGCTGGGGTCTTTGACAATTTTTATGGCCTTTCTCTGACACTGCCTGGTGTAGAGGTCCAGGATGGCAGGCAGCTTTGCCCCAGTGATGTACTGGGCCGCATGCACTACCCTCTGAAGTGCCTTGCGGTCAGAGGCCGAGCAATTTCCTTACCAGGCAGTGATGCAACCGGTCAGGATGCTCTCGATGTTGCAGCTGTAGAACCTTTTGAGGATCTCAGGACTCATGCCAAATCTTTTTAGCTTCCTGAGGGGGAATAGGCTTTGTCGTGCCCTCTTCACGACTGTCTTGGTGTGTTTGGACCATTCTAGTTTGTTGTTGATGTGGACACCAAGGAACTTGAAGCTCTCAACCTGCTCCACTATAGCCCCGTTGATGAGAATGGGGGCGTGCTCGGTGCTCCTTTTCCTGTAGTCCACAATCATCTCCTTAGTCTTGGTCACGTTGAGGGATAGGTTGTTATTCTGGCACCACCCGAGCCAGGTCTCTGACCTCCTCCCTATAGGCTGTCTCGTCGTTGTCGGTGATCAGGCCTACCACTGTTGTGTCATCTGCAAACTTAATGATGGTGTTGGAGTTGTGCCTGGCCATGCAGTCGTGGGTGAACAGGGAGTACAGGAGGGGACTGAGCATGCACCCCTGCGGAGCTCCAGTGTTGAGGATCAGCGTCGCAGATGTGTTGCTACCTACCCTTGCCACCGGTGGGTGGCCCGTCAGGAAGTCCAGGATCCAGTTGCAGAGGGAGGTGTTTAGTCCCAGGTTCCTTAGCTTAGTGATGAGCTTTGAGGCCATTATGGTGTTGAACGCTGCGCTGTAGTCAATGAATAGCATTCTCACATAGGTGTTCCATTTGTCCAGGTGGGAAAGGGCAGTGTGGAGTGCAATAGAGATTGCATCATCTGGGCGGTATGCAAATTGGAGTGGGTCTAGGGTTTCTGGGATAATGCTGTTGATGTGAGCCATTACCAGCCTTTCAAAGCACTTCATGGCTACGGACATGAGTGCTATGGGTCTGTAGTCATTTAGGCATGTTGCCTTTGTGTTCTTGGTCACAGGGACTATGGTGGCCTGCTTGAAACATGTTGGTATTACAGATTCAATCAGGGACATGTTGAAAATGTCAGTGAAGACACCTGTCAGTTGGTCAGCACATGCCCGGAGAACACGTCCTGGAAATCCTTCTGGCCCCGCAGCCTTGTGTATGTTGACCTGTTTAAAGGTCTTACTCACGTCGGCTACGGAGAGCGTGATCACACAGTCATCCGGAACAGCTGATGCTCTCATGCATGCCTCAGTGTTGCTTGCCTCGAAGCAAGCATAGAAGTGATTTAGCTCATCTGGTAGGCTCGTGTCACTGGGCAGCTCACGGCTGTGCTTCCCTTTGTAGTCTGTAATAGTTTGCAAGCCCTGCCACATCCGACGAGCGTCGGAGCCGGTGTAGTATGATTCAATCTTAGCCCTGTATTGACGCTTTGCCTGTTTGATGGTTCGTCGCAGGGCATAGCGGGATATCTTGTAAGCTTCCGGGTTAGAGTCCCCCACCTTGAAAGCGGCAGCTCTACCCTTTAGCTCAGTGCAAATGTTGCCTGTAATCCATGGCTTCTGGTTGGGGTATGTACGTATAGTCACTGTGGGGACGACGTCCTCGACGCACTTATTGATAAAGCCAGTGACTAATGTGGTGTATTCCTCAATGTCATGTAGGCCGTCTCGTCGTTGTTGGTACTCAAGCCTACCACTGTAGTGTCATCTGCAAACTTGATGATTGAGTTGGAGGCGTGCATGGCCACGCAGTCATGGGTGAACAGGGAGTACAGTAGAGGGCTGAGAACGCACCCTTGTGGGGACCCAGTGTTGAGGATCAGCGGGGTGGAGATGTTGTTACCTACCCTCACCACCTGGGGGCGGCCCGTCAGGAAGTCCAGGACCCAGTTGCACAGGGCGGGGTCGAGACCCAGGGTTTTGATCTTAATGACGAGTTTGGAGGGTACTATGGTGTTAAATGCTGAGCTGTAATCGATGAACAGCATTCTTACATAGGTATTCCTCTTGTCCAGATGGGTTAAGGCAGTGTGCAGTGTGATGGCGATTGCATCGTCTGTGGACCTATTGTGGCGGTAAGCAAATTGGAGTGGGTCTAGTTTGTCAGGTAGGGTGGAGGTGATATGGTCCTTGACTAGTCTCTCAAAGCACTCATGATGACGGAAGTGAGTGCTACAGGGCGGTAGTCATTTAGCTCAGTTACCTTAGCTTTCTTGGGAACAGGAACAATGGTGGCCCTCTTGAAGCATGTGGGGACAGCAGACTGGGATAAGGATTGATTGAATATGTCTGTAAACACACCAGCCAGCTGGTCTGCGCATGCTCTGAGGACACGGCCGGGGATGTCGTCTGGGCCTGCAGCCTTGCGAGGGTTAACACGTTTAAATGTTTTACTCACTCTGGCTACAGTGAAGGAGAGCCCGCAGGTTTTGGTAGCGGGCCGTGTCAGTGGCACTGTATTGTCCTCAAAGTGAGCAAAAAAGTTGTTCAGTCTGTCTGGGAGCAAGGCATCGTGATCCGCGACGGCGCAGGTTTTTCTTTTGTAGTCCGTGATTGACTGTAGACCCTGCCACATATCTCTCGTGTCTGAGCCATTGAATTGTGACTCCACTTTGTCTCTGTACTGACGCTTAGCTTGTTTGATTGCCTTGCGGAGGGCATAGCTACACTGTTTGTATTCGGTCATGTTTCCGGTCACCTTGCCCTGATTAAAAGCAGTGGTTCATGCGTTCAGTTTTGCGCGAATGCTGCCATCAATCCACGGTTTCTGGTTGGGGAATGTTTTAATAGACGCTGTGGGTACAACATCACCGATGCACTTGTTAATGAACTCGCACACCGAATCAGCGTATTCGTCAATGTTGTTGTTCAACGCAATGCGGAACATATCCCAGTCCACGTGATCGAAGCAATCTTGAAGCGTGGAATCCGATTGGTCAGACCAGCGTTGAACAGAGCTGAGGGCGGGAGCTTCCTATTTTAGTTTCTGTCTATAGGCTGGGAGCAACAAAATGGAGTCGTGGTCAGTTTTCCGAAGGGAGGGCGGGGGAGGGCCTTATATGCGAAGAATAACAATGATCCAGGGTTTTGCTACCCCTGGTAGCACAATCAATATGCTGATAGAATTTGGGGAGCCTTGTTTTCAGATTAGCCTTGTTAAAATCCCCGGCTACAATAAATGCAGCCTCAGGATATGTGGTTTCCAGTTTACATAGAGTCCAATGAAGTTCTTTCAGGGCCGTCGATGTGTCTGCTTGGGGGGGGGGGATATACACGACTGTGATTATAATTGAAGAGAATTCTCTTGGTAGATAATGCGGTCGGCATTTGATAGTGAGGAATTCTAAGTCAGGTGAACAAAAGGACCTGAGTTCCTGAATAAGCAGGAATCAGGAGGACAGAGTTGTGGTCGGATTTACCAAATGGAGGGCGAAGGAGAGCTTTGTACGCGTCTCTGTGTGTAGAGTACAGGTGATCTAGAATTATTTTCCCTCTGGTTGCACATTTAAAAGCTGAAACAAATCATTCTCTCTACTATTATTCTGACATCTCACATTCTAACTGACCTAAAACAGGGAATTTTTACTAGGATTAAATGTCAGGCGAAAAACTGAGTTTAAATGTATTTGGCTAAGGTGTATGTAAACTTCCAACTTCAACTGTATATACGTGTGTGTGTATATATACACAGTGCCGTAGGAAAGTATTCAGACCACTTGACTATCCACATTTTGTTACGTTACAGCCTTTTTCTAAAATTGATTAACCTGTTAGGGCTAGGGGGCAGCATTTGCACGTCTGGATAAAAAAAATTTACCCGATTTAATCTGGTTACTAATCCTACCCAGTAACTAGAATATGCATATACTTATTATATATGGATAGAAAACACTCTAAAGTTTCTAAAACTGTTTGAATGGTGTCTGTGAGTATAACAGAACTCATTTGGCAGGCAAAACCCTGAGACATTTTCTGACAGGAAGTGGATACCTGATGTGTTGTATTGATTTTAAACCTATCCCATTGAAAAACACAGGGGCTGAGGAATATTTTGGCACTTCCTATTGCTTCCACTAGATGTCACCAGCCTTTACAAAGTGTTTTGAGTCTTCTGGAGGGAGATCTGACCGAACAAGAGCCATGGAACGATGATGTCCCATTAGACACCTGGCGCGCGAGTTCATGTTGGGTACCCTCGTTCCAATACGTTATAAAAGAGTATGCATTCGTCCACCTTGAATATTATTCATGTTCTGGTTAAAAAAGGCCCTAATGATTTATGCTATACAACGTTTGACATGTTTGAACGAACGTAAATATATTTTTTTCCCCTCGTTCATGACGAGAAGTGGCTTAGATCATGTGCTAACAAGACGGAGATTTTTGGACATAAATGATGAGCTTTTTTGAACAAAACTACATTCGTTATGGACCTGTGATACCTGGAAGTGACATCTGATGAAGAGAATCAAAGGTAATGGATTATTTACATAGTATTTTCGATTTTAGATCTCCCCAACATGACGTCTAGTCTGTATCGCAACGCGTATTTTTCTGGGCGCAGTGCTCAGATTATTGCAAAGTGTGATTTCCCAGTAAGGTTATTTTTAAATCTGGCAAGTTGATTGCGTTCAAGAGATGTAAATCTATAATTCTTTAAATGACAATATAATATTTTACCAATGTTTTCTCATTTTAATTATTTAATTTGTGACGCTGACTTGACTGCCGGTTAATGGAGGGAAACGATTTCCTCAACATCAATGCCATAGTAAAACGCTGTTTTTGGATATAAATATGAACTTGATAGAACTAAAAATGCATGCATTGTCTAACATAATGTCCTAGGAGTGTCATCTGATGGAGATTGTAAAAGGTTAGTGCATCATTTTAGCTGGTTTTATGGTTTTGGTGACCCTGTCTTTGACTTGACAAAACATTACACACAACTCTTGTAAATGTACTGTCCTAACATACTCTAAATTTATGCTTTCGCCGTAAAACCTTTTTGAAATCGTAAAACGTGGTTAGATTAAGGAGATGTTTATCTTTCAAATGGTGTAAAATAGTTGTATTTTTGAAAAATTTGAATTTTGACATTTATTTGGATTCAAATTTGCCGCTCTTGAAATGCACCTGCTGTTGATGGAGTGCACCACGGGTGGCACGCTAGCGTCCCACCTAGCCCATAGAGGTTAAATAAACGTTGGAGTTCAGCTAGCCCCGGTTAGCGGTCATCAGCTATCCCTTAGCTCGAAAAGCTATCGCCAGTTTTGTACAGCGCGACTCAGACCAGAGCATACCTGACCTATTTTCTCTCCATGTTCCCGGATTTCTACCGCAGGCTCTGGACATCTACACCTGGATCTTGCAGCTAGCTAGCTGCTACCCGAGTGACTATTGGCCAACGTCAGTCCCGGAGCTAACATCAATTATTCCGGAGCTAGCCAGCTGAAGAGTTCCATCAGCCACTCTTGGGCTACAATCATCTTTCCGGACCCGTTTTACAGCCGATGCGGAGCCCCATCGGGCCTTCATGACTGGACTACCGACGTTATCTGCCCGAGGGAGTTATCCAACTGGCCCCTCCGTCGCGACGTAACCTGAACGCCCATCTGCGGCCTGCTAATCGTTAGCTGTCTTATCGGCTGATATCTGATTAGGTCAATAGGACAATTTTCTTGGGCCACTATAACTATAACTATTTTGCCAATTGGACTGGTCCCCCCTACCACACGAAACCCCACTAATCTACAGACGGAAACGCACGAGATGGCTAAATACAGACCTCCTTCCATCTTATGCCAGCTTGCTACCTATGATCCGGCTAGCTGTCTGAATCCCACGGGACCCTTATGATCACTCAGCTATGCATGCCTCTCCTTAATGTCAATATGCCTTGTCCATTGCTGTTCTGGTTAGTGTTTATTGGCTTATTTCACTGTAGAGCCTCTAGCCCTGCTCATTATAACTTATCCAACCTTTCAGTTCCACCACCTACACATGCAATGACATCTTCTGGTTTCAATTATGTTTCTAGAGACAATATCTCTCTCATCATCACTCAATGCCTAGGTTTACCTCCACTGTATTCACGTCCTACCATACCTTTGTCTGTACATTATACCTTGAAGCTATTTTATCGCCCTCAGAAACCTGCTCCTTTTACTCTCTATTCTGGACGTCATAGACAACAAATTCTCATAGCTTTTAGCCGTACCCTTATCCTGCTACTCCTCTGTTCCTCTGGTGATGTAGAGGTGAATCCAGGCCCTGCAGTGCCTAGCTCCACTCCTATTCCCCAGGCGCTCTCTTTTGATGACTTCTGTAAACGCAATAGCCTTGGTTTCATGCATGTTAACATTAGAAGCCTTCTCCCTAAGTTTGTTTTATTCACTGCTTTAGCACACTCTGCCAACCCGGATGTCCTAGCCGTGTCTGAATCCTGGCTTAGGAAGTCCACCAAAAACTCTGAAATCTTCATCCCTAACTACAACATTTTCCGCCAAGATAGAACGGCCAAAGGGGGCGGTGTTGTAATCTACTGCAGAGATAGCCTGCAGAGTTCTGTCCTACTATCCAGGTCTGTACCCAAACAATTTGAACTTCTACTTTTAAAAATCCATCTCTCTAAAAACAAGTCTCTCACCGTTGCCGCCTGCTATAGACCACCCTCTGCCCCCAGCTGTAATCTGGACACCATATGTGAACTGATTGCCCCCCATCTATCTTCAGAGCTCGTGCTGCTAGGTGACCTAAACTGGGACATGCTTAATACCCCAGCCATCCTACAATCTAAGCTTGATGCTCTCAATCTCACACAAACTATCAATGAACCTACCAGGTACCACCCCAAAGCCGTAAACACGGGCACCCTCATAGATATCATCCTAACCAACTTGCCCTCTAAATACACCTCTGCTGTTTTCAACCAAGATCTCAGCAATCACTGCCTCATTGCCTGCATCCGTAATGGGTCAACGGTCAAACAACCTCCACTCATCACTGTCAAACGCTCCCTGAAACATTTCAGCGAGCAAGCCTTTCTAATCGACCTGGCCCGGGTATCCTGGAAGGATATTGACCTCATCCCATCAGTAGAGGATGCCTGGCTATTTTTTTTAAATGCCTTCCTCACCATCTTAAATAAGCATGCCCCATTCAAGAAATGTAGAACCAGGAACAGATATAGCCCTTGGTTCTCTCCAGACCTGACTGCCCTAAACCAACACAAAAACATCCTGTGACGTTCTGCATTAGCATCGAACAGCCCCCGTGATATGCAACTTTTCAGGGAAGTTAGAAACCAATATACACAGGCAGTTAGAAAAGCCAAGGCTAGCTTTTTCAAGCAGAAATTTGCTTCCTGTAACACAAACTCAAAAACGTTCTGGGACACTGTAAAGTCCATGGAGAATAAGAGCACCTCCTCCCAGCTGCCCACTGCACTGAGGATAGGAAACTCTGTCACCTCCGATAAATCCACTATAATTGAGAATTTCAATAAGCATTTTTCTCGGGCTGGCCATGCTTTCCACCTGGCTACCCCTACCGCGGTCAATAGCACTGCACCCCCCACAGCTACTCGCCCAAGCCTTCCCCATTTCTCCTTCTCCCAAATCCAGTCAGCTGATGTTCTGGAAGAGCTGCAAAATCTGGACCCCTACAAATCAGCCGGGCTAGACAGTCTGGACCCTTTCTTTCTAAAATGATCTGCCGAAATTGTTGCAACCCCTGTTACTAGCCTGTTCTACTTCTTTCGTGTCGTCTGAGATTCCAAAAAATTGGAAAGCAGCGGCTGTCATCGCCCTCTTCAAAGGAGGGGACACTCTTGACCCAAACTGCTACAGACCTATATCTATCCTACCCTGCCTTTCTAAGGTCTTCGAAAGTCAAGTCAACAAACAAATTACCAAACATTTCGAATCCCACTGCACCTTCTCCGCTATGCAATCTTGTTTCAGAGCTGGTCATGGGTGCACCTCAGCCACGCTCAAGGTCCTAAACAATATCGTAACCGCCATTGATAAGAAACAATACTGTGCTGCCGTTTTCATTGACCTGGCCAAGGCTTTCGACTCTGTCAATCACCACATCCTCATCGGCAGACTCAATAGCCTCGGTTTCTCAAATGATTGCCTCGCCTGGTTCACCAACTACTTCTCTGATAGAGTTCAGTGTGTCATATCGGAGGGCCTGTTGTCCGGACCTCTGGTAGTCTCTATGGGGGTGCCACAGGGTTCAATTCTTGGGCCAACTCTTTTCTCTGTATACATCAATGATGTCACACTTGCTGCTGGTGAGTCTCTGATCCACCTCTACGCAGACAACACCATTCTGTATACTTCTGGCCCTTCTTTGGACACTGTGTTAACAACCCTCCAGACGAGCTTCAATGCCATAAAACTCTCCTTCCGTAGCCTCCAACTGCTCTTCAGTACAAGTAAAACTAAATGCATGCTCTTCAACCGATCGCTGCCCGCACCTGCCCGCCCGTCCAGCATCACTACTCTGGACGGTTCTTACTTAGAATATGTGGACAACTACAAATACCTAGGTGTCTGGTTAGACTGTAAGGTCTCCTTCCAGACTCACATTAAACATCTCCAATCTAAAGTTAAATCTAGAATTGGCTTCTTATTTCGCAACAAAGCATCCTTCACTCATGCTGCCAAACATACCCTCGTAAAACTGACCATCCTACCGATCCTCGACTTCGGCGATGTCATTTACAAAATAGCCTCCAATACCCTACTCAATAAACTGGATGCAGTCTATCACAGTGCCATCCGTTTTGTCACCAAAGCCCCATACACTACCCACCACTGCGACCTGTACGCTCTTATTGGCTGGCCCTCGCTTCATACTCGTCGCCAAACCCACTGGCTCCAGGTCATCTACAAGACCCTGCTAGGTAATGTCCCCCCTTATCTCAGCTCACTGGTCACCATAGCAGCACTCACCTGTAGCACGCGCTCCAGCAGATATATCTCTCTGGTCACCCCCAAAGCCAATTCCTCGTTTGGCCGTCTCTCTTCCAGTTCTCCGCTGCCAATGACCGGAACAAACTACAAAAATCTCTGAAACTGGAAACACTTATCTCCCTCACTAGCTTTAAGCACCAGCTGTCAGAGCAGCTCACAGATCACTGCACCTGTACATAGCCCATCTATAATTTAGCCCAAACAACTCCCTCTTCCCCTACTGTATTTATTGATTTATTTTGCTCCTTTGCACCCCACTATTTCTATTTCTACTTTGCACTTTCTTCCACTACAAATCTACCATTCCAGTATTTTACTTGCTATATTCTATTTACTTTGCCACATGGCCTTTTTTGGCTTTACCTCCCTTATCTCACCTCATTTGCTCACATTGTATATAGACTTATTCTTCTACTGTATTATTGACTGTATGTTTGTTTTACTCCATGTGTAACTCTGTGTTGTTGTATGTGTCAAACTGCTTCGCTTTATCTTGGCCAGGTCGCAATTGTAAATGAGAACTTGTTCTCAACTTGCCTACCTGGTTAAATAAAGGTGAAATAAATAAATACAATAAAAAATAAGAAATCTACACACAATACCCCATAATGACAAAGTGAAAACAGGTTCTTAGAAACATTTGCAAATGTATTAAAAATAAAAAACATAAATACCTTAGACTCAAAATTGAGCTCAGGTACATCCTGTTTGCATTGATTATCCTTGAGATGTTTCTACAACTAGATTGGAGTCCATCTGTGGTAATTTAATTGATTTTACATGATTTGGAAAGGCACACACCTGTCTATATAATGTCCCACAGTTGACAGTGCATGTCAGAGCAAAAACCAAGCCATGAGGTTGAAGGAATTGTCCGTAGAGCTCCGAGACAGCACACAACTCTCTATGTAAGGTTCCACAGTGGACAGAACAAAAAGCAAGCCATGAGGTCGAAGGATTTGTCTGTAGAGTTACGAGACAGGATTGTGTCGAGGCACAGATCTGGCGAAGGGTACCAAAACATTTCTGCAGAAGAACAAAATGGCCTCCATCATTTTTAAATGGAAGAAGTTTGGGACCACCAATTCTCTTCCTAGAGTTGGCAGCCTGGCCAAACTGAGCAATTGGGGGAGAAGGGTCAGGGAGCTGACCAAGAAGCCAATGGTCACTTTTGGAGATTGGAGAACCTTCCAGAAGGACAACCATCTCTGCAGCACTCCACCAATCAGGCCTTGATGGTAGAGTGGCAAGACTGAAGCCACTCCTCAGTAAATGGCCCATGACAGCCCACTTGGAGTTTGCAAAATGCACCCAAAGACTCTCAGACCATGAGAAACAAGATTTTCTGGTCTGATGAAACCAAGATTGAACTCTTTGGCCTGAATGCCAAGCGTCACGTTTGGAGGAAACTTGGCACCATCCCTAAGGTGAAGCATGGTGGTGGCAGCATCATACTGTGGCGATGTTTTTCAACTAGAACTGGGAGTCCAGTCAGGATCGAGGGAAAGATGAACGGAGCAAAGTACAGAGAGATCCTTGGTGAAAACCTGCTCCAGAGCGCTCAGGACCTCAGACTGGGAAGAAGGTTCACCTTCCAACAGGACAACGACCCTAAGGACACAGCCAAGACAATGCAGGAGTGGCTTCTGGACAAGTCTCGTAATGTCCTTGAGTGGCACAGCTTAAGCAAGGACTTGAACCCCATCTAACATCACTGGAGACACCTGAAAATACCTGTGCAGGAACGCTGCCCATCCAACCTGACAGAGCTTGAGAGGATTTGCAGAGAAGAATGGGAGAAACTCCCCAAATACGTGTGCCAAGCTTAAAGTCAAAGTCGAGTTGCAAGTCATATTTGTCACTCGAGTCCAAGTCATGTAACTCGAGTCCACACCTCTGGTTAAATGTATGGGAGTGCATTCGAGTTGGTGTATTTGAGTATTTAAAATATTTTCCAAGTGTATTCCCAAGTACATTAAAATATCTGAATACTTACTTGTATGAATGTATTTGAAAGTAAATGAGATATTTGAAATAGTATTTGAACCCAGATCTGGTGTTTGTGTGACATGTTTGTGTGATGGGACTGAATACTTGTAAAGGCACTCACAAGGGTTTGATATTCTGGCATCGGTTTGCATTTTAAATCACAAACAAAATGCCAACCAAACACTCACAACTCCTGTAAAATAAATGAATAGCAGCACTTCCCCCGTTCGCTCTCTTTTGCTCTTCCCCGTTCCCTCTCTCTCTCCCTCTTCCCCGTTCCCTCTCTCTCTCTCTCCCTCTTCCCCCCTCTTCCTCTCTCTCACTCTTCCCCCTTTCCCTCTCGCTCTTCCCCCTTTCCCTCTTGCTCTTCCCCCTTTCCCTCTTGCTCTTCCCCCTTTCCCTCTTGCTCTTCCCCCTTTCCCTCTTGCTCTTCCCCCTTTCCCTCTTGCGCTTCCCCCTTTCCCTCTTGCTCTTCCCCCTTTCCCTCTTGCTCTTCCCCCTTTCCCTCTTGCTCTTCCCCCTTTCCCTCCCGCTTTCTGCCTCTCCCCCTCGCTCTCTCAGCCCCATTTCCCTTTCCTTCTCTCTCATCCCCCTTTCCCCTAGTCTCTCGTCCCCCTTTCCCCTAGTCTCTCGTCCCCCTTTCCCCTAGTCTCTCATACCCTTTTCCCCCTCGTCTCTCGTCCCCCTTGTCTCTCGTCCCCCTTTCCCGTATCTCCCTCTCTCTCCCGTCCCCTTTCCCCTTCTCTCCCATCCCCCTTTCCCTCCCGCTTTCTGCCTCTTCCCCCATCTCTCTCGTCCCCCTTTCCCCCCTCTCCCGTCCCTTTCCCTCCCGCTTTCTGCCTCTTCCCCCTTTCCCTCCCGCTTTCTGCCTCTTCCCCCTTCTCTCTCTCTGCCCCCAACTCTCTCGTCACCCCTTTCCCCATCTCTCTCTCATCCCCCTTTCCCCCCTCTCTCTCGTCCCCCTTTCCCCTTCTCTCTCTCGTCCCCCTTTCCCCCCCTCTCCCGTCCCCCTTTCCCCCCTCTCCCGTCCCCCTTGCCCTCCCGCTTTCTTACTCTTCCCCCTTTCCCTCCCGCTTTCTGCCTCTTCCCCCTTCTCTCTCTGCCCCCATCTCTCTCGTCCCCCTTTCCCCCCTCTCTCTCCCTCGTCCCCCTTTCCCCCCGCTCTCTCTCGTCCCCCTTTCCCCCGCTCTCTCTCTCTCGTCCCCCTCTCCCCCTCTCTCTCGTCCCCCTCTCCCCCTCTCTCTCGTCCCCCTCTCCCCCTCTCTCCCGTCCCCCTTTCCCCCCTCTCTCCCGTCCCCCTTTCCCCTTCTCTCCCGTCCCCCTCTCTCGTCCCCCTTTCCCCTTCTCTCCCATCCCTTTCCCCTTCTCTCCCATCCCCCTTTCCCTCACTCTCTCTCTTCCCCGTTCCCTCACCCTCCCTTCCCCTGTTCCCTCTCTCCCCCTTTCTCCTCTTCCCTACCGCTTTCTGCCTCTCTCCCGTCCCCCTTTCCCTACCGCTCTGCCCCCTCTCTCTCTCTGCCCCCCCTCTCCCCCTCTCTCTCTCTCTCCCTCTCTCGCCCTCTGCCCCCTCTCTCTACCCCTCTGCCCCCTCTCTACCCCTCTCTATACCCCTCAGTCACCTCTCTCCCTCCACCTCTCTGCCCCCCCTCTCCCCCCTCTCTCTCCCTCTGCGCCCCCTCTCTCTCCCTCTCTCTGCCCCCTCTCACCCATCCCCCTTCTCTCCCGTCCCCCTTTCCCCTTCTCTCCCGTCCCCCTTTCCCTCCCGCTTTCTGCCTCTTCTTCCTTTCTCTCCCTCTATGCCCCTTCTTCCTTTCTCTCCCTCTATGCCCCTTCTCTCTCTCTGCACCCATCTCTCGTCCCCCTTTCCCCCCCTCTCTCCACCTCTCCTGTCCCCCTTTTTCTCCTGCTTTCTGCCTCTGCCCTGTCCCCATTTCCCCTTCCCCTCCTGCTTTCTGCCTCTAACCCCTTTCCCTCCCACTTTCTGCCTCTTTCCCCCCCATCTCTCTCTGCCCCATCTCTGTCCCCCTTTCCCCCCTCTCTCTCTCTCTCTCTACCCCTCTCTCATCCCCCGTCCCCCTTTCCCCTTCTCTCCCGTCCCCCTTCTCTCCCATCCCCCTTTCCCTCCCGCTTTCTGCCTCTACCCCATCTCTCTCTGCCCCATCTCTCTCTCTGCACCCATCTCTCTTGTCCCCCTTTCCCCCCTCTCTCTCTCTCTCTACCCCTCTCTCGTCCTCCTTTCCCCTTCTCTCCCGTCCCCCTTCTCTCCCATCCCCCTTTCCCTCCCGCTTTCTGCCTCTACCCCATCTCTCTCTGCCCCATCTCTCTCTCTGCACCCATCTCTCTTGTCCCCCTTTCCCCCCTCTCTCTCTCTCTCTCTCTCTCTACCCCTCTCTCGTCCTCCTTTCCCCTTCTCTCCCGTCCCCCTTCTCTCCCATCCCCCTTTCCCTCCCGCTTTCTGCCTCTACCCCCCATCTCTCTCTGCCCCATCTCTCTCTCTGCACCCATCTCTCTTGTCCCCCTTTCCCCCCTCTCTCGTCCCCCTTTCCCCTTCTCTCCCGTCCCCCTTCTCTCCCGTCCCCCTTTCCCTCCCGCTTTCTGCCTCTTCCCCCTTTCTCTCTCTCCCTCTCTGCCCCTTCTCTCTGTCTGCCCCATCTCTCTCGTCCTCCTTTCCCCTTCTCTCCCGTCCCCCCTCTCTCTCCCATCCCCTTTCCCCTTCTCTCCCTCCCCTCTCTCCTCCTCTCCTCTGCAGGGATTAGCCCCCTGCCAAGCCACAAAGAGGGATACTATTGTAAATGATTCATCAAGTTTATCACACCGCAAAGACCTGCCGCACACTACCAGAGGGAAAGCCATGAAATACATTCTTCCCCCAGTTCTGACAACAGACAAGGCCCACTGGCAGCAACCCAGCAGAGGGTAAGAAGGGACAGGGAGAATAGGCCATTAGGGAAAGAGAGGAGGCAATAGTGCCAAGTACGGACCCATTGAGGAAGAAAATTGAGGAAGGAAAGTACAATGGAGACCTGGGAGGAGAGTTTATACTGGGTGCTGAGCTGTGAGGGAATGGTTGGGTGAATGAGACACAATGACAGAGAGAGCGAGAGAAAAGGGGGACAAGACAAGTGGCAATGGTGTAAGTCCCTACTAGCCAGAAGCCCGAGAGGATGGAGGATAGCAACTCATACTTTGAGTGTACAGGGAGTGGGGGGAAAAGACAGCAAACAACCCTTAAATATGAGACAAAATGGAGAGAGGAGGAAGGGAGCGAGGAGGAAGGGAGCGAGGAGGAAGACAAAATGGAGAGAGGAGGAAGTCAAAATGGAGCGAGGAGGAAGGGAGAGAGGAGGAAGGGAGCGAGGCGGAAGACAAAATGGAGCGAGGAGGAAGGGAGCAAGGAGGAAGGAAGACAAAATGGAGCGAGGAGGCAGGGAGAGAGGAGGAAGCGAGCGAGGAGGAAGACAAAATGGAGCGAGGAGGAAGGAAGACAAAATGGAGCGAGGAGGAAGGGAGTGAGGAGGAAGACAAAATGGAGTGAGGAGAAAGGAGGAAGACAAAATGGAGTGAGGAGAAAGGGAGAGAGGAGGAAGACAAAATGGAGTGAGGAGGAAGGGAGAGAGGAGGAAGACAAAATGGAGTGAGGAGAAAGGGAGAGAGGAGGAAGACAAAATGGAGCGAGGAGGAAGGGAGAGAGGAGGAAGACAAAATGGAGTGAGGAGGAAGGGAGAGAGGAGGAAGACAAAATGGAGCGGGGAGGAAGACAAAATGGAGTGAGGAGGAAGACAAAATGGAGCGAGGAGGAAGGGAGAGAGGAGGAAGACAAAATGGAGTGAGGAGAAAGGGAGAGGAGGAAGACAAAATGGAGTGAGGAGAAAGGGAGAGAGGAGGAAGACAAAATGGAGTGAGGAGGAAGACAAAATGGAGCGAGGAGGAAGGGAGAGAGGAGGAAGACAAAATGGAGTGAGGAGAAAGGGAGAGAGGAGGAAGACAAAATGGAGCGAGGAGAAAGGGAGAGAGGAGGAAGACAAAATGGAGCGAGGAGGAAGGGAGAGAGGAGGAAGACAAAATGGAGTGAGGAGGAAGGGAGAGAGGAGGAAGACAAAATGGAGTGAGGAGAAAGGGAGAGAGGAGGAAGACAAAATGGAGCGAGGAGGAAGGGAGAGAGGAGGAAGACAAAAGGGAGAGAGGAGGAAGACAAAATGGAGCGAGGAGGAAGACAAAATGGAGCGAGGAGGAAGGGAGAGGAGGAAGACAAAATGGAGCGAGGAGGAAGGGAGAGAGGAGGAAGACAAAATGGAGCGAGGAGAAAGGGAGAGAGGAGGAAGACAAAATGGAGCGAGGAGGAAGACAAAATGGAGCGAGGAGGAGGAAGGGAGCGAGGAGGAAGACAAAATGGAATGAGGAGGAAGAGAAAATGGAGCGAGGAGGAAGGGAGAGAGGAGGAAGACAAAATGGAGTGAGGAGAAAGGGAGAGAGGAGGAAGACAAAATGGAGCGAGGAGGAAGACAAAATGGAGCGAGGAGGAAGGGAGAGGAGGAAGACAAAATGGAGCGAGGAGGAAGGGAGAGAGGAGGAAGACAAAATGGAGCGAGGAGAAAGGGAGAGAGGAGGAAGACAAAATGGAGCGAGGAGGAAGACAAAATGGAGCGAGGAGGAGGAAGGGAGCGAGGAGGAACACAAAATGGAGTGAGGAGGAAGACAAAATGGAGTGAGGAGGAAGACAAAATGGAGTGAGGAGAAAGGGAGAGAGGAGGAAGACAAAATGGAGCGAGGAGGAAGGGAGAGAGGAGGAAGACAAAATGGAGCGAGGAGGAAGACAAAATGGAGCGAGGAGGAAGACAAAATGGAGCGAGGAGGAAGGGAGAGAGGAGGGAGTGAGGAGGAAGAGAGAGAGGAGGAAGACAAAATGGAGCGAGGAGGAAGACAGCGAGGAGGGAGTGAGGAGGAAGAGAGAGAGGAGGAACACAAAATGGAGTGAGGAGGAAGACAAAATGGAGCGAGGAGGAAGACAAAATGGAGCGAGGAGGAAGACAAAATGGAGCGAGGAGGAAGGGAGAGAGGAGGGAGTGAGGAGGAAGAGAGAGAGGAGGAACACAAAATGGAGTGAGGAGGAAGACAAAATGGAGTGAGGAGGAAGACAAAATGGAGTGAGGAGGAAGACAAAATGGAGTGAGGAGGAAGACAAAATGGAGCGAGGAGGAAGGGAGAGGAGGAAGACAAAATGGAGCGAGGAGGAAGGGAGAGAGGAGGAAGACAAAATGGAGCGAGGAGGAAGGGAGAGAGGAGGAAGACAAAATGGAGTGAGGAGAAAGGGAGAGAGGAGGAAGACAAAATGGAGCGAGGAGGTAGGGAGAGAGGAGGAAGCCAAAATGGAGTGAGGAGGAAGGGAGAGAGGAGGAAGACAAAATGGAGCGAGGAGGAAGGGAGAGAGGAGGAACACAAAATGGAGTGAGGAGGAAGACAAAATGGAGTGAGGAGGAAGACAAAATGGAGAGAGGAGGAAGGGAGAGAGGAGGAAGACAAAATGGATTGAGGAGGAAGACAAAATGGAGCGAGGAGGAAGGGAGAGAGGAGGAAGACAAAATGGAGCGAGGAGGAAGGGTGCGAGGAAGACAAAATTGAGTGAGGAGGAAGGGAGTGAGGAGGAAGACAAAATGGAGCGAGGAGGAAGGGAGAGAGGAGGAAGACTAAATGGAGTGAGGAGGAAGACAAAATGGAGTGAGGAGGAAGACAAAATGGAGCGAGGAGGAAGGGAGAGAGGAGGAAGACAAAATGGAGTGAGGAGGAAGGGAGAGAGGAGGAAGACAAAATGGATTGAGGAGGAAGACAAAATGAAGCGAGGAGGAACACAAAATGGAGCGAGGAGGAAGGGAGGGAGGAGGAAGACAAAATGGAGTGAGGAGGAAGACAAAATGGAGCGAGGAGGAAGGGAGAGAGGAGGAAGACAAAATGGAGCGTGGAGGAAGACAAAATGGAGCGAGGAGGAAGGGAGAGAGGAGGAAGACAAAATGGAGCGAGGAGAACGACTAAATGGAGCAAGGAGGAAGGGAGTGAGGAGGAAGACCAAATGGAGCGAGGAGGGAGAGGTAATATCACCCACTGCATTGGCCAGAGCGAGAGACTCATGGTATACACCAGACTGAGGACAGGAGCTCATCATTTCTGCATGGGGAATAGACAAGCAGCAGAGCCACTCTAAACGCCAGTTGCACGCTCCATTGTGTTTCTCCAGTGGCCGCCACTGAAAAGCCTCTCCATCTTGGCTCCTGTTCAGCATGCATGCAAGCAATGGCAGCTAGTTATCTGGTACCCGCAGGTATGATCCATGCACTACATTTCCACTTCCCACATCATAGAAAGAAAATCTATGTTATAATGTTAAATTAATGTGGAAAACTGATTGTATTTGCAAAAAGGAATTAAAAGGAATTTCATTTTTTTTTTCACCAAACTTTTAACATAAATCCAATGACATGACTGACATTTTGTGTTGATTTCACGTTAGTTGGCAACTCAACCAAATGTAAATCAAAACTAGATGTTGAAATGACATCTGTGCCCAGTGGGTAGTCTTCTCTTACCACTTTCTCCATCTTTAAAGTGGGATACAGATACCATTTGTCTTGGCAGTGAAAAATGGAGAATCTCATACTCATCATTTTTATGCAGGCATGGGGCATCTTGGGGGGAATGAACATTTTCGCAAATATCATCTTTACAAAAGCTGTCGCAAGTTCACGCCAAGGTGAGGGTGAGTGTACTTGGATGCTAGTGTTTGTGTGCTTGCATGTGTTTGTGTGCTCTTGCGTGTGTGTGTGCCTACGCCCTTGCATGTGTGTGTATATGTGTGTGTGTCTGTGTTTTTGTTTAACAAACCTTGTGGGGAGCAGAAGTCCTTACAAGGATAGTAAAACAAGGAAAATTGGGGACATTTTGTTAGTCCTCACAAGGAAAAAGCCTATTTTAGGGTTACGGGTTAGGTTTAGGGTTAGGTGTAGTTTTAGGGTTAGGGTATATGGTTAAGGTTAGGATTTTTGGTTAAGGTTAAGGCTTACATTTGGGTTGGGGAAATTAGGATTTTGGATGGGAATTAATGATTTGGTCCCCACAAGGATAGAAATACAAAAGTGTGTGTGTGTGTGTGTGTGAGAGAGAGAGGTCTGGCTGGCACTTGATGAAGCTGCATTTATCAAAAATGAAGGATAATGAAATGTGCAGTCATCAATCACCTGAAAGATGTAACGCTAGTCTCCCCTCAGTCTAATTACATTTGGGCCTGCTGATTTATTAAATGAGACCCAAACAACTGTGGCAATTAAAGCACATTTCTTCTTCCTCACTTCCCGAGTGACAAACCTCACCATGGCTTCACCATAGCATACCTGGTCTGGGCATGGGCATGTTACACTGAGCTGGGCCATACATACAGTAATATAGAAGACCTGTGATCCTGACACTGCGATTGGGATCAGGCGGTCAGACAGAAAACTTTGGGATTAATTATCTTTTTGGTCCCGTAGATCATTTGGAAACGGTTGTCTCTAAGCTTTGCATGTGTTAGCCCAGACCTCCCTATTTTATTAATATATTTGTCTCATTATTCACAGAATCTCAGAATTCACTGCTTCAAGTTAAGTAGCCTACCTCTCCTCTCCTAGTTGGGAGAGCGAGGTAAAGTGCACCCTTCATGTGTTGTGACAATATAATAGAGTAGGCATGCATGGGCAGAGAATCACCAGCCAGTTATCTTTCCAAGGTTTACTACAGTGTCAAAAAAAATATTGAGAAGAGGAGGGTACTCAACCAACACGAGTTGAGGTGCAATCAAAAACATTTATCATCAATGAAAAGGCACAACGTGCACATAGACTACCATGGTAAGCGAGCATTGTGCCTTTTTATTTTCAATAAATATTGAGAAGAGGAGGGTCCTCAACCAACGCGAGTTGAGGTGCAATCAAAAACATTTATCATCATTGAAAAGGCACAACGTGCACATAGACTACCATGGTAAGCGAGCATTGTGTCTTTTCATTTTCAATAAATATCGATTACCCATTTATTTGTCTCTGTCTGCAAATCGTCCCCCAAAAAAGGTGGGCTATATCCTATATACAAAATGTGTCTCAAGAGAAACTGCAAAAGTCCGCTCTCATCATTCCTGCTACTTCAACTTCAGTAGCCATACATGCAAGATCAGGTGTGTGTGGTCTCAATTAAACAGAGTAGGCTATAGCTCAGGGGTACAAACTAGAGGTCGACCGATTATGATTTTTCAACGCCGATACCGATTATTGGAGGACCAAAAAAGACGAATGCCGATTAAAATCGACTGATTTTTATATGTATATTTGTAATAATGACAATTACAACAATACTGAATGAACACTTTTATTTTAACTTCATATAATAGATAGATTTTATTTATTAGGTCTCAAATAAATAATGAAACATGTTAAATTTGGCTTAAAAAACGCAAAAATACAGTGTTGGAGAAGAAAGTAAAAGTGCAATATGTGCCATGTAAAAAAGCTAACGTTTAAGTTCCTTGCTCAGAACATGAGAACATATGAAAGCTGGTGGTTCAATATTCCCAGTTAAGAAGTTTTAGGTTGTAGTTATTATAGGAATTATGACGAGTCGACTATTTCTCTCTATACCATTTGTATTTCATATACCTTTGACTATTGGATGTTCTTATAGGCACTTTAGTATTACCAGCCTAATCTCGGGAGTTGATAGGCTTGAAGTCATAAACAGTGCAATGCATCAAGCATTGCTAAGAGTTGCTTGCAAACGCAGTAAAGTGCTGTTTGAATGAATGCTTACAAGCCTGCTGCTTCCTACCACCGCTCAGTCAGACTGCTCTATCAAATCAGACTTAATTATAATATAATAAACACAGAAATTCGAGCCTTTGGTCATTAATATGGTGAAATCCGGAAACTATCATTTAGAAAACAAAACGTTTATTCTTTCAGTGAAATACAGAACCGTTCCGTATTTTATCAAATGGGTGGCAACCCTAAGTGTAGATATTGCTGTTACATTGCACAACCTTCAATGTTATGTCATAATTATGTACAATTCTGGCAAGTTAGTTCACAGTTCGCAACGAGCCAGGCGGCCCAAACTGTTGTATATACCCTGACTCTGCTTGTACTGAAAACAAGAGAAGAGACACAATTTCCATAGATAATATTGCCTGCTAACATGAATTTCTTTTAACTAAATATGCAGGTTTAAAAAATATATACTTCTGTGTATTGATTTTAAGAACGGCATTGATATTTATGGTCACGTACATTTGTGCAAAGATAGTGTTTTTTTTCAGCAATGCGCTTTTGTTAAATCATCACCCGTTTGGCAAAGTTGAAGTAGGCTGTGATTTGATGATAAATTAACAGGCACCGTATTGATTATATGCAACGCAGGACAAGCTAGTTAACCTAGTAATATCATCAACCATGTGTAGTTAACTAGTGATTATGTGAAGATTGATTGTTTTTTATAAGATAAGTTTAAATGCTAGCTAGCAACTAACCTTGGCTCTTTGCAGCCACAAGGTCCTTTGATGCTGTACTCGTATAACTGCCACGCAGTTTCCTCATGGATTGCAATGTAATCAGCCATAATCGGCATCCAAAAAGGCCGATTACCGATTGTTATGAAAACTTGAAATTGGCCCTAATTAAAATCGGCCATGCTGGTTAATAACCTCTTACATCTAGACGTTCCGCTAGCAGAACACCTGCTCCAATATCCAATGATGGGCGCGGCGCGAAATACAAAGTCCTCGAAAATCCGAAAACTTCCATTTTTCAAACATATGACTATTTTACACCATTTTAAAGACAAGACTCTCCTTTATATAACCACACTGCCCGATTTCAAAAAGGCTTTACAGCGAAAGCAAAACATTAGATTATGTCAGCAGAGTACCCAGCCAGAAACAATCAGACACCCATTTTTCAAGCTAGCATATAATGTCACAAAAAAACAAAACCACAGCTAAATGCAGCACTAACCTTTGATGATCTTCATCAGATGGCACTCCTAGGACATTATGTTACACAATACATACATGTTTTGTTCAATCAAGTTCATATTTATATCAAAAAACAGCTTTTTACATTAGCATGTGACGTTCAGAACTAGCATACCCACCGAAACTTCCGGTGAATTTACTAAATTACTCACGATAAACGTTCACAAAAAACATAACAATTATTTTAAGAATTATAGATACAGACCTCCTTTATGCAATCGCTATGTCCGATTTTAAAATAGGTTTTCGGTGAAAGCACATTTTGCAATATTCTGAGTAGATAGCTCGCCATCACGGGCTAGCTATTTTGACATTTTGGCCCTCACCAAACTCAGATTTACTATAAGAAAAATTGGATTACCTTTGCTGTTCTTTGTCGGAATGCACTCCCAGGACTTCTACTTCAATAACAAATGTTGTTTTGGTTCCAAATAATCCATAGTTATATCCAAATAGCGCAGTTTTGTTGTGCGTTCAAGACACTATCCGAAGGGTGACGAAGGGTGACGCGCCCGGCGCGTTTCGTGACAAAAAAATTCAAAATATTACATTACCGTACTTCGAAGCATGTCAAACGCTGTTTAAAATCCATTTTTATGCGATTTTTCTCGTAAAAAAGCGATAATATTCCGACCGGGAGTCGTTGTTTTCGTTCAAAGACTGAAAATAAAAACATGGTGTCGGCTCGTGCACACGCCCCCAGTCTCATTGTTCTCAGATCGACCACTATCCAAATGCGCTACTGTTTTTCAGCCATGGCCTGCAAAGTCATCATTCACCGTTCTGCCGCCTTCTGAGAGCCTATGGGAGACGTAGGAAGTGTCACGTTACAGCAGAGATCCTCAGTTTTCAATAAAGAGAGTGTAGAAGGCCAAGAAATGGTCAGAGAGGGCACTTCCTGTAAGGAATCTTCTCAGGTTTTGGCCTGCCAAATGAGTTCTGTTATACTCACAGACACCATTCAAACAGTTTTAGAAACTTTGGAGTGTTTTCTATCCAAAGCTAATAATTATATGCATATTCTAGTTTCTGGGCAGGAGTAATAATCTGATTAAATCGGGTACGTTTTTTATCCAGCCGTGAAAATACTGCCCCCTATCCATAACAAGTTAATCGGTCGACCTCTAGTACAAACCTTTTTGGCCCACAACCCCATTTTGATAACTGAAAATTCTTGCAACCCCAGCCATGTGAAAACAATTATGTAATTAACAGCCAATATTTTGTTTTAATATAGACGGGAGCACTAAACCCAGCTTCACACATATGAGCTGGCGAAGGGTACAAGTACTTGGAACTCTGAAAAATATGAGGTCAAATCATGACGTGAGTCTGAAAGTCGAGCTCTAGAAGGTCGGAAAGTCGAGCTCTAGAAAGATGCCAGAGTTCCCAAGTTGGAATTCCGAGGTGGATGACCATTCAAAACTTTTTTTCTCCCAAGTGAAAGCTCGTTTTCTTTTCGAGTTCCCAATTGTCTTGAACGCACTGAAGTCGGAGATTTCCGAGTTTCTAGTTGAGAGTTCTCAGTTGTTTTGAATGTGGAATTAATGCTCAGAGGGAGATGGCAGGGTTTTGCCTTTGAGTCAGAAACCAAAACTCCTCCACAGTGACCCGTGAATGCATTCAGTCACATTACAGCTCGATCAATTGTTCAATTTCACTTACAGGCATTTCAGCTGAGCCAGGATCACAGCAGAGGCCTACCCGCCATAGATGGAACCCCATCTATGCACAAGCCCACCATGGAATGTGTTTTTCATCAATATAGACACGCAGCACACTGAACATCCCCTATGGAATGTGTTTTTCATCAATATAGCCACGCAGCCCACTGAACATCCCCTATGGAATGTGTTTTTCATCAATATAGCCACGCAGCCCACTGAACATCCCCTATGGAATGTGTTTTTCATCAATATAGCCACGCAGCCCACTGAACATCCCCTATGGAATGTGTTTTTCATCAATATAGCCACGCAGCCCACTGAACATTCCCTATGGAATGTGTTTTTCATCAATATAGCCACGCAGCCCACTGAACATCCCCTATGGAGTGTTGTATGGCATTGAAGCTCGTTTGTAGGTTAGTTAACACAGTGTCCAAAGGAGGGCCAGATGTATATATCAACGATATATATCATCGCTCTTGCTGCGGGTGATTCCCTGATCCACCTCTACACAGACGACACTATTCTGAATACATCTGGCCCTTCTTTGGACACTGTGTTAACTAACCTCCAAACGAGCTTCAATGCCATACAACACTCCTTCCGTGGCCACCAACTGCTCTTAAACGCTAGCAAAACCAAATGCATGCTCTTCAACCGTTCGCTGCCCGCACCCGCCCGCCCAACTAGCATCACTACTCTGGACGGTTCTGACCTAGAATACGTGGATAACTACAAATACCTAGGTGTCTGGCTAGACTGTAAACTCTCCTTCCAGACTCATATCAAACATCTCCAATCCAAAATCAAATCTAGAATCGGCTTTCTATTTTGCAACAAAGCCTCCTTCACTCACGCCGCCAAACTTACCCTAGTAAAACTGACTATCCTACCGATCCTCGACTTCGGCGATGTCATCTACAAAATAGCTTCCAAAACTCTACTCAGCAAACTGGATGCAGTCTATCACAGTGCCATCCGTTTTGTTACCAAAGCGCCTTATACCACCCACCACTGCGACCTGTATGCTCTAGTCGGCTGGCCCTCGCTACATATTCGTCGCCAGACCCACTGGCTCCAGGTCATCTACAAGTCTATGCTAGGTAAAGCTCCGCCTTTTCTCAGCTCACTGGTCACAATAACAACACCCACCCGTAGCACACGCTCCAGCAGGTATATCTCACTGGTCATCCCCAAAGCCAACACCTCCTTTGGCTGCCTTTCCTTCCAGTGACTGGAACGAATTGCAAAAATCACTGAAGCTGGAGACTTACATTTCCCTCACTAACTTTAAACATCAGCTATCTGAGCAGCTAACCGATATATAGTCCATCTGTAAATAGCCCACCCAATCTACCTACCTCATCCCCATATTTTTTTTATTTACTTTGCTGCTCTTTTGCACACCAGTATCACTACTTACACTCCATCATCTGCTCATCATCATCTGCTCATCTATCACTCCAGTGTTAATCTGCTAAATTGTAATTACTTTGCTACTATGGCCTATTTATTTCCATACCTCCTCATTCCATTTGCACACACTGTATAGACTTTATTTTCTTCCTATTGTGTAGTCTTTTCATGTTGTTCCTAGTATGTTTGTTTATTCCATGTAACTCTGTTGTTGTTTCTGTCGCACTGCTTCACTTTATCTTGGCCAGGTCGCAGTTGTAAATGAGAACTTGTTCTCAACTAGCCTACCTGGTTAAATAAAGGCGAAATAAAAAAAATCTAAAATGGAATGTGTTTTTCATCAATACAGCCACGCAGCCCACTAAACATCCCCTATGGAATGTGTTTTTCATCAATACAGCCACGCAGCCCACTGAACATCCCCTATGGAATGTGTTTTTCATCAATACAGCCACGCAGCACACTGAACATCCCCTATGGAATGTGTTTTCATCAATATAGCCACGCAGCCCACTGAACATCCCCTATGGAATGTGTTTTCATCAATATAGCCACGCAGCCCACTGAACATCCCCTATGGAATGTGTTTTCATCAATATAGCCACGCAGCCCACTGAACATCCCCTATGGAATGTGTTTTTCATCAATATAGCCACGCAGCACACTGAACATCCCCTGTGCAGATTCATGCTCGGGAATCGTGAGACAGAACAATATGTCCTCGTGAATAGCATACCCCGACATGTACAGTATAGCGAACAAAAGTCAATGCATAGGCATCTCGGCCCGCACAACTAACACCCATTTGGACAGCATGAGCTGAGGAGTTCGAGTTGTTCAGTACGAGTTTCCTCTTGATTGCTAGCAATAGCATAAATTATTTGTTTAACAGTGTTATCTAACAAAGGTATTGATGTGAGTTTCTGTGCCTCTGCCTCCCCACACATTGTTTTCACCATATCAATTGCGGCCGGTAATATCGAAGTCTGCAATAGTGTGTGGTTTCATAGCGTAGCGGGCCAAGCCATTCACCATGGGAATGATTCAGGTGCAACAGTCAAGTGCGGCCTTTTCCCATTATCTAAGGATGCTCTCTGGTTTAATTTTATCTTTTAGATTTGAATAATTTTTATTTAGATTTTTATGGTTAAACACAATACAATGATTTTGAGATACAAAAAACAATATTATAATACAGTGGTCACCAACCATTTCTGAGTCAAGATCACTTTCGCAGTCAAAATCTACTGCTCAGATTTTACATTAACCTCACACAAATAGTTTTGTAGGAATGAGGTTTGGGCAGTAAGGCCTACTACATTATCGGAGCATATTGGCTATATGATTGTCCTGCCAATATTGTTAATCAGACCATATTATATTTCAAAACTCGAGCTTTGATAACAAAATAGATCAGTTGGTTTAGCACTTGTGAGGCACTGTGGATCATGAATTTAAAAAAAATGCTTTTTTATTTTACTGGACTGATGGTTCCTGCATCTGATGGTCAACGAGGTCACAACACCACGTCAGTGATCTTCAGGTCGAAAAGTCGGAGCTCTAGAAAGATACCCGAGTTTCCGACTTGGAATTACGAGTTGGATGACCATTCAAAACTATTTTTCCCAACCGCCTCTCACGGTCCCTGCTTTCTCCTTCCTTTCCTCTGGTGATACTGACCAGAGAGAGGGGACAGTCTTCCACCTGATGGTGAAACTCGAGTCACACCGCATCTGCCTCATGCACAAATTCATGTTGTTCCTATGACCAGAGAAAGTTAAATATTCCTTAATATTAAAATCGACACGACGAGCTAATAATAATAAAACGCAGGGCGATCGATACTTGCATTTACATTTACATTTACGTCATTTAGCAGACGCTCTTATCCAGAGCGACTTACAAATTGGTGCATTCACCTTATGATATCCAGTGGAACAACCACTTTACAATAGTACATCTATATCTTTTTTGGGGGGGAGGGTGGGGGGGTGGGTTAGAAGGAATACTTTATCCTATCCCAGGTATTCCTTAAAGAGGTGGGGTTTCAGGTGTCTCCGGAAGGTGGTGATTGACTCCGCTGTCCTGGCGTCTTGAGGGAGCTTGTTCCACCATTGGGGTGCCAGAGCAGCAAAAAGTTTTGACTGGGCTGAGCGGGAACAGTGCTTCCGCAGAGGTAGGGGGGCCAGCAGGCCAGAGGTGGATGAACACAGTGCCCTTGTTTGGATGTCGGGACTGATCAGAGCCTGAAGGTACGGAGGTGCCGTTCCCCTCACAGCTCCGTAGGCAAGCACCATGGTCTTGTAGCAGATGCGAGCTTCAACTGGAAGCCAGTGGAGTGTGCGGAGGAGCGGGGTGACGTGAGAGAACTTGGGAAGGTTGAACACCAGACGGGCTGCGGCGTTCTGTATGAGTTGTAGGGGTTTAATGGCACAGGCAGGGAGCCCCGCCAACAGCGAGTTGCAGTAATCCAGACGGGAGATGACAAGTGCCTGGATTAGGACCTGCGCCGCTTCCTGTGTAAGGCAGGGTCGTACTCTGCGAATGTTGTAGAGCATGAACCTACAGGATCGGGTCACCGCCTTGATGTTAGCGGAGAACGACAGGGTGTTGTCCAGGGTCACACCAAGTCTCTTAGCACTCTGGGAGGAGGACACAATGTAGTTGTCAACCGTGATGGCGAGATCATGGAACGGGCAGTCCTTCTCCGGTAGGAAGAGCAGCTCCGTCTTGCCGAGGTTCAGCTTGAGGTGGTGATCCGCCATCCACACTGATATGTCTGCCAGACATGCAGAGATGCGATTCGCCACCTGGTTATCAGAAGGGGGAAAGGAGAAGATGAATTGTGTGTCGTCTGAGTAGCAATGATAGGAGAGACCATGTGAGGATATGACAGAGCCAAGTGACTTGGTGTATAGCGAGAATAAGAGAGGGCCTAGAACTGAGCCCTGGGGGACACCAGTGGTGAGAGCACGTGGTGCGGAGACGGATTCTCGCCACGCCACCTGGTAGGAGCGACCTGTCAGGTAGGACGCAATCCAAGAGTGAGCCGCGCCGGAGATGCCCAACTCGGAGAGGGTGGAGAGGAGGATCTGATGGTTCACAGTATCAAAGGCAACAGATAGGTCTAGAAGGATGAGAGCAGAGGAGAGAGAGTTAGCTCTAGCAATGCGGAGAGCCTCCATGACACAGAGAAGAGCAGTCTCAGTTGAATGACCAGTCTTGAAACCTGACTGATTTGGATCAAGAAGGTCATTCTGAGAGAGATAGCAAGAGAGCTGGCCAAGGATGGCACGCTCAAGAGTTTTGGAGAGAAAATAAAGAAGGGATACTGGTCTGTAGTTGTTGACATCAGAGGGATCGAATGTAGGTTTTTTGAGAAGGGGTGCAACTCTCGCTCTCTTGAAGACGGAAGGGACGTAGCCAGCGGTCAAGGATGAGTTGATGAGCGAGGTGAGGTAAGGGAGAAGGTCTCCGGAAATGGTCTGGAGAAGAGAGGAGGGGATAGGGTCAAGCGGGCAGGTTGTTGGGCGGCCGGCCGTCACAAGCCACAAGATTTCATCTGGAGAGAGAGGGGAGAAAGAGGTCAAAACATAGGGTAGGGCAATGTGAGCAGGACCAGCGGTGTCGTTCGACATAACAAACGAGGATCGGATGTCGTCAACCTTCTTTTCAAAATGGTTGACGAAGTCATCCGCAGAGAGGGAGGAGGGGGGGAGGGGGAGGAGGATTCAGGAGGGAGGAGAAGGTGGCAAAGAGCTTCCTAGGGTTAGAGGCAGATGCTTGGAATTTAGAGTGGTAGAAAGTGGCTTTAGCAGCAGAAACAGAGGAAGAAAATGTAGAGAGGAGGGAGTGAAAAGATGCCAGGTCCGCAGGGAGGCTAGTTTTCCTCCATTTCCGCTCGGCTGCCCGGAGCCCTGTTCTGTGAGCTCGCAATGAGTCGTCAAGCCACGAAGCAGGCAGGGAGGACCGAGTTGGGAGGATAGGGGGCATAGAGAGTCAAAGGATGCAGAAAGGGAGGAGTTCACCTAGTTACACTATGGAATTCACAACTTTAAATGTTTGCCAACTAGATATCTCATAACTATTAACAGTCTAAAAAGTGCTAAATGCTATTTGCAGTTTGGCATTTGGTTTGCTAATTTAGTAGCTAGTTATCTAGCTAAGTGGTTAGCTTCTTTGAAAAACAAGCTTTTCTTGGTAATAGAAGAGAACCCCCTCCTGAATCAACATCCTTGCTGTCCAATATAGGTTTGTGAGTGCAGAAAACTGTGAGTAACATTTTTTGGGGGGGGATGTCTGTCCAGCAAATACTTTATCAGAGACTGCATAACATGTTCACATTGTGCTTGTTAGCATTTGCTATTGGATTCTACATGTAATTGTTAGCATTGCCAACCTTTTGATTACAGAGGTTCCGTGGGGTTTGAAAATAGCGCCCCACAAACAAAAACTATAACCCCACTTAATACCTTCACCATGTCAGCACTGCTCCATACTACTGAAATGGCTGCCCTAACCTCTCTGTATTCTACAGCATCAGAGAAACCTTTTACTCAGAAGCAGAGCAGGTCAATTTGTTTATAGCTCTCTTTACAACGGGCTCATTTAAATGCCAGCCACCTATACCGCTTCCACTAACAAACACCGTGTCCCACAGCATTATGGAATTGGATTAGTTCTCTCTCTCTCTCCCCCCCAGTAAGCTATACACCATGTTCCTGTTTATGTGATGGTGCTTACCATGCGTTATGAGGAAGGTTAAGGGTTATGCTTCCTTTGACGTTGTCACCAAAGTGGAGGTAGCCCAGACAACGTAGAGGACGATGGTGATGCCCATCCCGATGTTTAGAGCCACAGGGAACCGCTTCGGTTCCTTCATCTGGTTCTCTAGAGGAAGAACCTGCCCCACACACACACAAATTGTCAGGAATGCTGTATAACAAAAGCAATAAAATACAAATCCATTACTATATTGAATAAAAGGTTGGAAACACTGCATCAAATAAACGAAGTATTGAGATCTGAAAAAGCCATGAAAAGATTAAAAGCATCAGTCTTCTATTGAATAAGAAACCCTTGGAATAGAGAATGATAACAGAGTAGCTAGGAGGACTAGTCTCTGATATACTTTATACATGGTGACCTACGTTAGCACCAGACGTTTACCAAGCTCTCTAGTCTCTGATATACTTTATACATGGTGACCTACGTTAGCACCAGACGTTTACCAAGCTCTCTAGTCTCTGATATACTTTATACATGGTGACCTACGTTAGCACCAGACGTTTACCAAGCTCTCTAGTCTCTGATATACTTTATACATGGTGACCTACGTTAGCACCAGACGTTTACCAAGCTCTCTAGTCAGACTTTAGCTGGGGATGAGGATAGTTGGATGCTGATGTTTGGCTAGTATCCTGTGGGGATATTGCATGTCAGGTGGTAGGGCACATTATCACTGCTAAGTACCACACACAGACTGAAGAATTGCTCTCCGCTCTCTGTCCCGAGGAACGCCTCTCGATCTGGGCAGAGGAATTAATGATCGCCATTCATCACCAAACCTCCACATAAAGAAACATTGCTATAATGAGATCCCCAGACACTCGCACCTTTCCCTTTCTTCCATTCCCTCTCTCTCCCTCCTCTCTCCCCCTCCCTTCTCCCCTCGAGAAAATATGGATGCTTTCTAATTTGGCTTAACAACAGTTTCATTTATACAAGTTTAGACCTGGCTGGCAAAAACAGTTTCATTTGAACAGGTTTAGACCTGGCTGGCAAAGTCACATACATATTCAATGAACAGATGCATTTTTCTTTCCCGTCTTCGCTTGTTCCTTCGTTTTTTATTTTCCTCTCCCCTTCTTGGTTGTGACTGATCAGTTCTTGACAGGGGCTTGTTACCTCTCCTCCTGATGTCTTGTCTGACTGCTGTTTGACTTGGTGATTAATGACCTCGTCTGGCAGCGAAATGAAAAGAATTGCAGCACCAACAACAGACAGAGGGATAGTGAACACGTCAACGACCTGGTCTCTGATGCACTGACTATGCATACAAAACACTATTCGACTGTAATGTATGAAAGCAGGCAGCCAACAAGAACATAGCTTTTTGTGTCAAAGTAAGTGGACACATCTAAATCACAATAAAAAGTTGGAAAGGGCCTCTCCTATTTGTCTACCTGCCCAAGAACCTTGCCTCACTCACATCAAAACGTCTAATACACTTTACTTTCGAACCACACTAACTCTGCAACAGGGCCAGCCAGCCAAGGCTCCAACAGTGAGGGAGTTACTTCAGAGCCAGACAAGTAACATGCCAAAACTCCAGGGATCTAGGAGACCTGACCAAAGCCACCGTGCCAGGAGCACCTGCCTTCTTACCACCACATCAAGCAGGGTGTATGAGATGGCAGCATTGGCTGAGAACAACAGGTGGTTCAGTTAACAAGCTAATAACACTGACCTCTCAGCCTGGGGCACAGCCCACTACTGAGAGAGGAGCAGACACATACAGATATAGATGTGGACTGAGGAGAGAGGGAGGGATGGAGACAGAGAGAGACAGAGAGAAAGGTGGGAAGATAACAAAGAAGTAAAGACAAGGATGCAAATGAGAAGCAGAAAGAGAAAAGAGAGAGAGCGACATCGAGAGAGAGAGAGAGAAATCGAGAGAGTGAGAAAACAAGAAAGCGAGGCTGATGGAAAGAGACAATTGAAGGAAGAACATTGAGACAAGGTCAGATATTGAAAGACAAAAGATTGAATGAGGAGACTAAACTATTTGAAGTTCATCAAAGTGATGAAAATTCATAATCATCATTAATCCCCCCCAAATATGTGTACTTGACCGTGAATATCAAAGTGAGAAGTAATTTATTTCTCAAGGTGTCCGTCAGACACAACGCTTGTTGAGGTTGAATCACGTTCATCAGCCCCCCTCTCCCCTTCTGTTAGACACGCTCGCTCGCCTCTACCTTAGCACTCGAGCGGATAATATGCAGTCACACATAATAACTCTAAAGAACAGCCTCTCTCTACCTGCAGTCATTATGACAGTTCTCCTTCGTTGATATATCCAACTAATTTGTCCTCAATTAAAATGTTAATTGACAGCAATTTAGTATTAAGGCAATGAAGAGGGCAATGAAGAGGACAATATGGGATTGTCAGTGGGGAAGGGAGGCCTAGCCAGCTGTTACCTCTCAGACAATCGCCTACCGCCAACAGCGCCTTGCAACAAATCATCAGGCAAGAGTAGCAGCTTTAAGCCAATTACCTGAGTCATTGTGTCGTCTTTCTCTCACCACAGCAACCCAACGGCCATTTTGTGTTCATACCAAAAAGGTTGAGAACTCAACTTACTACTGCTGAACTCTGGTTGCCCACAATCCTCTTGTAATGAGAGAAGAAGTCAAACGTCCATGCTACCAATGAGACACGAACATGATCACTTTACATCCTATTACAGCTGTATGATATTACATCACCCTGAACATCCTATTACAGCTGTATGATATTACATCACCCTGAACATCCTATTACAGCTGTATGATATTACATCACCCTGAACATCCTATTACAGCTAGCTGTATGATATTACATCACCCTGAACATCCTATTACAGCTGTATGATATTACATCACCCTGAACATCCTATTACAGCTGTATGATATTACATCACCCTGAACATCCTATTACAGCTGTATGATATTACATCACCCTGAACATCCTATTACAGCTGTATGATATTACATCACCCTGAACATCCTATTACAGCTGTATGATATTACATCACCCTGAACATCCTATTACAGCTGTATGATATTACATCACCCTGAACATCCTATTACAGCTGTATGATATTACATCACCCTGAACAGATCCATTCTACTACTAGTCTTGGGCCAGAGTAAAGCGCCAGACCTGCCAAGTCAGCCCACTACAGCCCTGTGTGTGTGTGCACGCCCACACAATGAGGCTGTGGATCTGTTCATACACCACTCTGGACAGAGGCAGAGAGGGAAAAGAGTGTGACAGAGACAAAGTGTGTGGGTGTAAATTGGGAGAGGTGTGGGTGTAAATTGGGAGAGGTGTGGGTGTAAATGGGGAGAGGTGTGGGTGTAAATGGGGAGAGGTGTGGGTGTAAACGGGAATTCCATTAATATTTGTTTTTTATGCATACATGTCAAAATGAGCTTGGGATGTCCTTGTGTACATACGTCATGTCCATATCACTGAACAGATAGTGTGTGTCCATGAATATCACTGAACATATAGTGTGTGTCCATGAATATCGATAAGTAAGAGTCTATATTAGTAAGAACACCTGTGTATGTCTATATGTGTGTGCATACATACGAGTGTGCCAGTGGTTTCAACACTCTCCAAACTTGGCCTGGGGCCTTAGATGAACTCTTATCAGTGAGCAAGGCTTTCTATCAGCCCACTGCAGAGCTCACCTCCTGGGCAGAGAGGCAGACAGCGCTGGGTAGAGGAGCCAAGCATGGGGTATGTATTAACATTACAGTATGCCTATACACCCCAGAGAGCCTTTAAGAAACCCCTAGCCCAATAAAAACCGGGTTTGAGGCAAGAGCAGAACCCCCATCCCTCTTTGCAATATTTATGACTTCTGCTACATTTCTCATTCAGGAATTTCAATCGATCAGGCTGGCCGGCTGAAGTTTCAGCCACAGAATTTTAGTTGAAAAGAAGTGTCTCTCTAGCAGGCCTTCATAGGGAAAGACTAGAGCTACCCTTAAAGAGAAAGAAACCAAGTGAAAACAAGTCACTTACTAGGTCAGCGTTGCTCTTAGAAAAGGGGGAAAGCGGTGAGAGAGAACTTCTCCTTTAACAGATCTAGTTTAAAATGTCCTTCCCTCTCTGCAGAGTGGCTTTCTGAAGGAAAAAAAAAAAAGATCCCCAGAGGATCCCATAGCCCTATTGTGTAAATCTCTCTCTCTCTCTCTCTCCTCTCTCTCTCTCTCTCTCTCTCTCTCTCTCTCTCTAAGTTGTGCTCCCTATTTTTAAGAAGATTAGAACAATTATTATGTGCCATTCTACCTTTTTTTGCTTTTCTCTCCCACTCGCCCAACCTCCTTGAAGCCAGAGGAGAAAACTTGAACAAATTCACCAAAGACTTTAGCCCGCGGCCTGTTGCCATCTGCCCTGGACTTGATGGAAGAGTGAGAGGTAAGAGGCCAAACACTACCTATAGTCTCCCTAGAACCAAAAACAGAGGCATCCAAAGGTACAGCAATCTACCGTCTTAAAATATTTACTTACAGTCTGTTAGTTTATCCTTCAGAAAGGAGGGAGAGAGATCTTCAGACATGGTGAGGATTAAAAAGGGGTTTAGATGATTGTTTGGATAGGCCCCCACAACCCCCCTTAATAACCTTCCTTTAAACCCTGAAGTCCAAAGCCCAAACACCTAACAGACTGCCTTTTACTGGCCTAGCCAAAACAATTACTGTTAGCTCCAAGAGTATCTGCAGGGAGCTGAACTACTTCTCTGCTTTATAAACCCTGTGCTGAAGAGACAGGTGGAGAATGTACAGATAAAGGTATATCAGTAAGTGAGAAGCACACCAAAGCACTTTGGCCCAGTTTGTAGTGCTGGAAGGAACCATAGTTAGAGCTAACAGAAGTCAAGTACCTACTGGAGATCCAGGAAAGGAGATCCACAGTCAGAGATAACAGAAGTCAAGTACCTACTGGAGATCCAGGAAAGGAGATCCACAGTCAGAGATAACAGAAGTCAAGCACCTACTGGAGATCCAGGAAAGGAGATCCACAGTCAGAGATAACAGAAGTCAAGCACCTACTGGAGATCCAGGAAAGGAGATCCACAGTCAGAGATAACAGAAGTCAAGTACCTACTGGAGATCCAGGAAAGGAGATCCACAGTCAGAGATAACAGAAGTCAAGCACCTACTGGAGATCCAGGAAAGGAGATCCACAGTCAGAGATAACAGAAGTCAAGCACCTACTGGAGATCCAGGAAAGGAGATCCACAGTCAGAGATAACAGAAGTCAAGTACCTACTGGAGATCCAGGAAAGGAGATCCACAGTCAGAGATAACAGAAGTCAAGCACCTACTGGAGATCCAGGAAAGGAGATCCACAGTCAGAGATAACAGAAGTCAAGCACCTACTGGAGATCCAGGAAAGGAGATCCATAGTCAGTTTCACATCTGAATGCATTCAACCAAAATGTGTCTTAGATAAGTTTACTGGCACCAATAAGTTATTCCCAATTGGCCCAGAGACACCCATTTCAAGTCGGCCTTCTCCCTTTCCCTTTGCTTATCCCAGGGGATTGGTGTTAAGATCGCATCCCCAGGCAGATAATTACCCTGTCAGGGTGACCGAGAACCCATATGGTCGTGGATCACTCCCAGAGAGACAGAGAGAGAGAGAGAGAGAGACAGGGACAGAGAGAGAGACAGGGACAGAGAGAGACAGACAGAGACAGACAGAGACAGAGAGAGAGCGACAGAGAGAGACAGAGAGAGAGAAAGGCACTGAAAGAAAGTTGAATGGGATAGTTAGAGGTGGCCTAACTACTTTCATTCATTACTTTATCCACCATCATCCGTTCTTTCTTCCTGGACATCTATCCCATATCTGAGCAGGAGCGGTGTCAGCCATTCTCTCCTCCCTCTCCTCCCTCTCTCTCTAGAGACGTTCTGATCCGGAGTGGCCTGGCTGTCATCTGTCTGTCGGGTCGTCATGGTGATGTGTCGGCCATCACCCTGTGCCAACCGGTTGGCTGATTAATGGGTAAGCGGCGGTGAGTGAGCATTCCTCTGCCCCTCAGTCAATACACCCTGGTACCACCTCATACATCATCCTGCCCACGGCAGGCACACACACACTGAAACATTCAAACACACACACACAGCCTCATCGGCAGGACACCATCCTCATCCCCGCTGAGGATGAGATGAGGTTAGTGCTCTCACCATCCTCACTATTCACCCTGGATCAATTACATATCATTAGCACTAATGCTATCCTTGACCTGAACATTCTCTTAGCCATGCAGTGTTCAAGGCTTTCAACTGCAGCTGTGGCCGGTGGACCCCAGTCAGCAGCCAATACAGAGCCAGTCACAGAAGGGCCGGAACCAATCAGGTGTTACTAACTACATAAGGGTTTGGACAAATGGAGTCCCAGTTGAAGAGTACTTACCACTCCGATGCCTTCGAAGGCAAAGATGGCTGTTCCGAAGAAGAAGGGGAACTTGCCCGAGGGGGAAGTGAGAGGGAGATGCTGAAGGTCCCTAAAATCCTGTCAGAAAGGGGCGACAGCAGACAGAGGAGCAGGCGATTAGGAAAACAGGGACACTAACACAGTCCGTCGGATGAGCTACTCCCATAAGGGCCTATAGAACAGAATCAACTTCCTCATCACTGCCAAGGACACAAGAGACACTGGCTCAGAGACACAGTGAAGAGAGGACAAGATTTCCCCTGACTCACAGAAAAAACAGAGTGAGAGCGAGAAAGAGAGAGAGCGATCAGAGGAACAGAAGAATCCCAGGTGCAGAGTAAATATAACGAGATAAAGAGAGACCATCAAATCGAGTGTCAATAACACATCAGTCAGAGATTAAGAGACAGAACAGAAAGGTTGTGGGGTAGACGGCTAGGTGACCTAATTGTGAAGCCTAGATGCAGTGTTGTGTTCCCCTGTGGACGCGTGTCGTCTTCCGCGTCACACAGATGCCCAGAGATTGACAGGGGTCCTAATGAATATTTTTAAAACATAATTCAGCTGGTGATTGATGAGGGCTGTTCACAAGGGCATCTAGACCACTGCCCAGAACACCACCCACCTACACACACACACACACAGCTGAGGGATGAGCTGTGCCACACATTCGCACATACACAACCCTGGCTGGCACAACCTTTTATGGGAAATCTAAAACAGCAATCAACGCTGGATTACAAGACACGTCAGGAACACTTACATCTGATGTCAATCTGCTCCAAAATGCCTAATTTTATTCTTAGAATGACCTTGGGAACGGTCCAAGTAGACAATCTTTAAAAAGTTGTTTCTCATCGCTCATAGAAACTAAGTGCACCTTGACACTGACTGTTCAATCTTTCATTGTAAAGACCAGTCATAGACAAACTATGGACCCTATTCTTTATTGGAAATTAAAATGGCCTGGAGAACCATGTCTCACAGGAGACGTGTAGTGGCTACAAGGGAGAACCATGTCTCACAGGAAACGTGTAGTGGCTACAAGGGAGAACCATGTCTCACAGGAAACGTGTAGTGGCTACAAGGGAGAACCATGTCTCACAGGAAACGTGTAGTGGCTACAAGGGAGAACCATGTCTCACAGGAAACGTGTAGTGGCTACAAGGGAGAACCATGTCTCACAGGAAACGTGTAGTGGCTACAAGGGAGAACCATGTCTCACAGGAAACGTGTAGTGGCTACAAGGGAGAACCATGTCTCACAGGAAACGTGTAGTGGCTACAAGGGAGAACCATGTCTCACAGGAAACGTGTAGTGGCTACAAGGGAGAACCATGTCTCACAGGAAACGTGTAGTGGCTACAAGGGAGAACCATGTCTCACAGGAAACGTGTAGTGGCTACAAGGGAGAACCATGTCTCACAGGAAACGTGTAGTGGCTACAAGGGAGAACCATGTCTCACAGGAAACGTGTAGTGGCTACAAGGGAGAACCATGTCTCACAGGAAACGTGTAGTGGCTACAAGGGAGAACCATGTCTCACAGGAAACGTGTAGTGGCTACAAGGGAGAACCATGTCTCACAGGAAACGTGTAGTGGCTACAAGGGAGAACCATGTCTCACAGGAGACGTGTAGTGGCTACAAGGGAGAACCATGTCTCACAGGAGACGTGTAGTGGCTACAAGGGAGAACCATGTCTCACAGGAAACGTGTAGTGGCTACAAGGGAGAACCATGTCTCACAGGAAACGTGTAGTGGCTACAAAGGAGAACCATGTCTCACAGGAAACGTGTAGTGGCTACAAGGGAGAACCATGTCTCACAGGAAACGTGTAGTGGCTACAAGGGAGAACCATGTCTCACAGGAAACGTGTAGTGGCTACAAGGGAGAACCATGTCTCACAGGAAACGTGTAGTGGCTACAAGGGAGAACCATGTCTCACAGGAAACGTGTAGTAGCTACAAGGGAGAACCATGTCTCACAGGAGTAGAGCTGAGCGATTAGTGCTTTTTGAAGTCAGTGCATTTAACGAACCGAAACTGAACTGTGTGGTTAAATGCAGTAACAACACTGAATTAAAAAGAAAATGTATAAAAGTCCGAAGATGGTAGTCGTAGCCACGGGAAGTAGTTTGTGGTTGGGGGGTGCTGTGATTTCTTTGCACACGGGGGGGGGGGATGGGTTTGACCACGCTACAGATGGCTGTAATCGGTCCGCCAATACAGGACTATTAAAGGCCTTGTGAGAAAAATACAAAATAAAGTTTCCCTTTTTTCTTTTTCTCCAGGAGGTGCTGCACCCCTACTTCCTGTGACTGCCCATTACTGCTGAGCACTTATTAACCATCACTTATTCACATGACTTTAATACAGTTTTATTAGATTACTTTTATGTCATTCCAAGTCATCATCTCATCTCTACAGAACTGTTGCCTATGCTGTCTGACAAAACCACTATTTTAGCAGTTCTTCAGAATAAATAGGGCATACTTTTATGACCGTTGAAAAACAATGATCAAACACTGAGATCATGCATTTTCAGTCTCGTGAAGCAACGGCACTCTATTCTTCATGATCACACGTTCCCTCAGTCTCCCTGTCTGCTCTGCACAGACCAGACAAGTTTAAGCGGGCGCGCAATGGATTATGGTTATTGTAGTTTATTACCACGTTTTCTGAGCTAAATTATGTAGAATATTGGCCTGTTGGAAACTACAACATCGCACAGTTCAGGCTTGATCTGATTTACCACTACAGAAACTGCTCATCGAGCAACAACAAAAAATAACGAAATTCAAATAATTGAACAGAAGGTCAATTAGTTGTTTAAAAATAGGTTCATTGCTCAGCACTACACAGGAGACGTGTAGTGGATACATGTAAGTCTCATGTTCCCACTACACAGGAGACGTGTAGTGGATACATGTAAGTCTCATGTTCCCACTACACAGGAGACGTGTAGTGGATACATGTAAGTCTCATGTTCCCACTACACAGGAGACGTGTATTGAATACATGTAAGTCTCATGTTCCCACTACACAGGAGACGTGTATTGAATACATGGAAGTCTCATGTTCCCACTACACAGGAGACGTGTAGTGGATACATGTAAGTCTCATGTTCCCACTACACAGGAGACGTGTATTGAATACATGGAAGTCTCATGTTCCCACTACACAGGAGACGTGTATTGAATACATGGAAGTCTCATGTTCCCACTACACAGGAGATGTGTAGTGGATACATGGAAGTCTCATGTTTCCACTACACAGGAGATGTGTAGTGGATACATGTAAGTCTCATGTTACATTGAAGCAGAGAGTACAGACACAAGGGGTATGATCTTCCACAGTGTACGTATGAAGGCCACAGGGTGGATTCATCTTTTACACACACTGCTACTTCCCAGTTCTCTCACACACACACTGCTACTTCCCAGTTCTCTCACACACACACTGCTACTTCCCAGTTCTCTCACACACACACTGCTACTTCCCAGTTCTCTCACACACACACTGCTACTTCCCAGTTCTCTCACACACACACTGCTACTTCCCAGTTCTCTCACACACACACTGCTACTTCCCAGTTCTCTCACACACACACTGCTACTTCCCAGTTCTCTCACACACACACTGCTACTTCCCAGTTCTCACACACACACACTGCTACTTCCCAGTTCTCTCACACACACACTGCTACTTCACAGTTCTCAAACACACACACACACACACACACCCACACACACAGCTACTTCACAGTTCTCTAACACACATACACACACACACACATACAGCTACTTCACAGTTCTCAAACACACACACACACACACGGCTACTTCCCAGTTCTCTCTCACACACACACGGCTACTTCCCAGTTCTCTCTCACACACACACGGCTACTTCCCAGTTCTCTCTCACACACACACACACACACACACACACACACACACACACACACACACAGCTACTTCACAGTTCTCAACACACACACACACACACACACACACACACACACACACACACACACACACACACAGCTACTTCACAGTTCTCAAACACACACACACACACACACACACACACACACACACACACACACACACACACACACACACACACACACACACACACACAGCTACTTCCCAGTTCTCTCACACACACACACGGCTACTTCCCAGTTCTCTCTCACACACACACGGCTACTTCCCAGTTCTCTCTCACACACACACACACACACACACACAGCTACTTCACAGTTCTCAAACACACACACACACACACACACACACACACACACACACACACACACACACACACACACACACACACACACACACACACACAGCTACTTCCCAGTTCTCTCACACACACACACACACACACACACACACACGGCTACTTCCCAGTTCTCTCTCACACACACACGGCTACTCCCCAGTTCTCTCTCACACACACACGGCTACTTCCCAGTTCTCTCTCACACACACACGGCTACTTCCCAGTTCTCTCTCACACACACACACACACACACACACACACACACACACACACACACACACAGCTACTTCACAGTTCTCAAACACACACACACACACACACACACACACACACACACACACACACACTTCCCAGTTCTCTCACACACACAGAAACACGGCTACTTCCCAGTTCTCTCACACACACACACACACACACACTGCTGAAGGCCGTAACAACAACAGTGTAAACAACAACATGCTTACCGTCCTGATGTACTGGAAGATGATGATGATGATGATGATGAAGGCTGTAACAACAACAACAGTGTAAACAACAACATGCTTACCGTCCTGATGTACTGGAAGATGATGATGATGATGATGATGAAGGCTGTAACAACAACAACAGTGTAAACAACAACATGCTTACCGTCCTGATGTACTGGAAGATGATGATGATGATGATGATGAAGGCTGTAACAACAACAACAGTGTAAACAACAACATGCTTACCGTCCTGATGTACTGGAAGATGATGATGATGATGATGATGAAGGCTGTAACAACAACAACAGTGTAAACAACAACATGCTTACCGTCCTGATGTACTGGAAGATGATGATGATGATGATGATGATGAAGGCTGTAACAACAACAACAGTGTAAACAACAACATGCTTACCGTCCTGATGTACTGGAAGATGATGATGATGATGATGATGATGAAGGCTGTAACAACAACAACAGTGTAAACAACAACATGCTTACCGTCCTGATGTACTGGAAGATGATGATGATGATGATGTTGATGAAGGCTGTAACAACAACAACAGTGTAAACAACAACATGCTTACCGTCCTGATGTACTGGAAGATGATGATGATGATGATGATGAAGGCTGTAACAACAACAACAGTGTAAACAACAACATGCTTACCGTCCTGATGTACTGGAAGATGATGATGATGATGATGATGAAGGCTGTAACAACAACAACAGTGTAAACAACAACATGCTTACCGTCCTGATGTACTGGAAGATGATGATGATGATGATGATGATGAAGGCTGTAACAACAACAACAGTGTAAACAACAACATGCTTACCGTCCTGATGTACTGGAAGATGATGATGATGATGATGATGATGAAGGCTGTAACAACAACAACAGTGTAAACAACAACATGCTTACCGTCCTGATGTACTGGAAGATGATGATGATGATGATGTTGATGAAGGCTGTAACAACAACAACAGTGTAAACAACAACATGCTTACCGTCCTGATGTACTGGAAGATGATGATGATGATGATGTTGATGAAGGCTGTAACAACAACAACAGTGTAAACAACAACATGCTTACCGTCCTGATGTACTGGAAGATGATGATGATGATGATGATGAAGGCTGTAACAACAACAACAGTGTAAACAACAACATGCTTACCGTCCTGATGTACTGGAGATGATGATGATGATGATGATGATGAAGGCTGTAACAACAACAACAGTGTAAACAACAACATGCTTACCGTCCTGATGTACTGGAAGATGATGATGATGATGATGATGATGAAGGCTGTAACAACAACAACAGTGTAAACAACAACATGCTTACCGTCCTGATGTACTGGAAGATGATGATGATGATGATGATGAAGGCTGTAACAACAACAACAGTGTAAACAACAACATGCTTACCGTCCTGATGTACTGGAAGATGATGATGATGATGATGATGATGACTGATGAAGGCTGTAACAACCAACAACAGTGTAAACAACAACATGCTTACCGTCCTGATGTACTGGAAGATGATGATGATGATGATGATGAAGGCTGTAACAACAACAACAGTGTAAACAACAACATGCTTACCGTCCTGATGTACTGGAAGATGATGATGATGATGATGATGAAGGCTGTAACAACAACAACAGTGTAAACAACAACATGCTTACCGTCCTGATGTACTAGAAGATGATGATGATGATGATGATGAAGGCTGTAACAACAACAACAGTGTAAACAACAACATGCTTACCGTCCTGATGTACTGGAAGATGATGATGATGATGATGATGAAGGCTGTAACAACAACAACAGTGTAAACAACAACATGCTTACCGTCCTGATGTACTGGAAGATGATGATGATGATGATGATGATGATGAAGGCTGTAACAACAACAACAGTGTAAACAACAACATGCTTACCGTCCTGATGTACTGGAAGATGATGATGATGATGATGATGATGAAGGCTGTAACAACAACAACAGTGTAAACAACAACATGCTTACCGTCCTGATGTACTGGAAGATGATGATGATGATGATGATGATGAAGGCTGTAACAACAACAACAGTGTAAACAACAACATGCTTACCGTCCTGATGTACTGGAAGATGATGACGCTGACGGCCATGCAGACGTTGGCCAGAAATGACAGGACGGCCATGTTCTTCAGGTCCTTCATGAACACCAGCAGGATGAGGAAGGGCAGGAAGAAGAGCATGTAAACACGCAGGTCCAGTGCCCAGGGCTCAGAGGGACGGGGGCTGGCACCATGGTGGGTAGAGGGACGGGGTCTGGCACCATGGTGGGTAGAGGGACGGGGGCTGGCACCATGGTGGGTAGAGGGACGGGGTCTGGCACCATGGTGGGTAGAGGGACGGGGGCTGGCACCATGGTGGGTAGAGGGACGGGGGCTGGCACCATGGTGGGTAGAAGGACGGGGCCTGGCACCATGGTGGGTAGAAGGACGGGGCCTGGCACCATGGTGGGTAGAGGGACGGGGGCTGGCACCATGGTGGGTAGAGGGACGGGGGCTGGCACCATGGTGGGTAGAAGGACGGGGCCTGGCACCATGGTGGGTAGAGGGACGGGGGCTGGCACCATGGTGGGTAGAGGGACGGGGGCTGGCACCATGGTGGGTAGAGGGACGGGGGCTGGCACCATGGTGGGTAGAGGGACGGGGTCTGGCACCATGGTGGGTAGAGGGACGGGGGCTGGCACCATGGTGGGTAGAAGGACGGGGCCTGGCACCATGGTGGGTAGAGGGACGGGGGCTGGCACCATGGTGGTGTTGGCGAAGGACTCATCTGCCAGGGTGATGTTTACACCTTGGTATCCCTCAACGACCTAGAGAGGAAAGAATGGATACACACAGGCATACGCACACACACAAACACACAAAAAGGTGTGATTAATGGTGATGTCTTCATGAGTGAGGCTCACCTCTCCCCTTCACCCTGTTGACCTTCAGAAAGACACCTTCAGATAGAGATCCCACTACACTAAATCTACAGCAATTAAGGCTGCTGTGTGTTCACTCCTCGCCAGAGAAAAACATTTAAGGAGCTTATCATGGAAGTGAAGTGGACTGGCCTCTTGCTTGTCGATAAGCAGCTCTCCCGCTCCTACCAACAACAAAAAACTTTCCCCAGAGAAATAACGATCAAAAAACTTTGTGAGATGAATGAATATTCAACACAACACCAGGGAGAGGACTAGAGAGGGAGGGGGCTAGAGGCGAGGGAGTGAGGGGGGCTCCATATGATTCCATCCTATCCCACAGCTCAGACAGGCTAGAAAGCAGATCAGGGTTTCATTCAATTAGACTGTCTGCTTATACATTTTAGTCAATTAGCAGACTCTCTTATCCAGAGCGATTTAGAGGAGAAATTAGGATTAAGTGCTTTGCTCAAGGGCACATGGACAGGTTTTCACCTAGTCAGTTCGATCAGCAGTATGTGTATACTGTGTGTATGTAGCTAGCTGTTTTTTATTTGAAATGTATTTAACTAGGCAAGTCAGTTAAGAACAAATTCTTATTTTACTATGACGGCCTACCCCGTCATTGTGAACACATACAGAGATGGGTATGTACAGGTAACAGACAAAATTAAGGAAACATTTTTGGAAATGAGGGATACCAGAGAGGAAGAGGCGAAGGAAAAGTTTTTAATCCGCCCAAAGTCTGTCCACAAAAATAAGCAGACGAAGTGAGTAATTTTTCTACGGAGGTCAATGAGCTATTGTCGAATGTGGTGAACAGATTCAATTGCTAATTTGCTTCGTGACGCTTATTTGATCGAATAGAAGTTTTATAATTGTTAGGTTGTTACGAATGCACTGATATAAACGTGAATGCACCTGGCATGTTGGCAACTTTGACTATATGAGTTGTGCCTGTTGTCATAGAGATCTAACCCGTTTTAGCATGGACATTGAGGGCTTCCACCATTTTAAAGTAGTCAACTGGGTCGGGATTCCTAAGAGTTGGGAGGATATCAGACAATGAAGAAAACTGATTACTTGAAAATGGAGATAGCATCTGTGACAGCATGGACAGCACCATTAAGGCTATAATGCACAGATACAAAGATGAGTCGTCTATCTCTATGGCCGGTTGTTCATATGCGTGTCTGCCCTCTCATTGGTTGAAATGGTCCCACCTGATCTTGCCTCCTCCCGCCAGCCTTCCATCTTTGAAGACATGTACTTCCATTGTTAGAGTGGTCACTGGAATATCTTGTCAATATAATAGACAATCTTTGGGGATTCAACGTATATCATGCTTAGGGTCATGTACATTGTTTTGTCTACCATGACTAGAAGAGAGCTCAGTGACTTTGAAAGAAGGGTCTCAAAAGGAGCATAGGGGGTTTAAAGGGTGTGTAAGTGTCTCAGTCACCAGACCCAATTGATCACGTCTGGGCGATTCTGGAGTGGCGCTTGAGACAGTGTTTCCGTCAACAAATGGAATTTCTGGTGGAGGATCAGTGTCACATCCCTCCAATAGAGTTCAAGACATTTGTAGAATCTATGCCAAGATGCATTGAAACTGTTCTGGCAGCACATGGTGGCCCAACTGCCTAATAAAGATACTATGTTGGTGTCTCCTTTATTTTGGCAGTTACCGGTATGTGCTACTGTAGGTTGAATGACACAGCCCCAAGAGCGAATTTACTACAGCAAACGCATTCCGAAAAAAGAAATATTACATATACATAAGTATTCAAATCAAACTTTTGTCACATGCGCCAAATACAACTGTAGACCTTACCGTGAAATGCTTACTTACAAGCCCTTAACCAACAGTGGAGTTCAAGAAGAGTTAAGAAAATATTTACCAAATAATTAAAGTAAAAAAGAAAAGTAACACAATAACGAGGCTATATACAGGGGGCGCCGGTTCCGAGTCAGTGTGCGGTGGTACAGGTTAGTTGAGGTAATTTCTAAATGTACAGTTGAAGTCGGAAGTTTACATACACTTAGGTTGCAGTCATTAAAAGTCGTTTTTCAACGACTCCACACATTTCTTGTTAACAAACTATAGTTTTGGCAAGTCGGTTAGGACATCTACTTTGTGCTTGGCACAAGTCATTTTTCCAAAAATTGTTTACAGACAGATTATTTCACTTATAATTCACTGTATTACAATTCCAGTGGGTCAGAAGTTTACATACACTAAGTTGACTGTGCCTTTAAACAACTTGGAAAATTCCAGAAAATGATGTCATGGCTTTAGAAGCTTTTGATAGGCTAATTGACATCATTTGAGTCATTTGGAGATGTACCTGCGGATGTATTTCAAGGCCAACCTTCAAACTCAGTGCCTCTTCGCTTGACATCACGGGAAAATAAAAAGAAATCAGCCAAGACCTCAGAAAAAAAATTGTAGACCTCCACAAGTCTGGTTCATCCTTGGGAGCAATTTCCAAATGCCTGAAGGTACCACGTTCATCTGTACAAGCAATAGTACGCAAGTATAAACACCATGGGACCATGCAGCCGTCATACTGCTCAGGAAGGAGACACGTTCTGTCTCCGAGAGATGAACGTGCTTTGGTGCGAAAAGTGCAAATCAATCCCAGAACAACAGCAAAGGACCTTGTGAAGATGCTGGAGGAAACAGGTACAAAAGTATCTATATCCACAGTAAAACGAGTCCTATAGACATAACCTGAAAGGCCGCTCAGCAAGGAAGAAGCCACTGCTCCAAAACCACCATAAAAAAGCCAGACTATGGATTGCAACTGCACATGAGGACAAAGATAAGTACTTTTTGGAGAAATGTCCTCTGGTCTGATGAAACAAAAATAGAACTGTTTGGCCATAACGACCATCGTTATGTTTGGAGGAAAAAGGGGGACGCTTGCAAGCTGAAGAACACCATCACAACCGTGAAGCACGGGGGTGGTGGCAGCATCATGTTGTGGGGGTGCTTTACTGCAGGAGGGGCTGGTGCACTTCACAAAATAGATGGCATCATGAGGTAGGAAAATGATGTGGATATATTGATGCAACATCTCAAGACATCAGTCAGGAAGTTGAAGCTTGGTCACAAATGGGTCTTCCAAATGGACAATGACCCCAAGCATACTTCCAAAGTTGTGGCAAAATGGCTTAAAGACAACAAAGTCAAGGTATTGGAGTGGCCATCACAAAGCCTTGACCTCAATCCTTTAGAAAATGTGTGGGCAGAACAGAAAAAGCATGTGTGAGCAAGGAGGCCTACAAACCTGACTCAGTTACACCAGCTCTGTCAGGAGGAATGGGCCAAAATTCACCCAACTTATTGAGGGAAGCTTGTGGAAGGCTACCCGAAATGTTTGATCCAAGGTAAACAATTTAAAAGGCAATGCTACCAAATACTAATTGAGTGTATTCTGACCCACTGGGAATGTGATGAAAAAAAACTAAAAGCTGAAATAAATCATTCTCTTCACATTCTTAAAATAAAGTGGTGATACTAACTGGAGTTTAAATGTTGAAATGTTTTTTGGCTAAGGTGTATGTAAACTCCCGACTTCAACTAAAGGTAGCGGTAGCGGTGAAGTGACTATGCATAGATAATAAACAGCGAGTAGCGAGTAGCAGCAGTGTACAAAACAAATGTGTGTGTGGGGGGGGGGGGGGGGTGGGAGTGGACGTTTGATGAAATGTTCAGCAGTCTTATGGCTTGGGTGGAGTCTCTGACAATTTTATTGGCTTTCCTCTCACACCGCCTATTTTATAGGTCCAGGATGGCAGGAAGCTTGGTCCCATACGCACTACCCTCTATAGCGTCTTACGGTCAGATGTCGAGAAGAGATGCCAGTCAGGATGCTCTCAATGGTGCAGCTGTATAACTTTTTGAGGATCTGGGGACCTATGCCAAATCTTTTCAGTCTCCCGAGTGGGAAAAGGTTTTGTCCTGCCCTCTTCACGACTGTCTTGGTGTGTTTGGACCATGATAGTTTGTTGGTGATGTGGACACCAAGGAACTTGATACTCTCGACCCGCTCCACTACAGCCACATTGATGTTAATGGGGGCCTGTTCAGCCCGCCTTTTCCTGCAGTCCACGATCAGCTCCTTTGTCTTGCTCACATTGAGGGAGAGGTTGTTGTTCTGACACTGCACTGCCAGTTCTCTGACCTCCTCCCTATAGGCTATCTCATCATTGTCGGTGATCAGGCCTACCACTGGTGTGTCGTCGGCAAACTTAATGATAGTGCTGGAGTCGCGTTTGGCCACACAGTCGTGGGTGAACATGGAGTACAGGAGGGGACTAAGTACACACCCGTGAGGGGCCCCAGTGTTGAGGATCAGCATGGCAGACGTGTTGTTCTCTCCAATTACCACCTGGGGGGGGCCGTCAGGAAGTCCAGGATCCAGTTGCAGAGGGAGGTGTTTAGTCCCAGGGTCATAAGCTTTGTGATGAGCTCATGGGCACAATGGTGTTGAACGCTGAGCTGTAGTCAATGAATAGCATTCTCACATATGTGTTCCTTTTGTCCAGGTGGGAAAGGGCAGTGTGGAGTGCGATTGAGATTGCATCATCTGTGGATCTGTTGGGGCGGTATGCGAATTGGAGTGGGTCTAGGATGATGTTGATGTGAGCCATTCAGACCCTTTACTCAGTACTTTGTTGAAGCACCTTTGGCAGAAATTACAGCCTTGAGTCGTCTTGGGTATGACGTTACAAGCTTGGCACACATGTATTTGGGGAGGTTCTCCGATTCTTCTCTGAAGAGCCTCTCAAGCTCTGTCAGGTTGGATGGGGAGCATCACTGCACAGCTATTTCCAGGTCTCTCCAGAGATGTTCGATTGGATTCAAGTCCGGGCTTCGGCTGGGCCACTCAAGGACATTCAGAGACTTGTCCCGAAGCCACTCCTGCGTTGTCTTGGCTGTGTGCTTAGGGTCATTGTGCAGTTGGAAGGTGAACTTTAGCCTTAGTCTAAGGTTCTGAGATACAGTACTATAGTATAAAAGACTTGGGCAGACCCCATGTCCTCTAAAGAGGGCACACCTCTAGCATGGACCAACGGCTGTCCAGAATATGATCCTGGCCATGACATTAAAAACAGAAAAGAACAAAATGCTACATGGTAAAACTGAGAAAATTGCATATTATATATTTGAAAAAGAATGAAAGATTATCTACAGAGTGAAAACAAAAGGTCTATATTTTAAAAGAATCAAAATGGAAGAGAAATGACAAACCCTGTCCTCATTAGTACCTAATCTGGGAATAGAGATGTACCCACAATGCGACGGACCAATCTGACCTCCAGGCCCAGGCCCCAACTGACCTCTCAACACCCCAGTGTCACTCACACACATGGGCCAAGCCAACAAACCATCGCCATACGGATCATTAAAGTAATCTAAATATTGTATCAGATTCTTCTGTTTACTTTTTCTAATTCAGAATAAATAGAAACTCATCTCATCTGCCATGTTTGTAATTCTGAAGCTCTGGTGGCTTTGCCCCGTTCAACCCCACTTTGTTTAACAACCAATAAATAGCTTACCTCAGCTTTCGACAAACAAACTATTCTGTGCGTACTACTACGTGAGCGTAAACAATACGTAAATTGAGCACATTAGCCCAAGCACACACCCGGGTCAGCAGTAAATGTTTTCTGATGAGCTAGGAACACAGAGGGTATCTGGGAGGTCAGTTAGCAGAATGCCTAATGATGGCACATGTTTGGATTGAGGATCTGCAACCCAATAAGTAACCATCTTCACTCCGCATAGACAGAGAGAGAAAGAGAACAGAGAGACAAAAAGATAGAGGTACAGGAGAGAGAAATAGATATTTAAAAACTTCAGTCATAACGTTTTAGAGTTTCAGTACATTCCATTTAAATATAAGATTGTAGCATACTTCATCACACTGATAGTACTACTCCTGGCTATGTCCTACCAACTAATCCCATTGGAGTTGTGAATTAAAGAGGCACTGCATGAGGTCTTTATCTTTGTCCATATGTATGGGAATGCTTGGCCATTTATGCAAGTCCATAGGAGGAGATCACCATCTAATACAGAGAGAGAGACAGTTTATAAATTGAGACAGACAGAGAGACAGAGACAGACAGAGAGACAGAGAAAGACAGACAGAGAGACAGACAGAGAGACAGAGAAAGACAGACAGAGAGACAGACAGAGAGACAGAGAAAGACAGACAGAGAAAGACAGACAGACAGAGAGACAGACAGAGAGACAGAGAAAGACAGACAGAGAGACAAAGACAGACAGACAGACAGACAGACAGACAGACAGACAGACAGACAGACAGACAGACAGACAGACAGACAGACAGACAGACAGACAGACAGACAGACAGACAGACAGACAGACAGACAGACAGACAGACAGACACAGAGAGAGACAGACACAGGGACAGAGACACAGAGAGAGAGAGACAGAAAGAGACAGAGCAAGAGAGAAAGAAAGAAAGAGAGAAAGAAAGAAAGAGCGCGAGAGGCTGAGAAAGTCAGGTAAGCAGAGTGCTCAGAGATGAAACACCACTAGCGTCTCCTAGGGAACGTTGTGTGTCACTGCAAGTAAACCATTAGAACAGCTGAAGAGTTGGGATGACGAGGGTAATGCTCCAATTACAAACTGGGTGGTTCAAACCCTGAATGCTGATTGGCTGACAGCCATGGTACATCAGACCGTATACCACGCGTATGACAAAACATTTATTTTTACCGCTCTAATTACGTTGACAAACAGTTTATAATCGCAATAAGGCATCTCGGGGGATTGTGGTATATGGCCATATACCACGGCTATGGGCTGTATCCAGACAGTCCATGTAGCATGGTATTGTGGCCATATACCACGGCTAAGGGCTGTATCCAGACACTCCATGTAGCATGGCATTGTGGCCATATACCACGGCTAAGGGCTGTATCCAGACACTCCATGTAGCATGGCATTGTGGCCATATACCACGGCTAAGGGCTGTATCCAGACACTCCATGTAGCATGGCATTGTGGCCATATACCACGGCTAAGGGCTGTATCCAGACACTCCATGTAGCATGGCATTGTGACCATATACCACGGCTAAGAGCTGTACCCAGACACTCCATGTAGCATGGCATTGTGGCCATATACCACGGCTAAGGGCTGTATCCAGACACTCCATGTAGCATGGCATTGTGGCCATATACCACGGCTAAGGGCTGTATCCAGACACTCCATGTAGCATGGCATTGTGGCCATATACCACGGCTAAGGGCTGTATCCAGACACTCCATGTAGCATGGCATTGTGGCCATATACCACGGCTAAGGGCTGTATCCAGACACTCCATGTAGCATGGCATTGTGGCCATATACCACGGCTAAGGGCTGTATCCAGACACTCCATGTAGCATGGCATTGTGGCCATATACCACGGCTAAGGGCTGTATCCAGACACTCCATGTAGCATGGCATTGTGGCCATATACCACGGCTAAGGGCTGTATCCAGACACTCCATGTAGCATGGCATTGTGGCCATATACCACGGCTAAGGGCTGTATCCAGACACTCCATGTAGCATGGCATTGTGGCCATATACCACGGCTAAGGGCTGTATCCAGACACTCCATGTAGCATGGCATTGTGGCCATATACCACGGCTAAGGGCTGTATCCAGACACTCCATGTAGCATGGCATTTTGGCCATATACCACGGCTAAGGGCTGTATCCAGACACTCCATGTAGCATGGCATTGTGGCCATATACCACGGCTAAGGGCTGTATCCAGACACTCCATGTAGCATGGCATTGTGGCCATATACCACGGCTAAGGGCTGTATCCAGACACTCCATGTAGCATGGCATTGTGGCCATATACCACGGCTAAGGGCTGTATCCAGACACTCCATGTAGCATGGCATTGTGGCCATATACCACGGCTAAGGGCTGTATCCAGACACTCCATGTAGCATGGCATTGTGGCCATATACCACGGCTAAGGGCTGTATCCAGACACTCCATGTAGCATGGCATTGTGGCCATATACCACGGCTAAGGGCTGTATCCAGACACTCCATGTAGCATGGCATTGTGGCCATATACCACGGCTAAGGGCTGTATCCAGACACTCCATGTAGCATGGCATTGTGGCCATATACCACGGCTAAGGGCTGTATCCAGACACTCCATGTAGCATGGCATTGTGGCCATATACCACGGCTAAGGGCTGTATCCAGACACTCCATGTAGCATGGCATTGTGGCCATATACCACACCCCCGCCTGCCTTATTGCTTAAACATACCTGACTCAGGGGTATATCACAATGCAACAGGGATTGATAGGTTTGGCAGCTCAGTTGAATATGGGTTATTGATGATACCAAGTCAGTATCTGTCCCGGATTGATTTGGATTGGTCAGTGACAACACATTTCATTGCTTTTGATAGATAGGAATACTACAGCTTGATTTGATTTGATATGTAAGGCTCCCCATTAGTCGACGGAAATTGGTTACAGCTAGCCTTAAATCTCTACATTCAAAGAGAAAATCATGTACACTCCTACAGACACTTGTGGCTGTTTTACGTGACGCATTGCTGTCTCTACTTTTTGCTCTTTGTACTGTTGTCTGTGCCTAACAATGTTTGTACCATGTTTGTGCTCCTACCATGTTGTGCTGCTGCCATGTGTCGCTACCATGTTGTTGTCATGTGGTGTTGCTACCATGTTGTTGTCATGTCACCCAGCCTAAAAAGCCTTCCAATCAAAATGAATGACTGTGGAAGTGTCTCAGTATTTTATTCGTATTTAACAATTTTATTTAACTAGGCAAGTAAAAGGTTAAATACGAAAGTCCTTAATTGACTTGCCTAGTTAAATAAAAGGTTAAATACAAATGTCCTTAATTGACTTCCCTAGTTAAATAAAAGGTTAAATACGAATGTCCTTAATTGACTTGAACTAGGCAAGTCAATTAAGGACATTCGTATTTACAATGTTGGCCTACCAAATGGACGGGCTGGGATGAAAATGTATGACAAAACACACAGCACGACAAGAAACACCACAACACTACATAAAGACAGACCTAAGATAACAACACTGCATGGTAGCAACACCACATAACAACACCGCATGGTAGCAACACCACATGGCCAAAATCTCATAACCTGATATAAACTCAGCAAAAAAACAAACGTCCTCTCACTGTCAACTGCATTTATTTTCAGCAAACTTAACATGTGTAAATATTTGTATGAACATAACAAGATTCAACAACTGAGACATAAACTGAACAAGTTCCACAGACATGTGACTAACAGAAATTGAATAATGTGTCCCTGAACAAAGGGACACATTATCAAAATCAAAAGGAATAGTCAGTATCTGGTGTGGCCACCATTAAGTACTGCAGTGCATCTCCTCCTCATGCACTGCACCAGATTTGCCAGTTCTTGCTGTGAGATGTTACCCCACTATTCCACCAAGGCACCTGCAAGTTCCCGGACATTTCTGAGGGGGAATGGTCCTAGCCCTCACCCTCCGATCCAACAGGTCCTAGACGTGCTCAATGGGATTGAGATACAGGCTCTTCGCTGGTCATGGCAGAACACTGACATTCCTGTCTTGCTGGAAATCACACACAGAACGAGTAGTATGGCTGGTGGCATTGTCATGCTGGAGGGTCATGTCAGGATGAGCCTGCAGAAAGGGTACCACATGAGGAAGGAGGATGTCTTCCCTGTAACGCACAGCATTGAGATTGCCTGCAATGACAACAAGCTCAGTCCGATAATGCTGTGACACACCGCCCCAGACCATGACGGACCCTCCACCTCCAAATCGATCCCGCTCAAGAGTACAGGCCTTAGTGTAATGCGCATTCCTTCGATGATAAACGTGAATCCGACCATCACCCCTGGTGAGACAAAACCACGACTCGTCAGTGAAGAGCACTTTTTGACATTTCTGTCTGGTCCAGCGACGGTGGGTTTGTGCCCATAGGTGACGTTGTTGCTGGTGATGTCTGGTGAGGACCTGCCTTACAACAGGCCTACAAGCCCTCAGTCCAGCCTCTCTCAGCCTATTGCGGACAGTCTGAGCACTGATGGAGGGATTGTGCGTTGTGTGTTGTTACATGTGGTCTGCCACTGCAAGGATGATCAGCTGTCCGTCCTGTCTCCCTGTAGTGCAGTCTTAGGCGTCTCACAGTACAGACATTGCAATATATTGCCCTGGCCACATCTGCAGTCCTCATGCCTTCTTGCAGCATGCCTAAGGCATGTTCACGCAGATGAGAAGGAACCCTGGGCATCTGTCCTTTGGTGTTTTTCAGAGTCAGTAGAAAGTAGAAAGACCTTAATTGCCTACCGTCTGTAAGCTGTTAGTGTCCTAACGACCATTCCACAGGTGCACGTTCATCATTCATTGAGCAAGCATGGGAAACAGTGTTTAAACCCTTTACAATGAAGATCAGTGAAGTTATTTGGATTTTTACAAATTATCTTTGAAAGACATGGGTCTGAGAAAGGGACGTTTCTTTTTTTGCTGAGTATAGGTAATTTCATATCCCGATAACGATACATATCACCATATAGCACATTTTCTGTAAATTAAATTAATATAGAGTTCATATAAAATGACCACATGTAAAGGCCTACTTCTTATTACATTTTGAATTATACTCAACAAATAAAAAGTACTTAATCAAATTGTATTATTTTTCCTTTTTAGAACCTTTGTGAAAATTTTAAATTAAGCATGTAACAAAATATAAAATATTAATGTATAAAATCTAAAAAGGTAAATAGAAAACCCAAAATAAATATAGGCCTAAAATAAAATAAAAAATATACAGTTGAAGTCAGAAGTTCACATAAACAAGTTTTAATGACTCCAACCTAAGTGTTTCAACCACTCCACAAATGTCTTGTTGACAAACTATAGTTTTGGCGAGTCGGTTAGGACATCTACTTGGTGCATGACACAAGTAATTCTTCCAACAATTGTTTACAGACAGATTATTTCACTGTATCACAATTCCAGTGGGTCAGAAGTCTACATACACTAAGTTGACTGTGCCTTTAAACAACTTGGAAAATTCCAGAAAATGATGTCATGGCTTTAGAAGCTTCTGGTAGGCTAATTGACATAATTTGAGTCATCCGGAGGTGTACCTGTGGATGTATTTCAAGGCCTACCTTCAAACTCAGTGCCTCTTTGCTTGACATCAAGGGAAAATCAAAAGAAATCAGCCAAGACCTAAAAAAAATAATTGTAGACCTCCACAAGTCTGGTTCATCCTTGGGAGCAATTTCCAAGAGCCTGAAGGTACCACGTTCCTCTGTACAAACAATAGCACACAAGTATAAACTCCATGGGACCACGCAGCCGTCATACCGCTCAGGAAGGAGATGCGTTCTGTCTCCTAGAGATTAACGTGCGTTGGTGTGAAAAGTGCAAATCAATCCCAGAACAACAGCAGAGGACCTTGTGAAGATGCTGGAGGAAACAGGTACAAAAGTATCTATGTCCACAGTAAAACGAGTCCTATATTGACATAACCTGAAAGGCCGCTCAGCAAAGAAGCCACTGCTCCAAAACCACCATAAAAAAGCCAGACTACGGTTTGCAATTGCACATGGTGACAAAGATCATACTTTTTAGAGACATGTCCTCTGGTCTGATGAAACAAAAATAGAACTGTTTGGCCATAATGACCATCGTTATGTTTGGAGGAAAAAGGGGGAGGCTTGCAAGCAGAAGATCACCATCCCAACCGTGAAGCAAGGGGGTGGTAGCATCAGGGTGCTTTGCTGCAGGAGGGACTGTATATGGCATGACGAGGAAGGAAAATGATGTGGATATATTGAAGCAACATCTCAAGACATCAGTCAGGAAGTTAAAGCTTGGTCGCAAATGGATCTGCCAAATGGACAATGACCCCAAGCATACTTCCAAAGTTGTGGCAAAATGGCTTAAGGACAACAAAGTCAAGGTATTGGAGTGGCCATCACAAAGCCCTAATCTCAATCCAATAGAAAATATGTGGGCAGAACTGAAAAAGCATGTGCAAGCAAGGAGGCCTATATACCTGACCCAGTTACACCAGCTTTGTCAGGAGGAATGGGTCAAAATTCACCAAACTTATTGTGGGAAGCTTCTGGAAGGCTACCCAAAACTTTTGACCCAAGTTAAACAATTTAAAGGCAATGCTACCGAATACTAATTGAGTGTATGTAAACTTCTGACCCACTGGGAATGTGAAGAAAGAAATAAAATCTTAAATAAATAATTCTCTCTACTAATATTCTGACATTTCACATTCTTAAAATGAAGTGGTGATCCTAATTGACCTAAGATATGGTATTTTTACTAGGATTAAATGTCAGGAATTGTGAAAAACTGAGTTTAAATGTATTTGGCTAAGGTGTATGTAAACTTCCGACATCAACTGTGTGTGTGTGTGTATATATATATTTGTTTTATTTGTTTTATATAATTTTTTATTTTTATTTTCATATTTTGGGGGGCTTGACTTTTTTTGCAAGTTATTTTGGCATTAATACGTGTCACATATGAATTTGCATTTGGTACCTTGGGTCGAGTGTTAGCACTAACTCACAAAACCCCCGTTTCTCGACCGTGTAAATTGGGGCCATGTCTTTGCAGATGTAAGTTGTAACAGCAGCTGTTATCTCCTTCCATCTTCCTGATTCTTTGCCATATGGTGCCGTGGGCAAAAGCCTCTTGCAACGTCTGAGTCGGGTTTGTTTTGAGCACTCGACTGTACTTTTTTGGGTCTCGTCCGTAGAATCTCTCCGTACTGTTTCACATGATTCTTGTGTAGGTGGTAAAAGAGGTTAGTGGTATTTGAGCCTGTTGTCGGAGACAGAGGACGGTTCTCTGGTCCGCCAGACTTCTCATATACAAACCACGTCCATGCGACCGAAGCAGCCCCTCTTTAAAGTACAAGCTCCGTGCTCTGTGTCACGTTCACTCTCCTCCACGTTTGACTTGTAAATTTCCTTCCACACGCAAAGCGTCATCCAATTGACTAAAAATATTGCCGTAAAGAGTGTGATTTGCGACACAACGAAATAAACGCATAATATGAAACGATTGACGTTTTTCTATCGTCACACGATATATATCGTCATATCACCTAGCCCTACAACACACTGGTCTGTATTTGATTGGTGGGAATAGAGCCTACCTGTTTGATATTCTCTGCCAGGAACACAAAGTATGCACTGCAGAATCCGAGCTGTGTCAACACCAGGAAGAAGTTGACCAGGTGCCTAAAACAGGACAGAAGGACAGGACAGGGACACATAAACATGTTAAAATAGCTCTGAAACATCTGGATGGCTTCTACAATGTTAGAATACACTAGTTCTGTTCTGTACTATTTTACTCTAATAATCTATTCTATGAGCATCAGGGCATCCTGTCTTGACTGCCTCTCTTGCCTGTGCCTAAATATGTTCCTTACTATAGCTAGTGATAAGCTTAACGAAATGATTCAGCATATGATGTATAATACTGTTACATCTGGTGAGTACACTATGACAAGACATCTAAAGACTCTCTTGAACAAAAGGTACATGTTAACTTAGTTTTCAACTAAATCAATGACGTGGGCATATTACTGCTGTTGCAGTCAGGTAGCATATTACTGCTGTTACAGTCAGGTAGAATATTATTGCTGTTACAGTCAGGTAGCATGGTACTGCTATTGCAGTCAGGTAGCATATTACTGCTGTTGCAGTCAGGTAGCATGGTACTGCTGTTGCAGTCAGGTAGCATATTACTGCTATTGCAGTCAGGTAGCATATTACTGCTGTTGCAGTCAGGTAGCATGGTACTGCTGTTGCAGTCAGGTAGCATATTACTGCTGTTGCAGTCAGGTAGAATATTACTGCTGTTGCAGTCAGGTAGAATATTACTGCTGTTACAGTCAGGTAGCATGGTACTGCTGTTGCAGTCAGGTAGCATATTACTGCTGTTGCAGTCAGGTAGCATATTACTGCTGTTGCAGTCAGGTAGCATATTACTGCTGTTGCAGTCAGGTAGCATATTACTGCTGTTGCAGTCAGGTAGCATATTACTGCTGTTGCAGTCAGGTAGCATATTACTGCTGTTGCAGTCAGGTAGAATATTACTGCTGTTGCAGTCAGGTAGAATATTACTGCTGTTGAAGTCAAGTAGCATGGTACTGCTGTCGCAGTCAGGTAGAATATTACTGCTGTCGCAGTCAGGTAGAATATTACTGCTGTCGCAGTCAGGTAGAATAGTACTGCTGTCGCAGTCAGGTAGAATAGTACTGCTGTCGCAGTCAGGTAGAATAGTATAGTACTGCTGTCGCAGTCAGGTAGAATAGTACTGCTGTCGCAGTCAGGTAGCATAGTACTGCTGTTGCAGTCAGGTAGCATATTAACCTACTGTTAAAGTCAGGTAGAATATTACTGCTGTTGCAGTCAGGTAGCATATTACTGCTGTTGCAGTCAGGTAGCATGGTACTGCTGTTGCAGTCAGGTAGCATGGTACTGCTGTTGCAGTCAGGTAGCATGGTACTGCTGTTGCAGTCAGGTAGAATATTACTGCTGTTGCAGTCAGGTAGAATATTACTGCTGTTGCAGTCAGGTAGAATATTACTGCTGTTGCAGTCAGGTAGAATATTACTGCTGTTGCAGTCAGGTAGCATAGTACTGCTGTTGCAGTCAGGTAGCATAGTACTGCTGTTGCAGTCAGGTAGCATAGTACTGCTGTTGCAGTCAGGTGGCATGGTACTGCTGTTGCAGTCAGGTAGCATGGTACTGCTGTTGCAGTCAGGTAGCATGGTACTGCTGTTGCAGTCAGGTAGCATGGTACTGCTGTTGCAGTCAGGTGGCATAGTACTGCTGTTGCAGTCAGGTAGAATATTACTGCTGTTGCAGTCAGGTAGCATATTACTGCTGTTGCAGTCAGGTAGCATGGTACTGCTGTTGCAGTCAGGTAGCATGGTACTGCTGTTGCAGTCAGGTAGGATGGTACTGCTGTTGCAGTCAGGTAGAATATTACTGCTGTTGCAGTCAGGTAGCATGGTACTGCTGTTGCAGTCAGGTAGCGTGGTACTGCTGTTGCAGTCAGGTAGCATGGTACTGCTGTTGCAGTAAGGTAGCATGGTATTGCTGTTGCAGTCAGGTAGCATGGTACTGCTGTTGCAGTCAGGTCGCATATTACTGCTGTTGACGTCAGGTAGAATATTACTGCTGTTGCAGTCAGGTAGCATATTACTGCTGTTGCAGTCAGGTAGCATATTACTGCTGTTGCAGTCAGGTAGCATATTACTGCGGTTGCAGTCAGGTAGCATATTACTGCTGTTGCAGTCAGGTAGCATATTACTGCTGTTGCAGTCAGGTGAGCATAGTACTGCTGTTGCAGTCAGGTGGCAAAGTATTGCTGTTGCAGTCATGTAGAATATTACTGCTGTTGCAGTCAGGTAGCATATTACTGCTGTTGCAGTCAGGTAGCATGGTCCTGCTGTTGCAGTCAGGTAGCATGGTACTGCTGTTGCAGTCAGGTAGAATATTACTGCTGTTGCAGTCAGGTAGAATATTACTGCTGTTGCAGTCAGGTAGAATATTACTGCTGTTGCAGTCAGGTAGAATATTACTGCTGTTGCAGTCAGGTAGAATATTACTGCTGTTGCAGTCAGGTAGCATATTACTGCTGTTGCAGTCAGGTAGCATAGTACTGCTGTTGCAGTCAGGTAGAATATTACTGCTGTTGCAGTCAGGTAGCATAGTACTGCTGTTGCAGTCAGGTAGCATAGTACTGCTGTTGCAGTCAGGTAGGATATTACTGCTGTTGCAGTCAGGTAGCATGGTACTGCTGTTGCAGTCAGGTAGCATGGTACTGCTGTTGCAGTCAGGTAGAATATTACTGCTGTTGCAGTCAGGTAGCATATTACTGCTGTTGCAGTCAGGTAGCATATTACTGCTGTTGCAGTCAGGTAGCATGGTACTGCTGTTGCAGTCAGGTAGCATATTACTGCTGTTGCAGTCAGGTAGCATATTACTGCTGTTGCAGTCAGGTAGCATGGTACTGCTGTTGCAGTCAGGTAGCATGGTACCGCTGTTGCAGTCAGGTAGAATATTACTGCTGTTGCAGTCAGGTAGAATAGTACTGCTGTTGCAGTCAGGTAGCATGGTACTGCTGTTGCAGTCAGGTAGCATGGTACTGCTGTTACAGTCAGGTAGCATGGTACAGCTGTTGCAGTCAGGTAGCATGGTACAGCTGTTGCAGTCAGGTAGAATATTACTGCTGTTGCAGTCAGGTAGCATAGTACTGCTGTTGCAGTCAGGTAGAATATTACTGCTGTTGCAGTCAGGTAGCATATTACTGCTGTTGCAGTCAGGTAGCATATTACTGCTGTTGCAGTCAGGTAGCATATTACTGCTGTTGCAGTCAGGTAGCATGGTACTGCTGTTGCAGTCAGTTAGAATATTACTGCTGTTGCAGTCAGGTAGTATATTACTGCTGTTGCAGTCAGGTAGAATATTACTGCTGTTGCAGTCAGGTAGCATAGTACTGCTGTTGCAGTCAGGTGGCATAGTACTGCTGTTGCAGTCAGGTAGAATATTACTGCTGTTGCAGTCAGGTAGCATATTACTGCTGTTGCAGTCAGGTAGCATGGTACTGCTGTTGCAGTCAGGTAGCATGGTACTGCTGTTGCAGTCAGGTAGGATGGTACTGCTGTTGCAGTCAGGTAGGATGGTACTGCTGTTGCAGTCAGGTAGAATATTACTGCTGTTGCAGTCAGGTAGCATGGTACTGCTGTTGCAGTCAGGTAGCATGGTACTGCTGTTGCAGTCAGGTAGCATGGTACTGCTGTTGCAGTCAGGTAGCATGGTACTGCTGTTGCAGTCAGGTAGCATGGTACTGCTGTTGCAGTCAGGTAGCATGGTACTGCTGTTGCAGTCAGGTAGCATATTACTGCAGTTGCAGTCAGGTAGCATATTACTGTTGTTGCAGTCAGGTAGCATATTACTGCTGTTGCAGTCAGGTAGAATATTACTGCTGTTGCAGTCAGGTAGCATATTACTGCTGTTGCAGTCAGGTAGCATGGTACTGCTGTTGCAGTCAGGTAGCATGGTACTGCTGTTGCAGTCAGGTAGAATATTACTGCTGTTGCAGTCAGGTAGAATATTACTGCTGTTGAAGTCAGGTAGCATATTACTGCTGTTGCAGTCAGGTAGAATATTACTGCTGTTGCAGTCAGGTAGCATATTACTGCTGTTGCAGTCAGGTAGCATATTACTGCTGTTGCAGTCAGGTAGCATGGTCCTGCTGTTGCAGTCAGGTAGAATATTACTGCTGTTGCAGTCAGGTAGCATATTACTGCTGTTGCAGTCAGGTAGCATATTACTGCTGTTGCAGTCAGGTAGCATATTACTGCTGTTGCAGTCAGGTGGCATAGTACTGCTGTTGCAGTCAGGTGGCAAAGTACTGCTGTTGCAGTCAGGTAGCATATTACTGCTGTTGCAGTCAGGTAGCATATTACTGCTGTTGCAGTCAGGTGGCATGGTACTGCTGTTGCAGTCAGGTAGCATAGTACTGCTGTTGCAGTCAGGTAGAATATTACTGCTGTTGCAGTCAGGTAGCATATTACTGCTGTTGCAGTCAGGTAGCATGGTCCTGCTGTTGCAGTCAGGTAGCATGGTACTGCTGTTGCAGTCAGGTAGAATATTACTGCTGTTGCAGTCAGGTAGAATATTACTGCTGTTGCAGTCAGGTAGAATATTACTGCTGTTGCAGTCAGGTAGAATGGTACTGCTGTTGCAGAAAGGTAGAATATTACTGCTGTTGCAGTCAGGTAGAATATTACTGCTGTTGCAGTCAGGTAGAATATTACTGCTGTTGCAGTCAGGTAGTATATTACTGCTGTTGCAGTCAGGTAGAATATTACTGCTGTTGCAGTCAGGTAGAATATTACTGCTTTTGCAGTCAGGTGGCATAGTACTGCTGTTGCAGTCAGGTGGCATATTACTGCTGTTGCAGTCAGGTAGCATAGTACTGCTGTTGCAGTCAGGTGGCATAGTACTGCTGTTGCAGTCAGGTAGCATATTACTGCTGTTGCTGTCAGGTAGCATGGTACTGCTTTTGCAGTCAGGTAGCATGGTACTGCTGTTGCAGTCAGGTAGAATATTACTGCTGTTGCAGTCAGGTAGAATATTACTGCTGTTGCAGTCAGGTAGCATGGTACTGCTGTTGCAGTCAGGTACCATGGTAATGCTGTTGCAGTCAGGTAGCATGGTACTGCTGTTGCAGTCAGTTGGCATAGTACTGCTGTTGCAGTCAGGTAGAATATTACTGCTGTTGCAGTCAGGTAGCATATTACTGCTGTTGCAGTCAGGTAGCATGGTACTGGTGTTGCAGTCAGGTAGCATGGTACTACTGTTGCAGTCAGGTAGCATGGTACTGCTGTTGCAGTCAGGTAGCATGGTACTGCTGTTGCAGTCAGGTAGCATGGTACTGCTGTTGCAGTCAGGTAGCATATTACTGCTGTTGCAGTCAGGTAGAATATTACTGCTGTTGCAGTCAGGTAGAATATTACTGCTGTTGCAGTCAGGTAGCATATTACTGCTGTTGCAGTCAGGTAGCATATTACTGCTGTTGCAGTCAGGTAGCATGGTACTGCTGTTGCAGTCAGGTAGAATATTACTGCTGTTGCAGTCAGGTAGAATATTACTGCTGTTGCAGTCAGGTAGAATATTACTGCTGTTGCAGTCAGGTAGAATATTACTGCTGTTGCAGTCAGGTAGAATATTACTGCTGTTGCAGTCAGGTAGCATATTACTGCTGTTGCAGTCAGGTAGCATGGTACTGCTGTTGCAGTCAGGTAGCATGGTACTGCTGTTGCAGTCAGGTAGAATATTACTGCTGTTGCAGTCAGGTAGAATATTACTGCTGTTGCAGTCAGGTAGAATATTACTGCTGTTGCAGTCAGGTAGAATATTACTGCTGTTGCAGTCAGGTAGAATATTACTGCTGTTGCAGTCAGGTAGAATAGTACTGCTGTTGCAGTCAGGTAGAATAGTACTGCTGTTGCAGTCAGGTAGAATATTACTGCTGTTGCAGTCAGGTAGCATAGTACTGCTGTTGCAGTCAGGTAGCATTGTACTGCTGTTGCAGTCAGGTAGCATAGTACTGCTGTTGCAGTCAGGTAGCATAGTACTGCTGTTGCAGTCAGGTAGCATGGTATTGCTGTTGCAGTCAGGTAGAATATTACTGCTGTTGCAGTCAGGTAGCATAGTACTGCTGTTGCAGTCAGGTAGCATTGTACTGCTGTTGCAGTCAGGTAGCATATTACTGCTGTTGCAGTCAGGTAGCATATTACTGCTGTTGCAGTCAGGTGGCATAGTACTGCTGTTGCAGTCAGGTGGCAAAGTACTGCTGTTGCAGTCATGTAGAATATTACTGCTGTTGCAGTCAGGTAGCATATTACTACTGTTGCAGTAAGGTAGCATGGTCCTGCTGTTGCAGTCAGGTAGCATGGTACTGCTGTTGCAGTCAGGTAGAATATTACTGCTGTTGCAGTCAGGTAGAATAGTACTGCTGTTGCAGTCAGGTAGAATATTACTGCTGTTGCAGTCAGGTAGCATATTACTGCTGTTGCAGTCAGGTAGAATATTACTGCTGTTGAAGTCAGGTAGAATATTACTGCTGTTGCAGTCAGGTAGAATGGTACTGCTGTTGCAGAAAGGTAGAATATTACTGCTGTTGCAGTCAGGTAGAATATTACTGCTGTTGCAGTCAGGTAGAATATTACTGCTGTTGCAGTCAGGTAGAATATTACTGCTGTTGCAGTCAGGTAGAATATTACTGCTGTTGCAGTCAGGTAGAATATTACTGCTGTTGCAGTCAGGTGGCATATTACTGCTGTTGCAGTCAGGTAGAATATTACTGCTGTTGCAGTCAGGTAGCATATTACTGCTGTTGCAGTCAGGTAGCATAGTACTGCTGTTGCAGTCAGGTGGCATATTACTGCTGTTGCAGTCAGGTAGCATAGTACTGCTGTTGCAGTCAGGTGGCATAGTACTGCTGTTGCAGTCAGGTAGCATATTACTGCTGTTGCTGTCAGGTAGCATGGTACTGCTTTTGCAGTCAGGTAGCATGGTACTGCTGTTGCAGTCAGGTAGAATATTGCTGCTGTTGCAGTCAGGTAGTATATTACTGCTGTTGCAGTCAGGTAGCATGGTACTGCTGTTGCAGTCAGGTACCATGGTAATGCTGTTGCAGTCAGGTAGCATGGTACTGCTGTTGCAGTCAGTTGGCATAGTACTGCTGTTGCAGTCAGGTAGAATATTACTGCTGTTGCAGTCAGGTAGCATATTACTGCTGTTGCAGTCAGGTAGCATGGTACTGCTGTTGCAGTCAGGTAGCATGGTACTACTGTTGCAGTCAGGTAGCATGGTACTGCTGTTGCAGTCAGGTAGCATGGTACTGCTGTTGCAGTCAGGTAGCATGGTACTGCTGTTGCAGTCAGGTAGCATATTACTGCTGTTGCTGTCAGGTAGCATGGTACTGCTTTTGCAGTCAGGTAGCATGGTACTGCTGTTGCAGTCAGGTAGAATATTACTGCTGTTGCAGTCAGGTAGAATATTACTGCTGTTGCAGTCAGGTAGCATGGTACTGCTGTTGCAGTCAGGTACCATGGTAATGCTGTTGCAGTCAGGTAGCATGGTACTGCTGTTGCAGTCAGTTGGCATAGTACTGCTGTTGCAGTCAGGTAGAATATTACTGCTGTTGCAGTCAGGTAGCATATTACTGCTGTTGCAGTCAGGTAGCATGGTACTGCTGTTGCAGTCAGGTAGCATGGTACTACTGTTGCAGTCAGGTAGCATGGTACTGCTGTTGCAGTCAGGTAGCATGGTACTGCTGTTGCAGTCAGGTAGCATGGTACTGCTGTTGCAGTCAGGTAGCATATTACTGCTGTTGCAGTCAGGTAGAATATTACTGCTGTTGCAGTCAGGTAGAATATTACTGCTGTTGCAGTCAGGTAGCATATTACTGCTGTTGCAGTCAGGTAGCATATTACTGCTGTTGCAGTCAGGTAGCATGGTACTGCTGTTGCAGTCAGGTAGAATATTACTGCTGTTGCAGTCAGGTAGAATATTACTGCTGTTGCAGTCAGGTAGAATATTACTGCTGTTGCAGTCAGGTAGAATATTACTGCTGTTGCAGTCAGGTAGAATATTACTGCTGTTGCAGTCAGGTAGCATATTACTGCTGTTGCAGTCAGGTAGCATGGTACTGCTGTTGCAGTCAGGTAGCATGGTACTGCTGTTGCAGTCAGGTAGAATATTACTGCTGTTGCAGTCAGGTAGAATATTACTGCTGTTGCAGTCAGGTAGAATATTACTGCTGTTGCAGTCAGGTAGAATATTACTGCTGTTGCAGTCAGGTAGAATATTACTGCTGTTGCAGTCAGGTAGAATAGTACTGCTGTTGCAGTCAGGTAGAATAGTACTGCTGTTGCAGTCAGGTAGAATATTACTGCTGTTGCAGTCAGGTAGCATAGTACTGCTGTTGCAGTCAGGTAGCAATGTACTGCTGTTGCAGTCAGGTAGCATAGTACTGCTGTTGCAGTCAGGTAGCATAGTACTGCTGTTGCAGTCAGGTAGCATGGTATTGCTGTTGCAGTCAGGTAGAATATTACCGCTGTTGCAGTCAGGTAGCATAGTACTGCTGTTGCAGTCAGGTAGCATTGTACTGCTGTTGCAGTCAGGTAGCATATTACTGCTGTTGCAGTCAGGTAGCATATTACTGCTGTTGCAGTCAGGTGGCATAGTACTGCTGTTGCAGTCAGGTGGCAAAGTACTGCTGTTGCAGTCATGTAGAATATTACTGCTGTTGCAGTCAGGTAGCATATTACTGCTGTTGCAGTCAGGTAGCATGGTCCTGCTGTTGCAGTCAGGTAGCATGGTACTGCTGTTGCAGTCAGGTAGAATATTACTGCTGTTGCAGTCAGGTAGAATAGTACTGCTGTTGCAGTCAGGTAGAATATTACTGCTGTTGCAGTCAGGTAGCATATTACTGCTGTTGCAGTCAGGTAGAATATTACTGCTGTTGAAGTCAGGTAGAATATTACTGCTGTTGCAGTCAGGTAGAATGGTACTGCTGTTGCAGAAAGGTAGAATATTACTGCTGTTGCAGTCAGGTAGAATATTACTGCTGTTGCAGTCAGGTAGAATATTACTGCTGTTGCAGTCAGGTAGAATAGTACTGCTGTTGCAGTCAGGTAGAATAGTACTGCTGTTGCAGTCAGGTAGAATATTACTGCTGTTGCAGTCAGGTAGCATAGTACTGCTGTTGCAGTCAGGTAGCAATGTACTGCTGTTGCAGTCAGGTAGCATAGTACTGCTGTTGCAGTCAGGTAGCATAGTACTGCTGTTGCAGTCAGGTAGCATGGTACTGCTGTTGCAGTCAGGTAGAATATTACTGCTGTTGCAGTCAGGTAGAATAGTACTGCTGTTGCAGTCAGGTAGAATATTACTGCTGTTGCAGTCAGGTAGCATATTACTGCTGTTGCAGTCAGGTAGAATATTACTGCTGTTGAAGTCAGGTAGAATATTACTGCTGTTGCAGTCAGGTAGAATGGTACTGCTGTTGCAGAAAGGTAGAATATTACTGCTGTTGCAGTCAGGTAGAATATTACTGCTGTTGCAGTCAGGTAGAATATTACTGCTGTTGCAGTCAGGTAGAATAGTACTGCTGTTGCAGTCAGGTAGAATAGTACTGCTGTTGCAGTCAGGTAGAATATTACTGCTGTTGCAGTCAGGTAGCATAGTACTGCTGTTGCAGTCAGGTAGCAATGTACTGCTGTTGCAGTCAGGTAGCATAGTACTGCTGTTGCAGTCAGGTAGCAAGTACTGCTGTTGCAGTCAGGTAGCATAGTACTGCTGTTGCAGTCAGGTAGCAACGCTGTTGCAGTCAGGTAGCATGGTATGCTGTTGCAGTCAGGTAGAATATTACTGCTGTTGCAGTCAGGTAGCATAGTACTGCTGTTGCAGTCAGGTAGCATTGTACTGCTGTTGCAGTCAGGTAGCATATTACTGCTGTTGCAGTCAGGTAGCATATTACTGCTGTTGCAGTCAGGTGGCATAGTACTGCTGTTGCAGTCAGGTGGCAAAGTACTGCTGTTGCAGTCATGTAGAATATTACTGCTGTTGCAGTCAGGTAGCATATTACTGCTGTTGCAGTCAGGTAGCATGGTCCTGCTGTTGCAGTCAGGTAGCATGGTACTGCTGTTGCAGTCAGGTAGAATATCTGCTGTTGCAGTCAGGTAGAATATTACTGCTGTTGCAGTCAGGTAGAATAGTACTGCTGTTGCAGTCAGGTAGAATATTACTGCTGTTGCAGTCAGGTAGCATATTACTGCTGTTGCAGTCAGGTAGAATATTACTGCTGTTGAAGTCAGGTAGAATATTACTGCTGTTGCAGTCAGGTAGAATGGTACTGCTGTTGCAGAAAGGTAGAATATTACTGCTGTTGCAGTCAGGTAGAATATTACTGCTGTTGCAGTCAGGTAGAATATTACTGCTGTTGCAGTCAGGTAGAATATTACTGCTGTTGCAGTCAGGTAGAATATTACTGCTGTTGCAGTCAGGTAGAATATTACTGCTGTTGCAGTCAGGTGGCATAGTACTGCTGTTGCAGTCAGGTGGCATATTACTGCTGTTGCAGTCAGGTAGCATATTACTGCTGTTGCAGTCAGGTAGAATATTACTGCTGTTGCAGTCAGGTAGAATATTACTGCTGTTGCAGTCAGGTAGAATATTACTGCTGTTGCAGTCAGGTAGAATATTACTGCTGTTGCAGTCAGGTAGAATATTACTGCTGTTGCAGTCAGGTAGAATATTACTGCTTTTGCAGTCAGGTGGCATAGTACTGCTGTTGCAGTCAGGTGGCATATTACTGCTGTTGCAGTCAGGTGGCATAGTACTGCTGTTGCAGTCAGGTGGCATAGTACTGCTGTTGCAGTCAGGTAGCATATTACTGCTGTTGCTGTCAGGTAGCATGGTACTGCTTTTGCAGTCAGGTAGCATGGTACTGCTGTTGCAGTCAGGTAGAATATTACTGCTGTTGCAGTCAGGTAGAATATTACTGCTGTTGCAGTCAGGTAGCATGGTACTGCTGTTGCAGTCAGGTACCATGGTAATGCTGTTGCAGTCAGGTAGCATGGTACTGCTGTTGCAGTCAGTTGGCATAGTACTGCTGTTGCAGTCAGGTAGAATATTACTGCTGTTGCAGTCAGGTAGCATATTACTGCTGTTGCAGTCAGGTAGCATGGTACTGCTGTTGCAGTCAGGTAGCATGGTACTACTGTTGCAGTCAGGTAGCATGGTACTGCTGTTGCAGTCAGGTAGCATGGTACTGCTGTTGCAGTCAGGTAGCATGGTACTGCTGTTGCAGTCAGGTAGCATATTACTGCTGTTGCAGTCAGGTAGAATATTACTGCTGTTGCAGTCAGGTAGAATATTACTGCTGTTGCAGTCAGGTAGCATATTACTGCTGTTGCAGTCAGGTAGCATATTACTGCTGTTGCAGTCAGGTAGCATGGTACTGCTGTTGCAGTCAGGTAGAATATTACTGCTGTTGCAGTCAGGTAGAATATTACTGCTGTTGCAGTCAGGTAGAATATTACTGCTGTTGCAGTCAGGTAGAATATTACTGCTGTTGCAGTCAGGTAGAATATTACTGCTGTTGCAGTCAGGTAGCATATTACTGCTGTTGCAGTCAGGTAGCATGGTACTGCTGTTGCAGTCAGGTAGCATGGTACTGCTGTTGCAGTCAGGTAGAATATTACTGCTGTTGCAGTCAGGTAGAATATTACTGCTGTTGCAGTCAGGTAGAATATTACTGCTGTTGCAGTCAGGTAGAATATTACTGCTGTTGCAGTCAGGTAGAATATTACTGCTGTTGCAGTCAGGTAGAATAGTACTGCTGTTGCAGTCAGGTAGAATAGTACTGCTGTTGCAGTCAGGTAGAATATTACTGCTGTTGCAGTCAGGTAGCATAGTACTGCTGTTGCAGTCAGGTAGCATTGTACTGCTGTTGCAGTCAGGTAGCATAGTACTGCTGTTGCAGTCAGGTAGCATAGTACTGCTGTTGCAGTCAGGTAGCATGGTATTGCTGTTGCAGTCAGGTAGAATATTACTGCTGTTGCAGTCAGGTAGCATAGTACTGCTGTTGCAGTCAGGTAGCATATTACTGCTGTTGCAGTCAGGTAGAATATTACTGCTGTTGCAGTCAGGTAGCATATTACTGCTGTTGCAGTCAGGTGGCATAGTACTGCTGTTGCAGTCAGGTAGAATAGTACTGCTGTTGCAGTCAGGTAGAATATTACTGCTGTTGCAGTCAGGTAGCATATTACTGCTGTTGCAGTCAGGTAGCATGGTCCTGCTGTTGCAGTCAGGTAGCATGGTACTGCTGTTGCAGTCAGGTAGAATATTACTGCTGTTGCAGTCAGGTAGAATATTACTGCTGTTGCAGTCAGGTAGAATATTACTGCTGTTGCAGTCAGGTAGCATATTACTGCTGTTGCAGTCAGGTAGAATATTACTGCTGTTGCAGTCAGGTAGAATATTACTGCTGTTGCAGTCAGGTAGCATGGTACTGCTGTTGCAGTCAGGTAGAATATTACTGCTGTTGCAGTCAGGTAGAATATTACTGCTGTTGCAGTCAGGTAGAATATTACTGCTGTTGCAGTCAGGTAGAATATTACTGCTGTTGCAGTCAGGTAGAATATTACTGCTGTTGCAGTCAGGTAGAATATTACTGCTGTTGCAGTCAGGTAGCATATTACTGCTGTTGCAGTCAGGTAGAATATTACTGCTGTTGCAGTCAGGTAGAATATTACTGCTGTTGCAGTCAGGTAGAATATTACTGCTGTTGCAGTCAGGTAGAATATTACTGCTGTTGCAGTCAGGTAGAATAGTACTGCTGTTGCAGTCAGGTAGCATAGTACTGCTGTTGCAGTCAGGTAGCATATTACTGCTGTTGCAGTCAGGTAGCATAGTACTGCTGTTGCAGTCAGGTAGCATAGTACTGCTGTTGCAGTCAGGTAGCATATTACTGCTGTTGCAGTCAGGTAGCATATTACTGCTGTTGCAGTCAGGTAGCATATTACTGCTGTTGCAGTCAGGTAGCATAGTACTGCTGTTGCAGTCAGGTAGAATATTACTGCTGTTGCAGTCAGGTAGAATATTACTGCTGTTGCAGTCAGGTAGCATAGTACTGCTGTTGCAGTCAGGTAGCATAGTACTGCTGTTGCAGTCAGGTAGCATATTACTGCTGTTGCAGTCAGGTAGCATATTACTGCTGTTGCAGTCAGGTAGCATAGTACTGCTGTTGCAGTCAGGTAGCATATTACTGCTGTTGCAGTCAGGTAGCATGGTACTGCTGTTGCAGTCAGGTAGCATATTACTGCTGTTGCAGTCAGGTAGAATATTACTGCTGTTGCAGTCAGGTAGCATATTACTGCTGTTGCAGTCAGGTAGCATGGTACTGCTGTTGCAGTCAGGTAGCATGGTACTGCTGTTGCAGTCAGGTAGCATGGTACTGCTGTTGCAGTCAGGTAGAATATTACTGCTGTTGCAGTCAGGTAGAATATTACTGCTGTTGCAGTCAGGTAGCATATTACTGCTGTTGCAGTCAGGTAGCATATTACTGCTGTTGCAGTCAGGTAGCATAGTACTGCTGTTGCAGTCAGGTAGAATATTACTGCTGTTGCAGTCAGGTAGCATATTACTGCTGTTGCAGTCAGGTAGCATGGTACTGCTGTTGCAGTCAGGTAGCATGGTACTGCTGTTGCAGTCAGGTAGCATAGTACTGCTGTTGCAGTCAGGTAGCATGGTACTGCTGTTGCAGTCAGGTAGAATATTACTGCTGTTGCAGTCAGGTAGAATATTACTGCTGTTGCAGTCAGGTAGAATATTACTGCTGTTGCAGTCAGGTAGCATATTACTGCTGTTGCAGTCAGGTAGCATATTACTGCTGTTGCAGTCAGGTAGCATATTACTGCTGTTGCAGTCAGGTAGCATGGTACTGCTGTTGCAGTCAGGTAGCATATTACTGCTGTTGCAGTCAGGTAGCATATTACTGCTGTTGCAGTCAGGTAGAATATTACTGCTGTTGCAGTCAGGTAGAATATTACTGCTGTTGCAGTCAGGTAGCATATTACTGCTGTTGCAGTCAGGTAGCATATTACTGCTGTTGCAGTCAGGTAGCATGGTACTGCTGTTGCAGTCAGGTAGAATATTACTGCTGTTGCAGTCAGGTAGAATATTACTGCTGTTGCAGTCAGGTAGAATATTACTGCTGTTGCAGTCAGGTAGAATATTACTGCTGTTGCAGTCAGGTAGAATATTACTGCTGTTGCAGTCAGGTAGCATATTACTGCTGTTGCAGTCAGGTAGCATAGTACTGCTGTTGCAGTCAGGTAGCATAGTACTGCTGTTGCAGTCAGGTAGAATATTACTGCTGTTGCAGTCAGGTAGAATATTACTGCTGTTGCAGTCAGGTAGAATATTACTGCTGTTGCAGTCAGGTAGAATATTACTGCTGTTGCAGTCAGGTAGAATATTACTGCTGTTGCAGTCAGGTAGCATAGTACTGCTGTTGCAGTCAGGTAGCATAGTACTGCTGTTGCAGTCAGGTAGCATAGTACTGCTGTTGCAGTCAGGTAGCATAGTACTGCTGTTGCAGTCAGGTAGCATATTACTGCTGTTGCAGTCAGGTAGCATATTACTGCTGTTGCAGTCAGGTAGCATAGTACTGCTGTTGCAGTCAGGTAGAATATTACTGCTGTTGCAGTCAGGTAGAATATTACTGCTGTTGCAGTCAGGTAGCATAGTACTGCTGTTGCAGTCAGGTAGCATGGTACTGCTGTTGCAGTCAGGTAGCATAGTACTGCTGTTGCAGGTCAGGTAGCAATATTACTGCTGTTGCAGTCAGGTAGAATATTACTGCTGTTGCAGTCAGGTAGCATAGTACTGCTGTTGCAGTCAGTAGCATGGTACTGCTGTTGCAGTCAGGTAGGTACTGCTGTTGCAGTCAGGTAGCATGGTACTGCTGTTGCAGTCAGGTAGCATAGTACTGCTGTTGCAGTCAGGTAGAATATTACTGCTGTTGCAGTCAGGTAGAATATTACTGCTGTTGCAGTCAGGTAGCATAGTACTGCTGTTGCAGTCAGGTAGCATGGTACTGCTGTTGCAGTCAGGTAGCATGGTACTGCTGTTGCAGTCAGGTAGCATAGTACTGCTGTTGCAGTCAGGTAGCATAGTACTGCTGTTGCAGTCAGGTAGCATATTACTGCTGTTGCAGTCAGGTAGAATATTACTGCTGTTGCAGTCAGGTAGAATATTACTGCTGTTGCAGTCAGGTAGCATATTACTGCTGTTGCAGTCAGGTAGCATATTACTGCTGTTGCAGTCAGGTAGCATGGTACTGCTGTTGCAGTCAGGTAGAATATTACTGCTGTTGCAGTCAGGTAGAATATTACTGCTGTTGCAGTCAGGTAGAATATTACTGCTGTTGCAGTCAGGTAGCATAGTACTGCTGTTGCAGTCAGGTAGAATATTACTGCTGTTGCAGTCAGGTAGAATATTACTGCTGTTGCAGTCAGGTAGCATATTACTGCTGTTGCAGTCAGGTAGCATGGTACTGCTGTTGCAGTCAGGTAGAATATTACTGCTGTTGCAGTCAGGTAGAATATTACTGCTGTTGCAGTCAGGTAGAATATTACTGCTGTTGCAGTCAGGTAGAATATTACTGCTGTTGCAGTCAGGTAGAATATTACTGCTGTTGCAGTCAGGTAGAATAGTACTGCTGTTGCAGTCAGGTAGCATATTACTGCTGTTGCAGTCAGGTAGCATAGTACTGCTGTTGCAGTCAGGTAGCATAGTACTGCTGTTGCAGTCAGGTAGCATAGTACTGCTGTTGCAGTCAGGTAGCATATACTGCTGTTGCAGTCAGGTAGATTATGCTGTTGCAGTCAGGTAGCATATTACTGCTGTTGCAGTCAGGTAGCATATTACTGCTGTTGCAGTCAGGTAGCATATTACTGCTGTTGCAGTCAGGTGGCATAGTACTGCTGTTGCAGTCAGGTAGAATATTACTGCTGTTGCAGTCAGGTAGAATATTACTGCTGTTGCAGTCAGGTAGCATATTACTGCTGTTGCAGTCAGGTAGCATGGTACTGCTGTTGCAGTCAGGTAGCATGGTACTGCTGTTGCAGTCAGGTAGAATATTACTGCTGTTGCAGTCAGGTAGAATATTACTGCTGTTGCAGTCAGGTAGCATATTACTGCTGTTGCAGTCAGGTAGAATATTACTGCTGTTGCAGTCAGGTAGAATATTACTGCTGTTGCAGTCAGGTAGAATATTACTGCTGTTGCAGTCAGGTAGCATGGTACTGCTGTTGCAGTCAGGTAGAATATTACTGCTGTTGCAGTCAGGTAGAATATTACTGCTGTTGCAGTCAGGTAGAATATTACTGCTGTTGCAGTCAGGTAGAATATTACTGCTGTTGCAGTCAGGTAGAATATTACTGCTGTTGCAGTCAGGTAGAATATTACTGCTGTTGCAGTCAGGTAGCATATTACTGCTGTTGCAGTCAGGTAGCATAGTACTGCTGTTGCAGTCAGGTAGCATAGTACTGCTGTTGCAGTCAGGTAGCATAGTACTGCTGTTGCAGTCAGGTAGCATAGTACTGCTGTTGCAGTCAGGTAGAATATTACTGCTGTTGCAGTCAGGTAGCATAGTACTGCTGTTGCAGTCAGGTAGCATGGTACTGCTGTTGCAGTCAGGTAGCATGGTACTGCTGTTGCAGTCAGGTAGCATAGTACTGCTGTTGCAGTCAGGTAGCATGGTACTGCTGTTGCAGTCAGGTAGCATGGTACTGCTGTTGCAGTCAGGTAGCATGGTACTGCTGTTGCAGTCAGGTAGATTACTCTGTTGCAGTCAGGTAGCATGTACTGCTGTTGCAGTCAGGTAGCATGTACTGCTGTTGCAGTCAGGTAGCATGTACTGCTGTTGCAGTCAGGTGATATACTGCTGTTGCAGTCAGGTGAAATTACTGCTGTTGCAGTCAGGTAGAATATTACTGCTGTTGCAGTCAGGTAGCATATTACTGCTGTTGCAGTCAGGTAGCATATACTGCTGTTGCAGTCAGGTAGCATGGTACTGCTGTTGCAGTCAGGTAGAATATTACTGCTGTTGCAGTCAGGTAGAATATTACTGCTGTTGCAGTCAGGTAGAATATTACTGCTGTTGCAGTCAGGTAGCATATTACTGCTGTTGCAGTCAGGTAGAATATTACTGCTGTTGCAGTCAGGTAGCATATTACTGCTGTTGCAGTCAGGTAGCATGGTACTGCTGTTGCAGTCAGGTAGCATGGTACTGCTGTTGCAGTCAGGTAGAATATTACTGCTGTTGCAGTCAGGTAGAATATTACTGCTGTTGCAGTCAGGTAGAATATTACTGCTGTTGCAGTCAGGTAGAATATTACTGCTGTTGCAGTCAGGTAGAATATTACTGCTGTTGCAGTCAGGTAGAATATTACTGCTGTTGCAGTCAGGTAGCATAGTACTGCTGTTGCAGTCAGGTAGCATAGTACTGCTGTTGCAGTCAGGTAGCATAGTACTGCTGTTGCAGTCAGGTAGCATAGTACTGCTGTTGCAGTCAGGTAGCATAGTACTGCTGTTGCAGTCAGGTAGCATAGTACTGCTGTTGCAGTCAGGTAGCATAGTACTGCTGTTGCAGTCAGGTAGAATATTACTGCTGTTGCAGTCAGGTAGAATATTACTGCTGTTGCAGTCAGGTAGCATATTACTGCTGTTGCAGTCAGGTAGCATAGTACTGCTGTTGCAGTCAGGTAGCATAGTACTGCTGTTGCAGTCAGGTAGCATGGTACTGCTGTTGCAGTCAGGTAGAATATTACTGCTGTTGCAGTCAGGTAGAATATTACTGCTGTTGCAGTCAGGTAGCATATTACTGCTGTTGCAGTCAGGTAGCATAGTACTGCTGTTGCAGTCAGGTAGCATAGTACTGCTGTTGCAGTCAGGTAGAATATTACTGCTGTTGCAGTCAGGTAGAATATTACTGCTGTTGCAGTCAGGTAGCATATTACTGCTGTTGCAGTCAGGTAGAATATTACTGCTGTTGCAGTCAGGTAGCATATTACTGCTGTTGCAGTCAGGTAGCAAATTACTGCTGTTGCAGTCAGGTAGCATGGTACTGCTGTTGCAGTCAGGTAGAATATTACTGCTGTTGCAGTCAGGTAGCATATTACTGCTGTTGCAGTCAGGTAGCATATTACTGCTGTTGCAGTCAGGTAGCATATTACTGCTGTTGCAGTCAGGTGGCATAGTACTGCTGTTGCAGTCAGGTGGCAAAGTACTGCTGTTGCAGTCATGTAGAATATTACTGCTGTTGCAGTCAGGTAGCATATTACTGCTGTTGCAGTCAGGTAGCATGGTCCTGCTGTTGCAGTCAGGTAGCATGGTACTGCTGTTGCAGTCAGGTAGAATATTACTGCTGTTGCAGTCAGGTAGAATATTACTGCTGTTGCAGTCAGGTAGAATATTACTGCTGTTGCAGTCAGGTAGCATATTACTGCTGTTGCAGTCAGGTAGAATATTACTGCTGTTGCAGTCAGGTAGAATATTACTGCTGTTGCAGTCAGGTAGAATGGTACTGCTGTTGCAGTCAGGTAGAATATTACTGCTGTTGCAGTCAGGTAGAATATTACTGCTGTTGCAGTCAGGTAGAATATTACTGCTGTTGCAGTCAGGTAGAATATTACTGCTGTTGCAGTCAGGTAGAATATTACTGCTGTTGCAGTCAGGTAGAATATTACTGCTGTTGCAGTCAGGTAGAATATTACTGCTGTTGCAGTCAGGTAGAATATTACTGCTGTTGCAGTCAGGTAGCATATTACTGCTGTTGCAGTCAGGTGGCATAGTACTGCTGTTGCAGTCAGGTAGCATATTACTGCTGTTGCAGTCAGGTAGCATAGTACTGCTGTTGCAGTCAGGTAGCATAGTACTGCTGTTGCAGTCAGGTAGCATATTACTGCTGTTGCGTCAGGTAGCATGGTACTGCTGTTGCAGTCAGGTAGAATATTACTGCTGTTGCAGTCAGGTAGAATATTACTGCTGTTGCAGTCAGGTAGAATATTACTGCTGTTGCAGTCAGGTAGCATGGTACTGCTGTTGCAGTCAGGTAGCATGGTACTGCTGTTGCAGTCAGGTAGCATAGTACTGCTGTTGCAGTCAGGTAGCATATTACTGCTGTTGCAGTCAGGTAGCATATTACTGCTGTTGCAGTCAGGTAGCATGGTACTGCTGTTGCAGTCAGGTAGCATGGTACTGCTGTTGCAGTCAGGTAGCATGGTACTGCTGTTGCAGTCAGGTAGCATGGTACTGCTGTTGCAGTCAGGTAGCATGGTACTGCTGTTGCAGTCAGGTAGCATATTACTGCTGTTGCAGTCAGGTAGAATATTACTGCTGTTGCAGTCAGGTAGAATATTACTGCTGTTGCAGTCAGGTAGCATATTACTGCTGTTGCAGTCAGGTAGCATATTACTGCTGTTGCAGTCAGGTAGCATAGTACTGCTGTTGCAGTCAGGTAGCATATTACTGCTGTTGCAGTCAGGTAGAATATTACTGCTGTTGCAGTCAGGTAGAATATTACTGCTGTTGCAGTCAGGTAGAATATTACTGCTGTTGCAGTCAGGTAGAATATTACTGCTGTTGCAGTCAGGTAGAATATTACTGCTGTTGCAGTCAGGTAGCATATTACTGCTGTTGCAGTCAGGTAGCATGGTACTGCTGTACTGCAGTCAGGTAGCATGGCAGTCAGGTAGCATGGTACTGCTGTTGCAGTCAGGTAGAATATTACTGCTGTTGCAGTCAGGTAGAATATTACTGCTGTTGCAGTCAGGTAGAATATTACTGCTGTTGCAGTCAGGTAGAATATTACTGCTGTTGCAGTCAGGTAGAATATTACTGCTGTTGCAGTCAGGTAGAATAGTACTGCTGTTGCAGTCAGGTAGAATAGTACTGCTGTTGCAGTCAGGTAGAATATTACTGCTGTTGCAGTCAGGTAGCATAGTACTGCTGTTGCAGTCAGGTAGCATTGTACTGCTGTTGCAGTCAGGTAGCATAGTACTGCTGTTGCAGTCAGGTAGCATAGTACTGCTGTTGCAGTCAGGTAGCATGGTATTGCTGTTGCAGTCAGGTAGAATATTACTGCTGTTGCAGTCAGGTAGAATATTACTGCTGTTGCAGTCAGGTAGCATATTACTGCTGTTGCAGTCAGGTAGAATATTACTGCTGTTGCAGTCAGGTAGCATAGTACTGCTGTTGCAGTCAGGTAGAATATTACTGCTGTTGCAGTCAGGTGGCATAGTAATGCTGTTGCAGTCAGGTGGCATAGTACTGCTGTTGCAGTCATGTAGAATATTACTGCTGTTGCAGTCAGGTAGAATATTACTGCTGTTGCAGTCAGGTAGCATATTACTGCTGTTGCAGTCAGGTAGCATGGTCCTGCTGTTGCAGTCAGGTAGCATGGTACTGCTGTTGCAGTCAGGTAGAATATTACTGCTGTTGCAGTCAGGTAGAATATTACTGCTGTTGCAGTCAGGTAGAATATTACTGCTGTTGCAGTCAGGTAGCATATTACTGCTGTTGCAGTCAGGTAGAATATTACTGCTGTTGCAGTCAGGTAGCATATTACTGCTGTTGCAGTCAGGTAGCATGGTACTGCTGTTGCAGTCAGGAAGAATATTACTGCTGTTGCAGTCAGGTAGAATATTACTGCTGTTGCAGTCAGGTAGGATATTACTGCTGTTGCAGTCAGGTAGAATATTACTGCTGTTGCAGTCAGGTAGAATATTACTGCTGTTGCAGTCAGGTAGAATATTAATGCTGTTGCAGTCAGGTAGAATATTAATGCTGTTGCAGTCAGGTAGAATATTAATGCTGTTGCAGTCAGGTAGAATATTACTGCTGTTGCAGTCAGGTAGCATGGTACTGCTGTTGCAGTCAGGTAGCATAGTACTGCTGTTGCAGTCAGGTAGCATAGTACTGCTGTTGCAGTCAGGTAGCATAGTACTGCTGTTGCAGTCAGGTAGCATAGTACTGCTGTTGCAGTCAGGTAGCATATTACTGCTGTTGCAGTCAGGTAGCATAGTACTGCTGTTGCAGTCAGGTAGCATGGTACTGCTGTTGCAGTCAGGTAGCATGGTACTGCTGTTGCAGTCAGGTAGCATGGTACTGCTGTTGCAGTCAGGTAGGATGGTACTGCTGTTGCAGTCAGGTAGCATGGTACTGCTGTTGCAGTCAGGTAGCATGGTACTGCTGTTGCAGTCAGGTAGCATAGTACTGCTGTTGCAGTCAGGTAGCATAGTACTGCTGTTGCAGTCAGGTAGCATAGTACTGCTGTTGCAGTCAGGTAGCATAGTACTGCTGTTGCAGTCAGGTAGAATATTACTGCTGTTGCAGTCAGGTAGAATATTACTGCTGTTGCAGTCAGGTAGAATATTACTGCTGTTGCAGTCAGGTAGAATATTAATGCTGTTGCATTCAGGTAGAATAGTATTGCTGTTGCAGTCAGGTAGCATATTACTGCTGTTGCAGTCAGGTAGCATAGTACTGCTGTTGCAGTCAGGTAGCATAGTACTGCAGTTGCAGTCAGGTAGCATAGTACTGCTGTTGCAGTCAGGTAGCATATTACTGCTGTTGCAGTCAGGTAGAATATTACTGCTGTTGCAGTCAGGTAGAATATTACTGCTGTTGCAGTCAGGTAGAATATTACTGCTGTTGCAGTCAGGTAGAATATTACTGCTGTTGCAGTCAGGTAGCATAGTACTGCTGTTGCAGTCAGGTAGCATAGTACTGCTGTTGCAGACAGGTGGCATAGTACTGCTGTTGCAGTCAGGTAGCATATTACTGCTGTTGCAGTCAGGTAGCATAGTACTGCTGTTGCAGTCAGGTAGCATATTACTGCTGTTGCAGTCAGGTAGCATGGTACTGCTGTTGCAGTCAGGTAGAATATTACTGCTGTTGCAGTCAGGTAGATATTACTGCTGTTGCAGTCAGGTAGCATGGTACTGCTGTTGCAGTCAGGTAGCATGGTACTGCTGTTGCAGTCAGGTAGCATGGTACTGCTGTTGCAGTCAGGTAGCATAGTACTGCTGTTGCAGTCAGGTAGCATAGTACTGCTGTTGCAGTCAGGTAGCATAGTACTGCTGTTGCAGTCAGGTAGCATAGTACTGCTGTTGCAGTCAGGTAGAATATTACTGCTGTTGCAGTCAGGTAGAATATTACTGCTGTTGCAGTCAGGTAGAATATTACTGCTGTTGCAGTCAGGTAGAATATTACTGCTGTTGCAGTCAGGTAGAATAGTACTGCTGTTGCAGTCAGGTAGCATATTACTGCTGTTGCAGTCAGGTAGAATAGTACTGCTGTTGCAGTCAGGTAGCATAGTACTGCTGTTGCAGTCAGGTAGCATAGTACTGCTGTTGCAGTCAGGTAGCATATTACTGCTGTTGCAGTCAGGTAGCATAGTACTGCTGTTGCAGTCAGGTAGAATATTACTGCTGTTGCAGTCAGGTAGAATATTACTGCTGTTGCAGTCAGGTAGCATATTACTGCTGTTGCAGTCAGGTAGCATGGTACTGCTGTTGCAGTCAGGTAGCATGGTACTGCTGTTGCAGTCAGGTAGAATATTACTGCTGTTGCAGTCAGGTAGAATATTACTGCTGTTGCAGTCAGGTAGAATATTACTGCTGTTGCAGTCAGGTAGCATATTACTGCTGTTGCAGTCAGGTAGAATATTACTGCTGTTGCAGTCAGGTAGCATATTACTGCTGTTGCAGTCAGGTAGCATGGTACTGCTGTTGCAGTCAGGTAGAATATTACTGCTGTTGCAGTCAGGTAGAATATTACTGCTGTTGCAGTCAGGTAGGATATTACTGCTGTTGCAGTCAGGTAGAATATTACTGCTGTTGCAGTCAGGTAGAATATTACTGCTGTTGCAGTCAGGTAGAATATTACTGCTGTTGCAGTCAGGTAGAATATTACTGCTGTTGCAGTCAGGTAGAATATTACTGCTGTTGCAGTCAGGTAGCATATTACTGCTGTTGCAGTCAGGTAGCATATTACTGCTGTTGCAGTCAGGTAGCATATTACTGCTGTTGCAGTCAGGTGGCATAGTACTGCTGTTGCAGTCAGGTGGCAAAGCTGTTGCAGTCAGGTAGCATGGTACTGCTGTTGCAGTCAGGTAGCATGGTACTACTGTTGCAGTCAGGTAGCATGGTACTGCTGTTGCAGTCAGGTAGCATGGTACTGCTGTTGCAGTCAGGTAGCATGGTACTGCTGTTGCAGTCAGGTAGCATATTACTGCTGTTGCAGTCAGGTAGAATATTACTGCTGTTGCAGTCAGGTAGAATATTACTGCTGTTGCAGTCAGGTAGCATATTACTGCTGTTGCAGTCAGGTAGCATATTACTGCTGTTGCAGTCAGGTAGCATGGTACTGCTGTTGCAGTCAGGTAGAATATTACTGCTGTTGCAGTCAGGTAGAATATTACTGCTGTTGCAGTCAGGTAGAATATTACTGCTGTTGCAGTCAGGTAGAATATTACTGCTGTTGCAGTCAGGTAGAATATTACTGCTGTTGCAGTCAGGTAGAATATTACTGCTGTTGCAGTCAGGTAGCATGGTACTGCTGTTGCAGTCAGGTAGCATGGTACTGCTGTTGCAGTCAGGTAGAATATTACTGCTGTTGCAGTCAGGTAGAATATTACTGCTGTTGCAGTCAGGTAGAATATTACTGCTGTTGCAGTCAGGTAGAATATTACTGCTGTTGCAGTCAGGTAGAATATTACTGCTGTTGCAGTCAGGTAGAATAGTACTGCTGTTGCAGTCAGGTAGAATAGTACTGCTGTTGCAGTCAGGTAGCATAGTACTGCTGTTGCAGTCAGGTAGCATATTACTGCTGTTGCAGTCAGGTAGCATAGTACTGCTGTTGCAGTCAGGTGGCATAGTACTGCTGTTGCAGTCAGGTAGCATATTACTGCTGTTGCTGTCAGGTAGCATGGTACTGCTTTTGCAGTCAGGTAGCATGGTACTGCTGTTGCAGTCAGGTAGAATATTACTGCTGTTGCAGTCAGGTAGAATATTACTGCTGTTGCAGTCAGGTAGCATGGTACTGCTGTTGCAGTCAGGTACCATGGTAATGCTGTTGCAGTCAGGTAGCATGGTACTGCTGTTGCAGTCAGGTGGCATAGTACTGCTGTTGCAGTCAGGTAGAATATTACTGCTGTTGCAGTCAGGTAGCATATTACTGCTGTTGCAGTCAGGTAGCATGGTACTGCTGTTGCAGTCAGGTAGCATGGTACTACTGTTGCAGTCAGGTAGCATGGTACTGCTGTTGCAGTCAGGTAGCATGGTACTGCTGTTGCAGTCAGGTAGCATGGTACTGCTGTTGCAGTCAGGTAGCATATTACTGCTGTTGCAGTCAGGTAGAATATTACTGCTGTTGCAGTCAGGTAGAATATTACTGCTGTTGCAGTCAGGTAGCATATTACTGCTGTTGCAGTCAGGTAGCATATTACTGCTGTTGCAGTCAGGTAGCATGGTACTGCTGTTGCAGTCAGGTAGAATATTACTGCTGTTGCAGTCAGGTAGAATATTACTGCTGTTGCAGTCAGGTAGAATATTACTGCTGTTGCAGTCAGGTAGAATATTACTGCTGTTGCAGTCAGGTAGAATATTACTGCTGTTGCAGTCAGGTAGCATATTACTGCTGTTGCAGTCAGGTAGCATGGTACTGCTGTTGCAGTCAGGTAGCATGGTACTGCTGTTGCAGTCAGGTAGAATATTACTGCTGTTGCAGTCAGGTAGAATATTACTGCTGTTGCAGTCAGGTAGAATATTACTGCTGTTGCAGTCAGGTAGAATATTACTGCTGTTGCAGTCAGGTAGAATAGTACTGCTGTTGCAGTCAGGTAGAATAGTACTGCTGTTGCAGTCAGGTAGAATATTACTGCTGTTGCAGTCAGGTAGCATAGTACTGCTGTTGCAGTCAGGTAGCATTGTACTGCTGTTGCAGTCAGGTAGCATAGTACTGCTGTTGCAGTCAGGTAGCATAGTACTGCTGTTGCAGTCAGGTAGCATGGTATTGCTGTTGCAGTCAGGTAGAATATTACTGCTGTTGCAGTCAGGTAGAATATTACTGCTGTTGCAGTCAGGTAGCATATTACTGCTGTTGCAGTCAGGTAGAATATTACTGCTGTTGCAGTCAGGTGGCATAGTAATGCTGTTGCAGTCAGGTGGCATAGTACTGCTGTTGCAGTCATGTAGAATATTACTGCTGTTGCAGTCAGGTAGAATATTACTGCTGTTGCAGTCAGGTAGCATATTACTGCTGTTGCAGTCAGGTAGCATGGTCCTGCTGTTGCAGTCAGGTAGCATGGTACTGCTGTTGCAGTCAGGTAGAATATTACTGCTGTTGCAGTCAGGTAGAATATTACTGCTGTTGCAGTCAGGTAGAATATTACTGCTGTTGCAGTCAGGTAGCATATTACTGCTGTTGCAGTCAGGTAGAATATTACTGCTGTTGCAGTCAGGTAGCATATTACTGCTGTTGCAGTCAGGTAGCATGGTACTGCTGTTGCAGTCAGGAAGAATATTACTGCTGTTGCAGTCAGGTAGAATATTACTGCTGTTGCAGTCAGGTAGGATATTACTGCTGTTGCAGTCAGGTAGAATATTACTGCTGTTGCAGTCAGGTAGAATATTACTGCTGTTGCAGTCAGGTAGAATATTAATGCTGTTGCAGTCAGGTAGAATATTAATGCTGTTGCAGTCAGGTAGAATATTAATGCTGTTGCAGTCAGGTAGAATATTACTGCTGTTGCAGTCAGGTAGCATGGTACTGCTGTTGCAGTCAGGTAGCATAGTACTGCTGTTGCAGTCAGGTAGCATAGTACTGCTGTTGCAGTCAGGTAGCATAGTACTGCTGTTGCAGTCAGGTAGCATAGTACTGCTGTTGCAGTCAGGTAGCATATTACTGCTGTTGCAGTCAGGTAGCATAGTACTGCTGTTGCAGTCAGGTAGCATGGTACTGCTGTTGCAGTCAGGTAGCATGGTACTGCTGTTGCAGTCAGGTAGCATGGTACTGCTGTTGCAGTCAGGTAGGATGGTACTGCTGTTGCAGTCAGGTAGCATGGTACTGCTGTTGCAGTCAGGTAGCATGGTACTGCTGTTGCAGTCAGGTAGCATAGTACTGCTGTTGCAGTCAGGTAGCATAGTACTGCTGTTGCAGTCAGGTAGCATAGTACTGCTGTTGCAGTCAGGTAGCATAGTACTGCTGTTGCAGTCAGGTAGAATATTACTGCTGTTGCAGTCAGGTAGAATATTACTGCTGTTGCAGTCAGGTAGAATATTACTGCTGTTGCAGTCAGGTAGAATATTAATGCTGTTGCATTCAGGTAGAATAGTATTGCTGTTGCAGTCAGGTAGCATATTACTGCTGTTGCAGTCAGGTAGCATAGTACTGCTGTTGCAGTCAGGTAGCATAGTACTGCAGTTGCAGTCAGGTAGCATAGTACTGCTGTTGCAGTCAGGTAGCATATTACTGCTGTTGCAGTCAGGTAGAATATTACTGCTGTTGCAGTCAGGTAGAATATTACTGCTGTTGCAGTCAGGTAGAATATTACTGCTGTTGCAGTCAGGTAGAATATTACTGCTGTTGCAGTCAGGTAGCATAGTACTGCTGTTGCAGTCAGGTAGCATAGTACTGCTGTTGCAGACAGGTGGCATAGTACTGCTGTTGCAGTCAGGTAGCATATTACTGCTGTTGCAGTCAGGTAGCATATTACTGCTGTTGCAGTCAGGTAGAATATTACTGCTGTTGCAGTCAGGTAGCATGGTACTGCTGTTGCAGTCAGGTAGAATATTACTGCTGTTGCAGTCAGGTAGAATATTACTGCTGTTGCAGTCAGGTAGCATATTACTGCTGTTGCAGTCAGGTGGCATATTACTGCTGTTGCAGTCAGGTAGAATATATCTGCTGTTGCAGTCAGGTAGAATATTACTGCTGTTGCAGTCAGGTAGCATGGTACTGCTGTTGCAGTCAGGTAGCATGGTACTGCTGTTGCAGTCAGGTAGAATATTACTGCTGTTGCAGTCAGGTAGAATATTACTGCTGTTGCAGTCAGGTAGAATATTACTGCTGTTGCAGTCAGGTAGCATGGTACTGCTGTTGCAGTCAGGTAGAATATTACTGCTGTTGCAGTCAGGTAGAATATTACTGCTGTTGCAGTCAGGTAGAATATTACTGCTGTTGCAGTCAGGTAGAATATTACTGCTGTTGCAGTCAGGTAGAATATTAATGCTGTTGCATTCAGGTAGAATAGTATTGCTGTTGCAGTCAGGTAGCATATTACTGCTGTTGCAGTCAGGTAGCATAGTACTGCTGTTGCAGTCAGGTAGCATAGTACTGCAGTTGCAGTCAGGTAGCATAGTACTGCTGTTGCAGTCAGGTAGCATATTACTGCTGTTGCAGTCAGGTAGAATATTACTGCTGTTGCAGTCAGGTAGAATATTACTGCTGTTGCAGTCAGGTAGAATATTACTGCTGTTGCAGTCAGGTAGAATATTACTGCTGTTGCAGTCAGGTAGCATATTACTGCTGTTGCAGTCAGGTGGCATATTACTGCTGTTGCAGTCAGGTAGAATATATCTGCTGTTGCAGTCAGGTAGAATATTACTGCTGTTGCAGTCAGGTAGCATAGTACTGCTGTTGCAGTCAGGTAGCATGGTACTGCTGTTGCAGTCAGGTAGAATATTACTGCTGTTGCAGTCAGGTAGAATATTACTGCTGTTGCAGTCAGGTAGAATATTACTGCTGTTGCAGTCAGGTAGCATGTACTGCTGTTGCAGTCAGGTAGCATATTACTGCTGTTGCAGTCAGGTAGAATATTACTGCTGTTGCAGTCAGGTAGAATATTACTGCTGTTGCAGTCAGGTAGAATTACTGCTGTTGCAGCAGGTAGAATCGTACTGCTGTTGCAGTCAGGTAGAATATTACTGCTGTTGCAGTCAGGTAGAATATTACTGCTGTTGCAGTCAGGTAGCATATTACTGCTGTTGCAGTCAGGTAGCATATTACTGCTGTTGCAGTCAGGTAGAATATATCTGCTGTTGCAGTCAGGTAGAATATTACTGCTGTTGCAGTCAGGTAGCATGGTACTGCTGTTGCAGTCAGGTAGCATGGTACTGCTGTTGCAGTCAGGTAGAATATTACTGCTGTTGCAGTCAGGTAGAATATTACTGCTGTTGCAGTCAGGTAGAATATTACTGCTGTTGCAGTCAGGTAGCATGGTACTGCTGTTGCAGTCAGGTAGAATATTACTGCTGTTGCAGTCAGGTAGCATATTACTGCTGTTGCAGTCAGGTAGCATATTACTGCTGTTGCAGTCAGGTAGCATAGTACTGCTGTTGCAGTCAGGTAGAATATTACTGCTGTTGCAGTCAGGTAGCATATTACTGCTGTTGCAGTCAGGTAGCATAGTACTGCTGTTGCAGTCAGGTAGCATATTACTGCTGTTGCAGTCAGGTAGCATATTACTGCTGTTGCAGTCAGGTAGAATATTACTGCTGTTGCAGTCAGGTAGAATATTACTGCTGTTGCAGTCAGGTAGAATATTACTGCTGTTGCAGTCAGGTAGAATATTACTGCTGTTGCAGTCAGGTAGAATATTACTGCTGTTGCAGTCAGGTGGCATATTACTGCTGTTGCAGTCAGGTAGAATATTACTGCTGTTGCAGTCAGGTAGAATATTACTGCTGTTGCAGTCAGGTAGCATGGTACTGCTGTTGCAGTCAGGTAGCATGGTACTGCTGTTGCAGTCAGGTAGAATATTACTGCTGTTGCAGTCAGGTAGAATATTACTGCTGTTGCAGTCAGGTAGAATATTACTGCTGTTGCAGTCAGGTAGCATGGTACTGCTGTTGCAGTCAGGTAGAATATTACTGCTGTTGCAGTCAGGTAGAATATTACTGCTGTTGCAGTCAGGTAGAATATTACTGCTGTTGCAGTCAGGTAGAATATTACTGCTGTTGCAGTCAGGTAGAATATTAATGCTGTTGCATTCAGGTAGAATAGTATTGCTGTTGCAGTCAGGTAGCATATTACTGCTGTTGCAGTCAGGTAGCATAGTACTGCTGTTGCAGTCAGGTAGCATAGTACTGCAGTTGCAGTCAGGTAGCATAGTACTGCTGTTGCAGTCAGGTAGCATATTACTGCTGTTGCAGTCAGGTAGAATATTACTGCTGTTGCAGTCAGGTAGAATATTACTGCTGTTGCAGTCAGGTAGAATATTACTGCTGTTGCAGTCAGGTAGAATATTACTGCTGTTGCAGTCAGGTAGCATAGTACTGCTGTTGCAGTCAGGTAGCATAGTACTGCTGTTGCAGACAGGTGGCATAGTACTGCTGTTGCAGTCAGGTAGCATATTACTGCTGTTGCAGTCAGGTAGCATATTACTGCTGTTGCAGTCAGGTAGAATATTACTGCTGTTGCAGTCAGGTAGCATATTACTGCTGTTGCAGTCAGGTAGCATCGTACTGCTGTTGCAGTCAGGTAGAATATTACTGCTGTTGCAGTCAGGTAGAATATTACTGCTGTTGCAGTCAGGTAGCATATTACTGCTGTTGCAGTCAGGTAGCATATTACTGCTGTTGCAGTCAGGTAGAATATATCTGCTGTTGCAGTCAGGTAGAATATTACTGCTGTTGCAGTCAGGTAGCATGGTACTGCTGTTGCAGTCAGGTAGCATGGTACTGCTGTTGCAGTCAGGTAGAATATTACTGCTGTTGCAGTCAGGTAGAATATTACTGCTGTTGCAGTCAGGTAGAATATTACTGCTGTTGCAGTCAGGTAGCATGGTACTGCTGTTGCAGTCAGGTAGAATATTACTGCTGTTGCAGTCAGGTAGCATATTACTGCTGTTGCAGTCAGGTAGCATATTACTGCTGTTGCAGTCAGGTAGCATAGTACTGCTGTTGCAGTCAGGTAGAATATTACTGCTGTTGCAGTCAGGTAGCATATTACTGCTGTTGCAGTCAGGTAGCATAGTACTGCTGTTGCAGTCAGGTAGCATATTACTGCTGTTGCAGTCAGGTAGAATATTACTGCTGTTGCAGTCAGGTAGAATATTACTGCTGTTGCAGTCAGTTAGAATATTACTGCTGTTGCAGTCAGTTAGAATATTACTGCTGTTGCAGTCAGGTAGAATATTACTGCTGTTGCAGTCAGGTAGAATATTACTGCTGTTGCAGTCAGGTAGCATGGTACTGCTGTTGCAGTCAGGTAGCATGGTACTGCTGTTGCAGTCAGGTAGCATGGTACTGCTGTTGCAGTCAGGTAGCATGGTACTGCTGTTGCAGTCAGGTAGCATGGTACTGCTGTTGCAGTCAGGTAGCATGGTACTGCTGTTGCAGTCAGGTAGCATGGTACTGCTGTTGCAGTCAGGTAGAATATTACTGCTGTTGCAGTCAGGTAGAATATTACTGCTGTTGCAGTCAGGTAGCATATTACTGCTGTTGCAGTCAGGTAGAATATTACTGCTGTTGCAGTCAGGTAGCATAGTACTGCTGTTGCAGTCAGGTAGCATTGTACTGCTGTTGCAGTCAGGTAGCATAGTACTGCTGTTGCAGTCAGGTAGCTTAGTACTGCTGTTGCAGTCAGGTAGGATATTACTGCTGTTGCAGTCAGGTAGATTATTACTGCTGTTGCAGTCAGGTAGATTATTACTGCTGTTGCAGTCAGGTAGCATGGTACTGCTGTTGCAGTCAGGTAGCTTAGTACTGCTGTTGCAGTCAGGTAGCATGGTACTGCTGTTGCAGTCAGGTAGCTTAGTAGTGCTGTTGCAGTCAGGTAGAATGGTACTGCTGTTGCAGTCAGGTAGAATATTACTGCTGTTGCAGTCAGGTAGAATATTACTGCTGTTGCAGTCAGGTAGAATATTACTGCTGTTGCAGTCAGGTAGCATAGTACTGCTGTTGCAGTCAGGTAGAATATTACTGCTGTTGCAGTCAGGTAGCATATTACTGCTGTTGCAGTCAGGTAGCATAGTACTGCTGTTGCAGTCAGGTAGCATATTACTGCTGTTGCAGTCAGGTAGAATATTACTGCTGTTGCAGTCAGGTAGAATATTACTGCTGTTGCAGTCAGGTAGCATATTACTGCTGTTGCAGTCAGGTAGCATATTACTGCTGTTGCAGTCAGGTAGCATATTACTGCTGTTGCAGTCAGGTAGCATGGTACTGCTGTTGCAGTCAGGTAGCATGGTACTGCTGTTGCAGTCAGGTAGCATGGTACTGCTGTTGCAGTCAGGTAGCATGGTACTGCTGTTGCAGTCAGGTAGCATGGTACTGCTGTTGCAGTCAGGTAGCATGGTACTGCTGTTGCAGTCAGGTAGTATGGTACTGCTGTTGCAGTCAGGTAGCATAGTACTGCTGTTGCAGTCAGGTAGCATGGTACTGCTGTTGCAGTCAGGTAGAATATTACTGCTGTTGCAGTCAGGTAGAATGGTACTGCTGTTGCAGTCAGGTAGCATGGTACTGCTGTTGCAGTCAGGTAGCATAGTACTGCTGTTGCAGTCAGGTAGAATATTACTGCTGTTGCAGTCAGGTAGCATAGTACTGCTGTTGCAGTCAGGTAGCATATTACTGCTGTTGCAGTCAGGTAGAATATTACTGCTGTTGCAGTCAGGTAGCATGGTACTGCTGTTGCAGTCAGGTAGCATGGTACTGCTGTTGCAGTCAGGTAGCATGGTACTGCTGTTGCAGTCAGGTAGCATGGTACTGCTGTTGCAGTCAGGTAGAATATTACTGCTGTTGCAGTCAGGTAGATTATTACTGCTGTTGCAGTCAGGTAGCATATTACTGCTGTTGCAGTCAGGTAGAATATTACTGCTGTTGCAGTCAGGTAGCATAGTACTGCTGTTGCAGTCAGGTAGCATTGTACTGCTGTTGCAGTCAGGTAGCATAGTACTGCTGTTGCAGTCAGGTAGCTTAGTACTGCTGTTGCAGTCAGGTAGGATATTACTGCTGTTGCAGTCAGGTAGATTATTACTGCTGTTGCAGTCAGGTAGCATAGTACTGCTGTTGCAGTCAGGTAGCATAGTACTGCTGTTGCAGTCAGGTAGCATATTAATGCTGTTGCATTCAGGTAGAATAGTATTGCTGTTGCAGTCAGGTAGCATATTACTGCTGTTGCAGTCAGGTAGCATAGTACTGCTGTTGCAGTCAGGTAGCATAGTACTGCAGTTGCAGTCAGGTAGCATAGTACTGCTGTTGCAGTCAGGTAGCATATTACTGCTGTTGCAGTCAGGTAGAATATTACTGCTGTTGCAGTCAGGTAGAATATTACTGCTGTTGCAGTCAGGTAGCATAGTACTGCTGTTGCAGTCAGGTAGCATAGTACTGCTGTTGCAGACAGGTGGCATAGTACTGCTGTTGCAGTCAGGTAGCATATTACTGCTGTTGCAGTCAGGTAGCATATTACTGCTGTTGCAGTCAGGTAGAATATTACTGCTGTTGCAGTCAGGTAGCATATTACTGCTGTTGCAGTCAGGTAGCATGGTAATGCTGTTGCAGTCAGGTAGAATATTACTGCTGTTGCAGTCAGGTAGCTTAGTACTGCTGTTGCAGTCAGGTAGGATATTACTGCTGTTGCAATCAGGTAGATTATTACTGCTGTTGCAGTCAGGTAGATTATTACTGCTGTTGCAGTCAGGTAGCATGGTACTGCTGTTGCAGTCAGGTAGCTTAGTACTGCTGTTGCAGTCAGGTAGCATGGTACTGCTGTTGCAGTCAGGTAGCTTAGTAGTGCTGTTGCAGTCAGGTAGCATGGTACTGCTGTTGCAGTCAGGTAGAATATTACTGCTGTTGCAGTCAGGTAGAATATTACTGCTGTTGCAGTCAGGTAGCATATTACTGCTGTTGCAGTCAGGTAGAATGGTACTGCTGTTGCAGTCAGGTAGCATGGTACTGCTGTTGCAGTCAGGTAGCATAGTACTGCTGTTGCAGTCAGGTAGAATATTACTGCTGTTGCAGTCAGGTAGCATAGTACTGCTGTTGCAGTCAGGTAGCATATTACTGCTGTTGCAGTCAGGTAGAATATTACTGCTGTTGCAGTCAGGTAGCATGGTACTGCTGTTGCAGTCAGGTAGCATGGTACTGCTGTTGCAGTCAGGTAGCATGGTACTGCTGTTGCAGTCAGGTAGTATGGTACTGCTGTTGCAGTCAGGTAGAATATTACTGCTGTTGCATTCAGGTAGATTATTACTGCTGTTGCAGTCAGGTAGCATATTACTGCTGTTGCAGTCAGGTAGAATATTACTGCTGTTGCAGTCAGGTAGCATAGTACTGCTGTTGCAGTCAGGTAGCATTGTACTGCTGTTGCAGTCAGGTAGCATAGTACTGCTGTTGCAGTCAGGTAGCTTAGTACTGCTGTTGCAGTCAGGTAGGATATTACTGCTGTTGCAGTCAGGTAGATTATTACTGCTGTTGCAGTCAGGTAGCATGGTACTGCTGTTGCAGTCAGGTAGCTTAGTACTGCTGTTGCAGTCAGGTAGCATGGTACTGCTGTTGCAGTCAGGTAGCTTAGTAGTGCTGTTGCAGTCAGGTAGCATGGTACTGCTGTTGCAGTCAGGTAGAATATTACTGCTGTTGCAGTCAGGTAGAATATTACTGCTGTTGCAGTCAGGTAGAATATTACTGCTGTTGCAGTCAGGTAGCATATTACTGCTGTTGCAGTCAGGTAGAATGGTACTGCTGTTGCAGTCAGGTAGCATGGTACTGCTGTTGCAGTCAGGTAGCATATTACTGCTGTTGCAGTCAGGTAGCATATTACTGCTGTTGCAGTCAGGTAGCATAGTACTGCTGTTGCAGTCAGGTAGCATATTACTGCTGTTGCAGTCAGGTAGAATATTACTGCTGTTGCAGTCAGGTAGCATATTACTGCTGTTGCAGTCAGGTAGCATAGTACTGCTGTTGCAGTCAGGTAGCATATTACTGCTGTTGCAGTCAGGTAGAATATTACTGCTGTTGCAGTCAGGTAGAATATTACTGCTGTTGCAGTCAGTTAGAATATTACTGCTGTTGCAGTCAGTTAGAATATTACTGCTGTTGCAGTCAGGTAGAATATTACTGCTGTTGCAGTCAGGTAGAATATTACTGCTGTTGCAGTCAGGTAGCATGGTACTGCTGTTGCAGTCAGGTAGCATGGTACTGCTGTTGCAGTCAGGTAGCATGGTACTGCTGTTGCAGTCAGGTAGCATGGTACTGCTGTTGCAGTCAGGTAGCATGGTACTGCTGTTGCAGTCAGGTAGCATGGTACTGCTGTTGCAGTCAGGTAGCATGGTACTGCTGTTGCAGTCAGGTAGTATGGTACTGCTGTTGCAGTCAGGTAGTATGGTACTGCTGTTGCAGTCAGGTAGAATATTACTGCTGTTGCAGTCAGGTAGATTATTACTGCTGTTGCAGTCAGGTAGCATATTACTGCTGTTGCAGTCAGGTAGCATAGTACTGCTGTTGCAGTCAGGTAGCATAGTACTGCTGTTGCAGTCAGGTAGCATTGTACTGCTGTTGCAGTCAGGTAGCATAGTACTGCTGTTGCAGTCAGGTAGCTTAGTACTGCTGTTGCAGTCAGGTAGGATATTACTGCTGTTGCAGTCAGGTAGATTATTACTGCTGTTGCAGTCAGGTAGATTATTACTGCTGTTGCAGTCAGGTAGCATGGTACTGCTGTTGCAGTCAGGTAGCTTAGTACTGCTGTTGCAGTCAGGTAGCATGGTACTGCTGTTGCAGTCAGGTAGCTTAGTAGTGCTGTTGCAGTCAGGTAGCATGGTACTGCTGTTGCAGTCAGGTAGAATATTACTGCTGTTGCAGTCAGGTAGAATATTACTGCTGTTGCAGTCAGGTAGCATATTACTGCTGTTGCAGTCAGGTAGAATGGTACTGCTGTTGCAGTCAGGTAGCATGGTACTGCTGTTGCAGTCAGGTAGCATAGTACTGCTGTTGCAGTCAGGTAGAATATTACTGCTGTTGCAGTCAGGTAGCATAGTACTGCTGTTGCAGTCAGGTAGCATATTACTGCTGTTGCAGTCAGGTAGAATATTACTGCTGTTGCAGTCAGGTAGCATGGTACTGCTGTTGCAGTCAGGTAGCATGGTACTGCTGTTGCAGTCAGGTAGCATGGTACTGCTGTTGCAGTCAGGTAGTATGGTACTGCTGTTGCAGTCAGGTAGAATATTACTGCTGTTGCAGTCAGGTAGATTATTACTGCTGTTGCAGTCAGGTAGCATATTACTGCTGTTGCAGTCAGGTAGAATATTACTGCTGTTGCAGTCAGGTAGCATAGTACTGCTGTTGCAGTCAGGTAGCATTGTACTGCTGTTGCAGTCAGGTAGCATAGTACTGCTGTTGCAGTCAGGTAGCTTAGTACTGCTGTTGCAGTCAGGTAGGATATTACTGCTGTTGCAGTCAGGTAGATTATTACTGCTGTTGCAGTCAGGTAGCATGGTACTGCTGTTGCAGTCAGGTAGCTTAGTACTGCTGTTGCAGTCAGGTAGCATGGTACTGCTGTTGCAGTCAGGTAGCTTAGTAGTGCTGTTGCAGTCAGGTAGCATGGTACTGCTGTTGCAGTCAGGTAGAATATTACTGCTGTTGCAGTCAGGTAGAATATTACTGCTGTTGCAGTCAGGTAGAATATTACTGCTGTTGCAGTCAGGTAGCATATTACTGCTGTTGCAGTCAGGTAGAATGGTACTGCTGTTGCAGTCAGGTAGCATGGTACTGCTGTTGCAGTCAGGTAGCATAGTACTGCTGTTGCAGTCAGGTAGAATATTACTGCTGTTGCAGTCAGGTAGCATAGTACTGCTGTTGCAGTCAGGTAGCATATTACTGCTGTTGCAGTCAGGTAGAATATTACTGCTGTTGCAGTCAGGTAGCATAGTACTGCTGTTGCAGTCAGGTAGCATGGTACTGCTGTTGCAGTCAGGTAGAATATTACTGCTATTGCAGTCATGTAGATTATTACTGCTGTTGCAGTCAGGTAGAATATTACTGCTGTTGCAGTCAGGTAGAATATTACTGCTGTTGCAGTCAGGTAGAATATTACTGCTGTTGCAGTCAGGTAGAATATTACTGCTGTTGCAGTCAGGTAGGATATTACTGCTGTTGCAGTCAGGTAGCATATTACTGCTGTTGCAGTCAGGTAGAATAGTACTGCTGTTGCAGTCAGGTAGCATAGTACTGCTGTTGCAGTCAGGTAGCATAGTACTGCTGTTGCAGTCAGGTAGAATATTACTGCTGTTGCAGTCAGGTAGAATATTACTGCTGTTGCAGTCAGGTAGAATATTACTGCTGTTGCAGTCAGGTAGAATAGTACTGCTGTTGCAGTCAGGTAGAATAGTACTGCTGTTGCAGTCAGGTAGCATATTACTGCTGTTGCAGTCAGTTAGCATAGTACTGCTGTTGCAGTCAGTTAGCATATTACTGCTGTTGCAGTCAGGTAGCATAGTACTGCTGTTGCAGTCAGGTAGAATATTACTGCTGTTGCAGTCAGGTAGAATAATACTGCTGTTGCAGTCAGGTAGAATATTACTGCTGTTGCAGTCAGGTAGAATGGTACTGCTGTTGCAGTCAGGTAGAATAGTACTGCTGTTGCAGTCAGGTAGAATAGTACTGCTGTTGCAGTCAGGTAGAATAGTACTGCTGTTGCAGTCAGGTAGAATATTACTGCTGTTGCAGTCAGGTAGCATATTACTGCTGTTGCAGTCAGGTAGCATATTACTGCCGTTGCAGTCAGGTAGCATAGTACTGCCGTTGCAGTCAGGTAGCATAGTACTGCCGTTGCAGTCAGGTAGCATAGTACTGCCGTTGCAGTCAGGTAGCATGGTACTGCCGTTGCAGTCAGGTAGAATATTACTGCCGTTGCAGTCAGGTAGAATATTACTGCCGTTGCAGTCAGGTAGAATATTACTGCCGTTGCAGTCAGGTAGATTATTACTGCCGTTGCAGTCAGGTAGAATATTACTGCCGTTGCAGTCAGGTAGCATATTACTGCCGTTGCAGTCAGGTAGCATATTACTGCCGTTGCAGTCAGGTAGCATATTACTGCCGTTGCAGTCAGGTAGAATATTACTGCCGTTGCAGTCAGGTAGCATATTACTGCCGTTGCAGTCAGGTAGAATAGTACTGCCGTTGCAGTCAGGTAGCATAGTACTGCTGTTGCAGTCAGGTAGCATAGTACTGCTGTTGCAGTCAGGTAGCATAGTACTGCTGTTGCAGTCAGGTAGAATATTACTGCTGTTGCAGTCAGGTAGAATATTACTGCTGTTGCAGTCAGGTAGCATATTACTGCTGTTGCAGTCAGGTAGAATATTACTGCTGTTGCAGTCAGGTAGCATATTACTGCTGTTGCAGTCAGGTAGCATATTACTGCTGTTGCAGTCAGGTAGCATATTACTGCTGTTGCAGTCAGGTAGCATATTACTGCTGTTGCAGTCAGGTAGCACATTACTGCTGTTGCAGTCAGGTAGCATATTACTGCTGTTGCAGTCAGGTAGAATATTACTGCTGTTGCAGTCAGGTAGCATGGTACTGCTGTTGCAGTCAGGTAGAATGGTACTGCTGTTGCAGTCAGGTAGCATGGTACTGCTGTTGCAGTCAGGTAGCATGGTACTGCTGTTGCAGTCAGGTAGCATGGTACTGCTGTTGCAGTCAGGTAGCATGGTACTGCTGTTGCAGTCAGGTAGTATGGTACTGCTGTTGCAGTCAGGTAGAATATTACTGCTGTTGCAGTCAGGTAGATTATTACTGCTGTTGCAGTCAGGTAGCATATTACTGCTGTTGCAGTCAGGTAGAATATTACTGCTGTTGCAGTCAGGTAGCATAGTACTGCTGTTGCAGTCAGGTAGCATTGTACTGCTGTTGCAGTCAGGTAGCATAGTACTGCTGTTGCAGTCAGGTAGCTTAGTACTGCTGTTGCAGTCAGGTAGGATATTACTGCTGTTGCAGTCAGGTAGATTATTACTGCTGTTGCAGTCAGGTAGCATGGTACTGCTGTTGCAGTCAGGTAGCTTAGTACTGCTGTTGCAGTCAGGTAGCATGGTACTGCTGTTGCAGTCAGGTAGCTTAGTAGTGCTGTTGCAGTCAGGTAGCATGGTACTGCTGTTGCAGTCAGGTAGAATATTACTGCTGTTGCAGTCAGGTAGAATATTACTGCTGTTGCAGTCAGGTAGAATATTACTGCTGTTGCAGTCAGGTAGCATAGTACTGCTGTTGCAGTCAGGTAGAATGGTACTGCTGTTGCAGACAGGTAGCATGGTACTGCTGTTGCAGTCAGGTAGCATAGTACTGCTGTTGCAGTCAGGTAGAATATTACTGCTGTTGCAGTCAGGTAGCATAGTACTGCTGTTGCAGTCAGGTAGCATATTACTGCTGTTGCAGTCAGGTAGAATATTACTGCTGTTGCATATTAATGCTGTTGCATTCAGGTAGAATAGTATTGCTGTTGCAGTCAGGTAGCATATTACTGCTGTTGCAGTCAGGTAGCATAGTACTGCTGTTGCAGTCAGGTAGCATAGTACTGCAGTTGCAGTCAGGTAGCATAGTACTGCTGTTGCAGTCAGGTAGCATATTACTGCTGTTGCAGTCAGGTAGAATATTACTGCTGTTGCAGTCAGGTAGAATATTACTGCTGTTGCAGTCAGGTAGAATATTACTGCTGTTGCAGTCAGGTAGAATATTACTGCTGTTGCAGTCAGGTAGCATAGTACTGCTGTTGCAGTCAGGTAGCATAGTACTGCTGTTGCAGACAGGTGGCATAGTACTGCTGTTGCAGTCAGGTAGCATATTACTGCTGTTGCAGTCAGGTAGCATATTACTGCTGTTGCAGTCAGGTAGAATATTACTGCTGTTGCAGTCAGGTAGCATAGTACTGCTGTTGCAGTCAGGTAGCATGGTACTGCTGTTGCAGTCAGGTAGCATAGTACTGCTGTTGCAGTCAGGTAGCATAGTACTGCTGTTGCAGTCAGGTAGAATATTACTGCTGTTGCAGTCAGGTAGAATATTACTGCTGTTGCAGTCAGGTAGAATATTACTGCTGTTGCAGTCAGGTAGAATATTACTGCTGTTGCAGTCAGGTAGCATATTACTGCTGTTGCAGTCAGGTAGCATATTACTGCTGTTGCAGTCAGGTAGAATATTACTGCTGTTGCAGTCAGGTAGCATATTACTGCTGTTGCAGTCAGGTAGAATAGTACTGCTGTTGCAGTCAGGTAGCATAGTACTGCTGTTGCAGTCAGGTAGCATAGTACTGCTGTTGCAGTCAGGTAGCATATTACTGCTGTTGCAGTCAGGTAGAATATTACTGCTGTTGCAGTCAGGTAGAATATTACTGCTGTTGCAGTCAGTTAGAATATTACTGCTGTTGCAGTCAGTTAGAATATTACTGCTGTTGCAGTCAGGTAGAATATTACTGCTGTTGCAGTCAGGTAGAATATTACTGCTGTTGCAGTCAGGTAGCATGGTACTGCTGTTGCAGTCAGGTAGCATGGTACTGCTGTTGCAGTCAGGTAGCATGGTACTGCTGTTGCAGTCAGGTAGCATGGTACTGCTGTTGCAGTCAGGTAGCATGGTACTGCTGTTGCAGTCAGGTAGCATGGTACTGCTGTTGCAGTCAGGTAGCATGGTACTGCTGTTGCAGTCAGGTAGCATGGTACTGCTGTTGCAGTCAGGTAGTATGGTACTGCTGTTGCAGTCAGGTAGAATATTACTGCTGTTGCAGTCAGGTAGATTATTACTGCTGTTGCAGTCAGGTAGCATATTACTGCTGTTGCAGTCAGGTAGAATATTACTGCTGTTGCAGTCAGGTAGCATAGTACTGCTGTTGCAGTCAGGTAGCATTGTACTGCTGTTGCAGTCAGGTAGCATAGTACTGCTGTTGCAGTCAGGTAGCTTAGTACTGCTGTTGCAGTCAGGTAGGATATTACTGCTGTTGCAGTCAGGTAGATTATTACTGCTGTTGCAGTCAGGTAGATTATTACTGCTGTTGCAGTCAGGTAGCATGGTACTGCTGTTGCAGTCAGGTAGCTTAGTACTGCTGTTGCAGTCAGGTAGCATGGTACTGCTGTTGCAGTCAGGTAGCTTAGTAGTGCTGTTGCAGTCAGGTAGCATGGTACTGCTGTTGCAGTCAGGTAGAATATTACTGCTGTTGCAGTCAGGTAGAATATTACTGCTGTTGCAGTCAGGTAGCATATTACTGCTGTTGCAGTCAGGTAGAATGGTACTGCTGTTGCAGTCAGGTAGCATGGTACTGCTGTTGCAGTCAGGTAGCATAGTACTGCTGTTGCAGTCAGGTAGAATATTACTGCTGTTGCAGTCAGGTAGCATAGTACTGCTGTTGCAGTCAGGTAGCATATTACTGCTGTTGCAGTCAGGTAGAATATTACTGCTGTTGCAGTCAGGTAGCATGGTACTGCTGTTGCAGTCAGGTAGCATGGTACTGCTGTTGCAGTCAGGTAGCATGGTACTGCTGTTGCAGTCAGGTAGCATGGTACTGCTGTTGCAGTCAGGTAGTATGGTACTGCTGTTGCAGTCAGGTAGAATATTACTGCTGTTGCAGTCAGGTAGATTATTACTGCTGTTGCAGTCAGGTAGCATATTACTGCTGTTGCAGTCAGGTAGAATATTACTGCTGTTGCAGTCAGGTAGCATAGTACTGCTGTTGCAGTCAGGTAGCATTGTACTGCTGTTGCAGTCAGGTAGCATAGTACTGCTGTTGCAGTCAGGTAGCTTAGTACTGCTGTTGCAGTCAGGTAGGATATTACTGCTGTTGCAGTCAGGTAGATTATTACTGCTGTTGCAGTCAGGTAGCATGGTACTGCTGTTGCAGTCAGGTAGCTTAGTACTGCTGTTGCAGTCAGGTAGCATGGTACTGCTGTTGCAGTCAGGTAGCTTAGTAGTGCTGTTGCAGTCAGGTAGCATGGTACTGCTGTTGCAGTCAGGTAGAATATTACTGCTGTTGCAGTCAGGTAGAATATTACTGCCGTTGCAGTCAGGTAGAATATTACTGCTGTTGCAGTCAGGTAGCATATTACTGCTGTTGCAGTCAGGTAGAATGGTACTGCTGTTGCAGTCAGGTAGCATGGTACTGCTGTTGCAGTCAGGTAGCATAGTACTGCTGTTGCAGTCAGGTAGAATATTACTGCTGTTGCAGTCAGGTAGCATAGTACTGCTGTTGCAGTCAGGTAGCATATTACTGCTGTTGCAGTCAGGTAGAATATTACTGCTGTTGCAGTCAGGTAGCATAGTACTGCTGTTGCAGTCAGGTAGCATGGTACTGCTGTTGCAGTCAGGTAGAATATTACTGCTGTTGCAGTCATGTAGATTATTACTGCTGTTGCAGTCAGGTAGAATATTACTGCTGTTGCAGTCAGGTAGAATATTACTGCTGTTGCAGTCAGGTAGAATATTACTGCTGTTGCAGTCAGGTAGAATATTACTGCTGTTGCAGTCAGGTAGGATATTACTGCTGTTGCAGTCAGGTAGCATATTACTGCTGTTGCAGTCAGGTAGAATAGTACTGCTGTTGCAGTCAGGTAGCATAGTACTGCTGTTGCAGTCAGGTAGCATAGTACTGCTGTTGCAGTCAGGTAGAATATTACTGCTGTTGCAGTCAGGTAGAATATTACTGCTGTTGCAGTCAGGTAGAATATTACTGCTGTTGCAGTCAGGTAGAATAGTACTGCTGTTGCAGTCAGGTAGAATAGTACTGCTGTTGCAGTCAGGTAGCATATTACTGCTGTTGCAGTCAGTTAGCATAGTACTGCTGTTGCAGTCAGTTAGCATATTACTGCTGTTGCAGTCAGGTAGCATAGTACTGCTGTTGCAGTCAGGTAGAATATTACTGCTGTTGCAGTCAGGTAGAATAATACTGCTGTTGCAGTCAGGTAGAATATTACTGCTGTTGCAGTCAGGTAGAATGGTACTGCTGTTGCAGTCAGGTAGAATAGTACTGCTGTTGCAGTCAGGTAGAATAGTACTGCTGTTGCAGTCAGGTAGAATAGTACTGCTGTTGCAGTCAGGTAGAATATTACTGCTGTTGCAGTCAGGTAGCATATTACTGCTGTTGCAGTCAGGTAGCATATTACTGCCGTTGCAGTCAGGTAGCATAGTACTGCCGTTGCAGTCAGGTAGCATAGTACTGCCGTTGCAGTCAGGTAGCATAGTACTGCCGTTGCAGTCAGGTAGCATAGTACTGCCGTTGCAGTCAGGTAGAATATTACTGCCGTTGCAGTCAGGTAGAATATTACTGCCGTTGCAGTCAGGTAGAATATTACTGCCGTTGCAGTCAGGTAGATTATTACTGCCGTTGCAGTCAGGTAGAATATTACTGCCGTTGCAGTCAGGTAGCATATTACTGCCGTTGCAGTCAGGTAGCATATTACTGCCGTTGCAGTCAGGTAGCATATTACTGCCGTTGCAGTCAGGTAGAATATTACTGCCGTTGCAGTCAGGTAGCATATTACTGCCGTTGCAGTCAGGTAGAATAGTACTGCCGTTGCAGTCAGGTAGCATAGTACTGCTGTTGCAGTCAGGTAGCATAGTACTGCTGTTGCAGTCAGGTAGCATAGTACTGCTGTTGCAGTCAGGTAGAATATTACTGCTGTTGCAGTCAGGAAGAATATTACTGCTGTTGCAGTCAGGTAGCATATTACTGCTGTTGCAGTCAGGTAGAATATTACTGCTGTTGCAGTCAGGTAGCATATTACTGCTGTTGCAGTCAGGTAGCATATTACTGCTGTTGCAGTCAGGTAGCATATTACTGCTGTTGCAGTCAGGTAGCATATTACTGCTGTTGCAGTCAGGTAGCACATTACTGCTGTTGCAGTCAGGTAGCATATTACTGCTGTTGCAGTCAGGTAGAATATTACTGCTGTTGCAGTCAGGTAGCATGGTACTGCTGTTGCAGTCAGGTAGAATGGTACTGCTGTTGCAGTCAGGTAGCATGGTACTGCTGTTGCAGTCAGGTAGCATGGTACTGCTGTTGCAGTCAGGTAGCATGGTACTGCTGTTGCAGTCAGGTAGCATGGTACTGCTGTTGCAGTCAGGTAGTATGGTACTGCTGTTGCAGTCAGGTAGAATATTACTGCTGTTGCAGTCAGGTAGATTATTACTGCTGTTGCAGTCAGGTAGCATATTACTGCTGTTGCAGTCAGGTAGAATATTACTGCTGTTGCAGTCAGGTAGCATAGTACTGCTGTTGCAGTCAGGTAGCATTGTACTGCTGTTGCAGTCAGGTAGCATAGTACTGCTGTTGCAGTCAGGTAGCTTAGTACTGCTGTTGCAGTCAGGTAGGATATTACTGCTGTTGCAGTCAGGTAGATTATTACTGCTGTTGCAGTCAGGTAGCATGGTACTGCTGTTGCAGTCAGGTAGCTTAGTACTGCTGTTGCAGTCAGGTAGCATGGTACTGCTGTTGCAGTCAGGTAGCTTAGTAGTGCTGTTGCAGTCAGGTAGCATGGTACTGCTGTTGCAGTCAGGTAGAATATTACTGCTGTTGCAGTCAGGTAGAATATTACTGCTGTTGCAGTCAGGTAGAATATTACTGCTGTTGCAGTCAGGTAGCATATTACTGCTGTTGCAGTCAGGTAGAATGGTACTGCTGTTGCAGTCAGGTAGCATGGTACTGCTGTTGCAGTCAGGTAGCATAGTACTGCTGTTGCAGTCAGGTAGAATATTACTGCTGTTGCAGTCAGGTAGCATAGTACTGCTGTTGCAGTCAGGTAGCATATTACTGCTGTTGCAGTCAGGTAGAATATTACTGCTGTTGCAGTCAGGTAGCATAGTACTGCTGTTGCAGTCAGGTAGCATGGTACTGCTGTTGCAGTCAGGTAGAATATTACTGCTGTTGCAGTCATGTAGATTATTACTGCTGTTGCAGTCAGGTAGAATATTACTGCTGTTGCAGTCAGGTAGAATATTACTGCTGTTGCAGTCAGGTAGAATATTACTGCTGTTGCAGTCAGGTAGAATATTACTGCTGTTGCAGTCAGGTAGCATAGTACTGCTGTTGCAGTCAGGTAGCATGGTACTGCTGTTGCAGTCAGGTAGAATATTACTGCTGTTGCAGTCAGGTAGAATATTACTGTTGTTGCAGTCAGGTAGAATATTACTGCTGTTGCAGTCAGGTAGAATATTACTGCTGTTGCAGTCAGGTAGAATATTACTGCTGTTGCAGTCAGGTAGAATATTACTGCTGTTGCAGTCAGGTAGCATATTACTGCTGTTGCAGTCAGGTAGCATATTACTGCTGTTGCAGTCAGGTAGAATAGTACTGCTGTTGCAGTCAGGTAGCATAGTACTGCTGTTGCAGTCAGGTAGCATGGTACTGCTGTTGCAGTCAGGTAGTATGGTACTGCTGTTGCAGTCAGGTAGAATATTACTGCTGTTGCAGTCAGGTAGATTATTACTGCTGTTGCAGTCAGGTAGCATATTACTGCTGTTGCAGTCAGGTAGAATATTACTGCTGTTGCAGTCAGGTAGCATAGTACTGCTGTTGCAGTCAGGTAGCATTGTACTGCTGTTGCAGTCAGGTAGCATAGTACTGCTGTTGCAGTCAGGTAGCTTAGTACTGCTGTTGCAGTCAGGTAGGATATTACTGCTGTTGCAGTCAGGTAGATTATTACTGCTGTTGCAGTCAGGTAGCATGGTACTGCTGTTGCAGTCAGGTAGCTTAGTACTGCTGTTGCAGTCAGGTAGCATGGTACTGCTGTTGCAGTCAGGTAGCTTAGTAGTGCTGTTGCAGTCAGGTAGCATGGTACTGCTGTTGCAGTCAGGTAGAATATTACTGCTGTTGCAGTCAGGTAGAATATTACTGCTGTTGCAGTCAGGTAGAATATTACTGCTGTTGCAGTCAGGTAGCATAGTACTGCTGTTGCAGTCAGGTAGAATGGTACTGCTGTTGCAGTCAGGTAGCATGGTACTGCTGTTGCAGTCAGGTAGCATAGTACTGCTGTTGCAGTCAGGTAGAATATTACTGCTGTTGCAGTCAGGTAGCATAGTACTGCTGTTGCAGTCAGGTAGCATATTACTGCTGTTGCAGTCAGGTCGCATAGTACTGCTGTTGCAGTCAGGTAGCATGGTACTGCTGTTGCAGTCAGGTAGAATATTACTGCTGTTGCAGTCAGGTAGAATATTACTGTTGTTGCAGTCAGGTAGAATATTACTGCTGTTGCAGTCAGGTAGAATATTACTGCTGTTGCAGTCAGGTAGAATATTACTGCTGTTGCAGTCAGGTAGAATATTACTGCTGTTGCAGTCAGGTAGAATATTACTGCTGTTGCAGTCAGGTAGAATATTACTGCTGTTGCAGTCAGGTAGCATATTACTGCTGTTGCAGTCAGGTAGCATATTACTGCTGTTGCAGTCAGGTAGAATAGTACTGCTGTTGCAGTCAGGTAGCATAGTACTGCTGTTGCAGTCAGGTAGCATAGTACTGCTGTTGCAGTCAGGTAGAATATTACTGCTGTTGCAGTCAGGTAGAATATTACTGCTGTTGCAGTCAGGTAGAATATTACTGCTGTTGCAGTCAGGTAGAATAGTACTGCTGTTGCAGTCAGGTAGAATAGTACTGCTGTTGCAGTCAGGTAGCATATTACTGCTGTTGCAGTCAGTTAGCATAGTACTGCTGTTGCAGTCAGTTAGCATATTACTGCTGTTGCAGTCAGGTAGCATAGTACTGCTGTTGCAGTCAGGTAGCATATTACTGCCGTTGCAGTCAGGTAGCATAGTACTGCCGTTGCAGTCAGGTAGCATAGTACTGCCGTTGCAGTCAGGTAGAATATTACTGCCGTTGCAGTCAGGTAGAATATTACTGCCGTTGCAGTCAGGTAGAATATTACTGCCGTTGCAGTCAGGTAGAATATTACTGCCGTTGCAGTCAGGTAGAATATTACTGCCGTTGCAGTCAGGTAGATTGTTACTGCCGTTGCAGTCAGGTAGAATATTACTGCCGTTGCAGTCAGGTAGCATATTACTGCCGTTGCAGTCAGGTAGCATATTACTGCCGTTGCAGTCAGGTAGCATATTACTGCCGTTGCAGTCAGGTAGCATATTACTGCCGTTGCAGTCAGGTAGAATAGTACTGCCGTTGCAGTCAGGTAGCATAGTACTGCTGTTGCAGTCAGGTAGCATAGTACTGCTGTTGCAGTCAGGTAGCATAGTACTGCTGTTGCAGTCAGGTAGCATAGTACTGCTGTTGCAGTCAGGTAGCATATTACTGCTGTTGCAGTCAGGTAGAATATTACTGCTGTTGCAGTCAGGTAGAATATTACTGCTGTTGCAGTCAGGTGGCATATTACTGCTGTTGCAGTCAGGTAGCATATTACTGCTGTTGCAGTCAGGTAGCATATTACTGCTGTTGCAGTCAGGTAGAATATTACTGCTGTTGCAGTCAGGTAGCATATTACTGCTGTTGCAGTCAGGTAGAATATTACTGCTGTTGCAGTCAGGTAGCATATTACTGCTGTTGCAGTCAGGTAGCATATTACTGCTGTTGCAGTCAGGTAGCATATTACTGCTGTTGCAGTCAGGTAGCATATTACTGCTGTTGCAGTCAGGTAGCACATTACTGCTGTTGCAGTCAGGTAGCATATTACTGCTGTTGCAGTCAGGTAGCATATTACTGCTGTTGCAGTCAGGTAGCATATTACTGCTGTTGCAGTCAGGTAGCATGGTACTGCTTTTGCAGTCCGGTGGCATAGTACTGCTGTTGCTTACAATAAGTAATGAAATGTCTCTTTAAGATATATTATATTAATGAAGTCAACCTGAAACATTTAAGGCGAAGTGCCAATCAATAATTCTCATAGCACCACTCAAACCTTTTATTGTAACACTACATTAAATGCACTTTTTCCTAATCTATAACACTAACCCAACCATATTTTTATGAAATTCACTGAGGAAGATGGTCCTCCACTTCCTCCTCTGAGGAGCCTCCACTGGTTAACCATCCCTCCTTTATAGAAGTCTTTAAATTATGGCTGCGATCCCAAATGGTCTGATATATCATCATCTATTCTTACCATTAGGCCCTTGTTGACCTTTGTCACAGATATGAGAGATTTGAATAGCTTCTAGGAGCGAGTCATCCATTTGGGATCCGGCCTTTTTCCAACACCTTCAGCACCCATTGGCCCAAAGAGTAGTCATGTGACTATATGGGTGATGGGTCATAGGTTGACCTCCAGATGACTAGAGCGTTCTCATCTCACCTCCCAAATCTGTCACTCTTCCTGAAGCACTGGTAGGAGCTGTGCTCCATGGAGAAGGCCACTGTGTCACTGTACCCCAGGGGAGGTCTCTTCAACCTGGGAGAGGAGAGGTACCTGGTCACACATTTGGTGTCACAGAGAGAGTCACCAAGAGATACAGCGACAAGAGGAAGATGGACCACAATATCTGAGGGAATTAAAAGACAGTCTCTCTGTCTGAGTCTACTTCTTCTGCTGTTCTCTTTTCGGTCTTCACAGGTAGACAGAGAGAGACAAGAGGACAACAGAAGACAGAGACAAAGAAAGAAGGGGTGATAGATTGCTGGAAACCAGACAGCGGAAGATTGAGACTGCCATCTGAAAGCGAGTACATTACGTCCTGGTTTGGATGAGAGATGGCCGATTACAATATATTAGTCACTGTCTCCGACGCTATATTGAAATAATCACAGTGATTAATAGTGTGGGGCTGTCATTTGGGGAGACCCAGTTTTTACCTTGCAGTGTCCCTGTACCACAAACAAGACAATGTTATACAGAGGAGCTGGCTGTAGAGGTCTCCACGGTTTCAACAGCGAGTCCTGATTCAAAATTCTGACTTTTGCCTCGAATCTGGGTCAGGTCTGATAATTGCCACGGGTCTCAGATATGTGCAATTAAAATGTATTAACCTGTCCTCTGTTAATTTGGTGTTTGTGTTATGACAAGTGTGCGAGCTGTGTCAGCCAATTGCAACTCAATAAAATATATAGCTTGGATCCAGCTGAAACTGGTTCCGGCTGCTCACCTCACATACGCCTGCGAAAGAAAGAAAGAGAGAGAGAAAGAAAGAAAGAAAGAGAGAGAGATAGAATGAAGAGAAGGAAGAGAAAGTGTAAAAGGACCCTTACTTTTGATATTACCCTAATAAAGTTAATCAACTTTTGTGAAGGTTTGGCTAGTACTAGGTTTAGCTACAGCAGGCCTATGAAGGCAGTGCACACAGTCACTCCTACAGACTCCGACAGTTGAACCTCAGGCGAAGAAGAATGCTTTAGGCCTGCAAGAGGTACTAACAATATAATCTTATCTTCATAAAAAATATATTCTGAGCAAAGATAAATGAAGTAGCATCCATCTGTACGCCTATATCTGAATAGCAGTAGTAGCCTATCTGACAAGTAGGTCGGGAACATGGCGCTGGTATATCTCCACCTTTCTCTCGGTCTCTCCAGGTCTAGGCCTCAGCTTGTCTCCTTCAATGTTTATTTAGTAAATATGAACATCACACAGTGGAAGCCTAAAGGCCTACAGTATATGCATGCAACGCTGCATGTATCACTCAACTCTCCCGACAGCTGAACTGTGAGGTAGTCGACTATTGCTTTAGTAAAGTAAAAAACAATAGACTATAAAGTGTAGAATAAATTACACATCGAAACTATTTTTTTTGTCATTTGTTCTAGGCAGTTAAGGACACGTAACTGTGGATCATTTGACCAATATGGCTTGTTGATTGATGGCGCTGGCAGCGCCCAGTTGGAGGCTTCCTTTGCTCTCTCCTTCTTTCTGATCAGAATGGATGTCTTGGATCTGAACCAGCACGGGTCTGTTTGGGTTTGTTTTCCAAGGTGCTTCTCAGAACGGGTACGACTGTTTTCAGCTACATTCGGAACAGGGCTACATATTTAAATTGCGCATATCGGGTCAGGTGAGAAAGCCACGGATCCAAAAGAAGACCTCTAGTTGGTTGTTATCTGCTCTCAGCACTAACCGGTACACACGCTGAGGACTCAGACACAATAAAAAGTTAAATAACTGAAAATGATTACATTACAACGTTTCATACTCTCCTCACCCAACACTCAGTTGGAATACATGACACACTGTTTGTACGTACTGTGTGTGTTTAGGGAGGTGGGTTGATGTTGTTGCTAGAGCACTTGTCAGTAGAGTAATGGAGATGTGGGTGGGCCACCTCCAGGGCTCGTTTACACCCTGCAACAGCCAGGAAACACTTAACGCTCCCTTTAACATCTCACGTCTGACCACCCCATCATTAGATCCGCCAAGGGAAATGACTGCACATTAGCCACCATATTAAGCAGAGCGGTGTGCTCACAGCCTTTAAGTGATGCGGAGAGTTAGAGGGAGAGAGACAGAGAGAGAGAGAGAGAGAGAGAGAGAGAGAGAGAGCATTTGAGTCAACAGAGCGGCTGGGTCCCTGGTGGTTAAGTGTTTTTATTACTGTAATTGTATTGAAAAGGAAAGTGTGTGAGGACAAACACAACGAGACAGGTGTTGATGACGGCTATGAAACACCATGACACATGAGTGACTTGTCAGTGAGGATGCTGCTAAGGGAGCAATAAGGGGGGGTGAGAGCATAGTTATTACCTCTCGCATAGGTGGTGGCTACAGTGGACCAGGATGTGCATACAGTGAACACAGACCACACCCATCAGCACCAGGCAAAGAGGCCCCACCTGGAGAAATAAAAACACAAAGAACAGACTGAGAACATACTGACAGTAATGTCAACACCAAATGAAACCAACTGTGAACCAGACAGGAACACTCATCAGTCCATATTAATGCAAACTCATCAGATATAACCCAGAGAAATAGGCTCACTTACACACGCACAGTAGTGGGATAGCTCTTTGCTATTCTATGTACGTCCCCAAAAACCTCATATCACATAACGGTGTTGTGATCATTATTTTGTTCTGTTCTGTCATCCAGAAAGAAAATCTCTCCGTCATGTGACATGATCACACCATCATCATAAGACAGCACAAAGGAGGGAAGATTAAGCAAGGGGACACAGCATTTTGGGTTTTCTCCCCAACCAATACAATACTAGCACTGGAACATCATCTAGTCTATGGAGCCTGCAGATTCTCTGGGGAAAATCGAGTAAACGCAACGTAACCTTGGCAACGTGATACATGTGCCTTGCTACGTCTGTTTCACTGGTATGGTAACAGTGGTCATGTGTGCCTGCTGTTGGTCTGAAGCTAGCCTCATCCTCAGTCTCCATTACAACAGAGCCTGAAGTGTACAAATTGACCTGATTGTCCTTTCAAATAATGACACTTGTCTAGCCTGATCCTATCCTCCTTTTGTCCATTTGGAAAATGGAGGAATCAGGAAATATGTGAGGCTATAAACTGATCTGAGCTCAACCACTAGCCAGTGCCACAGCTGCAAAGCAGGCAGGCACACAGGTAGGTTTGTACCATGGTGCTGAAGCACTTGTGGTGGGGACTGGTTTGATGAACACCTCACTAACTGATTAACCAGGCCTTGGTTCTGAGAAGAAGCTGCAGCAATCTACGGATTCAAATATAATCTGATAACACACCATAGCCATGACACACACACACAGTACTTTAAACCAATGTACATGATCATGTAATTACGCACTCACATCCATCTGTAATACTCAGAGATAAGGGTTGTGTGCCCAGTCCAGTTAGCAGGAGTATGCAGGTCAATAAACATACCAGTCATTATGACCTTTGTACTCTTGTATGACGCAGAGGTCCAAATATAAAACCCCAAATCAACTTAACATGAGCCAGGATCCACAGCAGGGAATCATTGTCTGTAGACAGAGGAGACTAGCAGGTCCACTGACACCACTTACAATGACTCCTAACTCTTCCACAACACTACATTAACACACCTGAAGACTTGGAGGTTAATTCCTACGCGTGTACTCATCTGTACAAGGCGTGCTAATTTCTGCTCCCATCGTACACACTGGTCCAGTAAACCTAGAAACTGAACCGCTGGTTAAATCAAACAATGGAATGATGAGATGATCTTGTACATTGGTGTTTTATGTAATGACTTCCAATAAACATTCAGATCACAGATAATGAATACATATTTATGCATAACCCATAATCATGCCCAACCCATTACTTTTTCATTAGCGAAATTCCAATTATTTTTACCAACCAATATCAATGATGTATAATGTAATGCTGTAGGGATGACACATCAATGCCCAAGTTATCTCAGTAGCTTTACAACCAAGGCCAAGTTTTCTGACTAATTTATTTGCCAATATAGTGGCTTCCCAGCCTTTTCTCTGCCTCGACTCTAACAAGAGTGTGTGTATTTTTCCTACTGAATAAACCAAACCAATATTCCACTGTACATAAAGCAGTACACAAGGACACTAATGTAATGTAAAGTGTGACCCAGCCCTGTTTGTGTTATGGTGTGAACGGTGTAAGGCTGCAGGTGGTTAAGAGTGTTGGACCAGTAACCGAAAGGTCGCTTGTTCGAATACCCGAGTCGACTAGATGAACAATCTGCCGATGTGCCCTTGGAGCAAAGCACTTAACCCTAATTGCTCCTGTAAGTCGCTCTGGAGAGTCTGCTAAATGACTAAAATGTAGTATCACTAGTGGGGCATTAGTTACTCACTATGATCCCTGCGTTGCGTACTGCCAGGGGAAGACCCAGCAACCCAGTCCCAATGTTTCCCTTCAGCAGGTGGATGAGAGCCTGAGTAAACCTGTGGAACAGAGAGGGTTAGGGGTACACTCAGAGACCAATGTAATATGATCTACAATTGTTTTATTTGATCCAACTCAATTCCTCAAGGGCCGCAGTGCCCACTAACACAGTACAACGGTAAACAACTGGAACCACTAATAGTGTTTCATGATTGAGGTGGGTAACTTAAATCAATTTTTTTGTCACATGCACCAAACAGGTGCATGTGATGGGTTGGGCATTTCATGACCTTACCATGAAATGCTTACTTACAAGCCCTTAACCAACAATGCAGTTCAAGATCAGCATGGCAGATGTGTTGTTGCCTATCCTTACCACCTGGGGGCAGCCCATCAGGAAGTCCAGGACCCAGTTGCAGAGGGAGGTGTTTAGTCCCAGGGTCCTTAGCTTAGTGATGAGCTTTGTGGGTACTATAGTGTTGAACACTGAGCTGTAGACAATGAATAGCATTCTCACATTCTTATTTTACCTTTATTTAACTAGGCAAGTCAGTTAAGAACAAATTCTTCTTTTCAATGACAGCCTAGGAACCGTGGGTTAACTGCCTTGTTCAGGGGCAGAACGACAGATTGTTACCTTGTCAGCTCAGGGATTTGAACTTGCAACCTTTTGGTTACTAGCCCAATGCTCTAACCACTAGGCTACGCTGCTGCCCCAAGGTACACATAGGTGTACTTTTTGTCCAGGTGGGAAAGGGCAGTGTGGAGTGCGATTGAGTTGCGTCATCTGTGGATCTGTTTAGGCGGTATGCGAATTGGAGTGGGTCTAGGGTTTCCGGGATGATGGTGTTGATGTGAACCATGACCAGCCTTTTAAAGCACTTCATGGCTACCGACGTGAGGGGCGGTAATCATTAAGGCAGGTAACCTTCGCTTTCTTGGGCAAAGGGACTATGGTGGTCTGTTTGAAACATGTCGGTATTACAGACTTAGTCAGGGACAGATTGAAAGGGTCAGTGAAGACACTTGCCAGTTGGTCACACATGCTTTGAGTACACATCCTGGTAATTCGTCTGGCCCCGCGGCTTTGTGAATGTTGACCTGTTTAAAGGTCTTGCTCACATCGGCTACGGAGAGCGTGATCACACAGTGGTCCGGAACAGCTGGTGCTCTCATGCATGCTTCAGTGTTGCTTGCCTTGAAGAGAGAATAAAAGGCATTTAGATCATCTGGTAGGCTCGCGTCACTGGGCAGCTCGCAGCTGGGTTTCCATTTGTAGTCCATAATAATTTTCAATCCCTGCCACATCCAACAAGTGTCAGAGCCGGTGTAGTAGGATTCAATCTTAGTCCTGCATTGAGGATTTGCCTGTTTGATGGTTCATCTGAGGGCATAGCGGGATTTCTTATAAGCGTTTGGAACAGTGTCTCACTCCTTGAATGCGGCAGCTCTAGCCTTTAGCTTGGTGCGGACGTTGCCTGTAATCCATGGCTTCTGGTTGGGATATGTACATACAGTGAGTGTGGGGACAACGTCGTCGATGCACTTATTGATGAAGCCGGTGACGGAGGTGGTATACTCCTCAATGCCATTGGATGAATCCCGGAACATACTCCCGTCTGTGTTAGCAAAACAGTCCTGTCGGGTAGCATCTGAGTCATCTGACCACTTTCGTATATAGCGAGTCACTGGTACTTCCTGCATTCGTTTTTGCTTGTAAGCAGGAATCAGGACGATAGAATTATGCTCAGATTTGCCAAATGGAGAGTGAGGGAGGCTTTGTACACGTATCTGTGTGTGGAGCAAAGGTGGTCTAGAGTTTTTCCCCCTCTGGTGGCACATGTGACATGCTGATAGAAATTAGGTCAAATGGATTTAAGTTTCCCTGCATTAAAGTCTCCAGCCACTAGGAGCGCCGCATCTGGATGAGCATTTTCTTGTTGACTAATGGCCTTATACACTCACTGAGTGCGGTCTTAGTGCCAGTATCGGTTTGTGGTGGTAAATAGACGGCTATGAATAATATAGATGAGAACTCTCTAGGTAGATAGTGTGATCTTCAGCTTATCATGAGGTATTCCACCTCAGGTGAGCAATACCTCAAAACTTCTTTAATATTAAATATTGTGCACCAGCAGTTATTGACAAATAGACACACACCCCTGCCCCGAGTCTTACCAGACGTAGCTGCTCCGTCCTGCCGATGCACGGAGAAGCCAGCCAGCTCTATATTAACTGTGGCATTGTTAGCCAGGTCTCGGTGAAACATAAGATATTACTGTTTTTAATGTCCCGTTGGTAGGACAGTCTTAATCGTAAATCGTCCAGTTTGTTTTCCAATGATTGCACATTGGCCAATTTTATGTAGGGTAGTGGTGGTTTACCTACTCGTTGACGAATTTTTACGAGGCACCTCGCCTTCCTCCCCCTTTATCTCCGTCTTTTCTTTATGCAGATGATGGGGATTGTGGGCCTCGTCTCAAAAAAGCAGTATATCCTTCGCGTCGGACTCATTAAAGACAAACTCTTCATCCAGTTCGAGGTGAAGGCCTCCACCCTTCTTAAATGGAAGAAGTTTGTTACACCAAGACTCCGGCCGGTCAAACTGCGCAATCAGGGGAGAAGGACCTTGATCAAGGAGGTGACCAAGAACCCGATGGTCAATCTGACACAGCTTCAGAGTTCCTCTGTGGAGATGGGAGAACCTTCCAGAAGGACAACCACCTCTGCAGCACTCCACCAATCAGGCCTTTATGGTAGACTGGCCAAACAGAAGCCACTCCTCAGTAAAAGGCACATGACAGCCCACGGTGAAGCATGGTGGTGGTAGCACCATGGTGTGGGGATGTTTTTCAGCAGCAGGGACTGGTGCAAAGTCCAGAGAGATTCTTTATTAAAACCTGCTCCAGAGCGCTCAGACTGGGGCGAAGGTTCACCTTCCAACAGGACAACAACCCAAGCACACAGCCAAGACAACGCAGGAGTGGCTCGGGACAAGTATCGGAATGTCCTTGAGTGGCCCAGACAGAGCCCGGACTTAAACTTGCTCGAACATCTATGGAGAGACCAGAAAAAAGCTGTGAAGCAACACTCCCCATCCAAACTTAGAGCTTGAGAGGATCTGCAGAGAAAAATTGGAGAAACTCCCCAAATACAGGTGTGCCAAGCTTGTAGTGTCATACCCAAGAAGACTCGAGGCTGTAATCGCTGTCAAAGGTCCTTCAAAGTACTGAGTAAAGGGTCTGAATACTTATATATATATATATATATATATATATATATATATATATATATATATATATATATATATATATATATATACACACACACGCAAAAATGTCTAAAATCCTGTTTTTGCCTTGTCATTGTGTGTAGATGGATGAAATTGCCCCCCCATCAACTGTAGAATAAGGCTGTAACAAAATGTGTTCAAGGTCAAGGGGTCTGAATACTTTCCTAATGCACTGTACATGGTTACTTATGGATGTATCATCTTCAATAACATACCACCCATAGCCATTACATTTGTCATTTAGCAGACGCTCTTATCCAGAGCGACTTACAGTTAGTGCATTCATCTTAAGATAGCTAGGTGGGTCAACCACATCACAGTAAGTACAATTTCCCTCAAAGTAGCTATCAGCAAAGTCAGAGCTAGCAAGGAGGGGGCTGTGGTATTATTATTTAAGATACTCTTTGAAGAGGCAGGGTTTCAGATGTTTGGCCAGGGTGATGACAGGGGGCAAAGATCAGTTGTTCATTCTATTGCAATCCTATTCTTTAACCTTAGAGCAGTTCACTGACGGCAACCTCAACCTCCAGCCACACACAGGGAAAAGAGAAGAGACTATGCCTTGATTTCTTTCTTTGCAAACCTCTTCACGCACTTTATCCTTTCAAGAAACGACAATATCAACATTGTTGCTCCGACTTTCTCTGTTGACATTGGCATTTAATGTCAATGGACTGTTGACATTGAAATACTACCAGGAAAATGTATTATCAGAGAAGGTGACTCAATTGTAAACTGTAATTGTGTGCTTTCTTTGTCTATGACAATGTTTTCTTGACACTAAGAGCTGGTCTAAGCCTGAGGCAGCACAGAGGTGTCATTTTTTCTAGAGCAAGTGAGAGGTTGTGGCTCTCTCACACTGTTGAAACAATTTAGAGAATGCTTTAGCTGCCTGTCACAGATCGATTTAGCCCAATTACACCAGTCCGCTAACGTTCTTCACTAACATACAAAGAAGAACACTGAGGTGGAAACTCAAGACTATAAAGACACCACAACAGGGGCTCTTTCATTTCACTGGAGACAATATTTGTCCTTCAGCAACTGATCCATAGGAATCTCTAACAATCAGATACAATGCAAATAATTGACAAAGATGGCATACAAAGTGTTGGAACCAGGAGTGTCAGTCAACAAGCTTTGAATGTTGAGTATAAGTCTCTTGTATTACCATACCCAACCTTTTCCGGTTACTATCACCAACTGAATTTTTATTTGCCCGGAGTACCCCTGAGGTACCCCCTCATGTGCATTTTACCAGTAGACCTCTCAAGTACCCCCTGTGGATAGGCAAAGTTCCCCCAGGTGTCCAAGTACCCCCTGTGGATAGGCAAAGTTCCCCCAGGGGTCCAAGTACCCCCTGTGGATAGGCAAAGTTCCCCCAGGGGTCCAAGTACCCCCTGTGGATAGGCAAAGTTCCCCCAGGGGTCCAAGTACTCCTTCCTGGGAACCACTGCTCTAGTCTAGCACCAAAAAAGATGCTACTGTGATGGAGGGAATAAATAGTACGGATACATCCGTTTCCACCCAAACCTTGATATGACGGTTGTTCAATTTAATTCCAGCTAGTTCCAACCCATAAATTATAGCGTCACCGGGATCATCATCATTCCCAGAGAGGCTAGTAGCTACCTAGCTGTTGCGAAGGCATCCTCCAGCGGGCATCTGGGCAGCAGTCGACACAGACAGTCCTGTCACTGTGCGGTGGTTAGCCCTGGCCAGGAAAGGGCGAGATGGGTAGGCTTGCAGTTGGCCTACGGACACGATAACATAAGGAAACATCAACAATGTCATTGGATCGCTATTGACGCGTTTTCTTGCTCGTACTCACTAGCAAGCTTCCGTGATATTAGACATTATAGCTAACTAAACTAATAGAAGCTTAGGCCTATAGCCTAATATATTGCAACGCATCTACATAGAACGTGCAATTTAGTCGATTTGCAGTTAAAGTTAAGGGCTAAAATATGCCGTCAATGTAACAGACGATGTAAATCAGTGTCATTGTTAGTCGGACGAACAGACAAGAAATAGAAACGTAGCCTAAACCAGCTGTCAAATCTGTAGCCGTGCTGTCATGGATAAAATGTAACAGCAGTGTTATCAATATACCGTGGCTATATGAATTATGTTAGTTAGAGCTAAGTTACATTGTAGTCAAGTCAGTCATAAGCATTGTGCGGTTTCTGAATGGTCAGGGCAAAGATAACTTGCTACTGTACTACGGTCGAAAGCTCTGTCAAAGCCCAGACGTCCCTGTGCAACAGCGCGCACTCGAAACGTTATTTTTGTATGGATGTTGAAATGACGGTAGCACTTCCATTGAGATTATGAATTCATAGCTGTACTCTTTGGATACAATTGCATTACCAGGTTGAAAAATTCATTCTCCGGATTAGTACAGCACATTTTCCTTAGCCGACGATACATGTAGAAAACGTCACACTCGCTATAATTGTCAACCCGGGAGAGGGGGTCTTAAAGGAAAAGTGTTCACATATTTACGATTCCACTTGCAGTTCTGAAAAGTTATTTCGCTTGTGCCTTATTAATTAGAGTTGGGTTGACAGTCCTCAACTCTTCACCCATGGCTGGCTGAGTCCCTTGCAGTCCCTGTACAAGACTGATGGCATGTCAGCGGAACTAATGCCGTTCCCATATTGGTAAAGTACAGAACAGCAGTGTTTCCCAACCCCGGTCCTCGAGTTCCACCAACGGTACACATTTTTGTTGTTGCCCTGGACAAACACACCTCATTCAGCTCATTGAGGGCTTGATGATTAGTTGAATCGGGTGTGCTTTTCCAGGGTTACAATAAAAAAAAGTGTACTGTTGGAAGTACTCAGGACCAGGATAGGGAAACACTGCTGCCTGGTCTCAGACTAGACATAACCTAGTACATGTAAATCTGGGACACTCAGTAACATATAGAGCTTTTTGTGCACGCAAGTTGGTGGCAGAGCAAGGGGAGTTCTTATAGAATGCCAGCAACAACAAAAAAGCCTCTAGTTGCATGTTGCTTATGAGTTAATTTTACACTACTTTTGGATTTTAAGGCTCATATGAATGTCCTGCTTAATACAATGTTTGTGTCATCATTGCAAATCAACTGCATTATACTTAAAAAAAAACACTTACACTTCAAGCAGTAAAATGGCTGTTTGGCCAGCTTTTGCTACAACCCATATCAATGAGCGTTAGCATTCTAGCTAACATCTGCTGCATCCAAAATAGTTATTTTTGCAAAGATCACAACCAAATATAATCTTAGCAACTTTTCAGACAACAATCCAAACATCATTGTAAGCATATGAGCACCCCAAAAAGTTATTTTTGTTTACAAGTAATAAAAACGTAAATCTAGGCTATGTTGAATGGGTGCAGATGGCGACTGGCTTTCTTACTGCCGCCAAGAGTCGCACGCATCTGTGTGTGACATCACTGGGTCGTGTATTGAAAAAGGGTCTATACAATATGCATTTATGTACAGAATAATACAAAATCTGACACCAGGTAGCAGCCCAGCCAGCAAAAACAACAACATATGGAATATGTAAAAAATGCTGATGAATGAACAGATTTTAGCTGTGAAATAGGCAGCTGTTGACATATTGACCATACAATGTTATTGATGTTTCGTGCAAACAAACAATTGATTTCCCAGAATGAAAAATGGTCTCTTACACTGTTATGTACTGTCACCTACTGTATATGCAACTGAACTCTCTGTTTGAGCCTATGGCTTGGGGGTTAATGTGAGGGCAGTAATTTAGTGATGATGAAAGCTGAACATAGTGTTTTATTACCATCAGGTGCATAATAATGACATTGTAACATACTGCTACAAGTTTTTCTATGATTGACTCTCAAAAGGTTGTTTTCCATATTATTCAGTGTCCTAATGAGAGGAGAGAACAGCACTTTCACTAAGAGGCCTACAGTACTGTATGTCCTGACATATCCAAGAGGTTGGTTTCTAAGGAGAGGTCTACAATAGTGTATGTCCTGACATATCCAAGAGGTTGGTTCCTAAAGAGAGGTCTACAGTACTGTATGTCCTGACATATCCAAGAGGTTGGTTTCTAAGGAGAGGTCTACAGTACTGTATGTCCTCACATATCCAAGAGGTTGGTTTCTAAGGAGAGGTCTACAGTACTGTATGTCCTGACATATCCAAGAGGTTGGTTTCTAAGGAGAGGTCTACAGTACTGTATGTCCTGACATATCCAAGAGGTTAGTTTCTAAAGAGAGGTCTACAGTACTGTATGTCCTGACATATCCAAGAGGTTGGTTTCTAAGGAGAGGTCTACAGTACTGTATGTCCTGACATATCCAAGAGGTTGGTTTCTAAGGAGAGGTCTACAGTACTGTATGTCCTGACATATCCAAGAGGTTGGTTCCTAAAGAGAGGTCTACAGTACTGTATGTCCTGACATATCCAAGAGGTTGGTTTCTAAGGAGAGGTCTACAGTACTGTATGTCCTGACATATCCAAGAGGTTGGTTTCTAAGGAGAGGTCTACAGTACTGTATGTCCTGACATATCCAAGAGGTTGGTTTCTAAGGAGAGGTCTACAGTACTGTATGTCCTGACATATCCAAGAGGTTGGTTTCTAAGGAGAGGTCTACAGTACTGTATGTCCTGACATATCCAAGAGGTTGGTTTCTAAGGAGAGGTCTACAGTACTGTATGTCCTGACATATCCAAGAGGTTGGTTTCTAAGGAGAGGTCTACAGTACTGTATGTCCTGACATATCCAAGAGGTTGGTTTCTAAGGAGAGGTCTGCAGTACTGTATGTCCTGACATATCCAAGAGGTTGGTTCCTAAAGAGGGGTCTACAGTACTGTATGTCCTGACATATCCAAGAGGTTGGTTTCTAAGGAGAGGTCTACAGTACTGTATGTCCTGACATATCCAAGAGGTTGGTTTCTAAGGAGAGGTCTACAGTACTGTATGTCCTGACATATCCAAGAGGTTGGTTTCTAAGGATTGCATTGTGTCCATGACTTTATGGCGTAGATCATAATTCTTATGAATTCTTGGGGGTTTGACTCTGTGCTGATGAAAGTTATTATATGAAAAAAATAGTATATATTTTTTACCTTTTATTTAACTAGGCAAGTCATTTAAGAACAAATTCTTATTTTACAATGACTGCCTACCCCGGCCAAACCCTCCCCTAACCCAGACGACGCTGGGCCAATTGTGCGCTGCCCTATGGGACTACCGATCACAGCCGGTTGTGATACAGCCCAGGATCAAACCAGGGTATCTAGTGACGCCTCTAGCACTGAGATGCAGTGCCTTAGAATGCTGTGCCACTCAGTAGCCCTTATATGGGTGCCCTGCATGGTTTTAAACTGTATGCTGAAGTAAATTAATAAAGATAAATCAAGTAGTGTACACTGACTCTGTACTCCTTAATATACTAGCCACTTTTTCTCATCACTATCAACAAATTAAGAAATGGCACTCATAGAGTCAGTCATTCTAAGTGTTTTCAACATTTGGCCAAATATTACATTTAGCGAAAGTGTATTTATCCAAATTGAAATAAATCTGCTGCATACAGAATCATTCTGCTTATTACAATAGTTATGATTCATTGAGCGCTCAATACGTCACCATACATAAATTTTTCATAGAATTCGACGTTTGATCAGATATTAACTGAGGATTGTATTACACTACTGCCAAGTTGAAAGGCTGAACCTGCTATTGTCATCTCCACTGTGGCAGGCAAATTGGTCGGAAAACATGAGCTTATCATTTCTATCAAAAGGCAGTTCAATGACTAGTGAGCCACATAGTGTACATACTGTATGTGGATTGTGTCAATTCTGCATCTACAGTTGAAGTTGGAAGTTTACATACACTTAGGTTGGAGTCATTAAAACTCATTTTCAACCACTCCACACATTTTTTGTTAACCAACTATAGTTTTGGCAAGTCAGTTAGGACATCTACTTTGTGCATGACACAAGTAATTTTTCCAACTATTGTTTACAGACAGATTATTTAACGTATAATTCACTGTATCACAATTCCAGTGGGTCAGAAGTTTTACACTAAGTTGATGTGCTTTTAAACAGCTTGGAAAATTCCAGAAAAGGATGTCATGGCTTTAGAAGCTTCTGATAGGCTAATTGACATCATTTGAGTCAACTGGAGGTGTACCTGTGGATGTATTTGAAGGCCTACCTTCAAACTCAGTGCCTCTTTGCTTGACATCATGGGAAAATCAGAAGAAATCAGCCAAGACCTAAGATAATAAATTGTAGACCTCCACAGGTCTGGTTCATCCTTGGGAGCAATTTCCAAATGCCTGAAGGTACCACGTTCATCTGTACAAACAATAGTATGCAAGTATAAACACCATGGGACCACACAGCCGTCATACCGCTCAGGAAGGAGACGTGCTCTGTCTCCTAGAGATGAATGTACTTTGATGCGAAAAGTGCAAATCAATCCCAGAACAACAGCAAAGGACCTTGTGAAGATGCTGGAGGAAATAGGTACAAAAGTATCTATATCCACAGTAAAACGAGTCCCATATCGACATAACCTGAAAGGCCGCTCAGCAAGGAAGAAGCCACTGCTCCAAAACCACCATAAAAAAAACAGACTACGGTTTGCAACTGCACATGGGGACAAAGATCATACTTTTTGGAGAAATGTCCTCTGATCTGATGAAACAAAAATAGAACTGTTTGGCCATAATGACCATAGTTATGTTTGGAGGAAAAAGGGGGAGGCTTGCAAGCCAAAGATCACCATCCCAACCGTAAAGCACGGGGGTGGCAGCACCATGATGTGAGGGTGCTTTGCCGCAGGAGGGACTGGTGCACTTCACAAAATAGATGGCATCATGAGGAGGAAAATGATGTGGATGTATTGAAGCAACATCTCAAGACATCATTCAGGAAGTTAAAGCTTAGTCGCAAATGGGTCTTCCAAATGGACAATGCCCCCCAGCATACTTCCAAAGTCCTGGCAAAATGGCTTAAGGTCAACAAAGTTAAGGTATTGGAGTGGCCATCACAAAGCCCTGACCTCAATCCTATAGAAAATTTGTGGGCAGAACTGAAAAAGTGTGTGCGAGAAAGGAGGCCTACAAACCGGACTCCGTTACACCAGCTCTGTCAGGAGAATTGGGCCAAAATTCACCCAACTTATTTTGGGAAGCTTGTGGAAGGCTACCCAAAACGTTTGACCCAAGTTAAACAATTTAAAGGCAATGCTACCAAATACTAATTGAGTGTATGTAAACTTCTGACCCACTTGGAATGTGATGAAAGAAATAAAAGCTGAAATAAATCATTCTCTATGCTATTATTCTGACACTTCACATTCTTAAAATGAAGTGGTGATCCTAACTGACCTAAGACAGGGAATTTTTACTCGGATTAAATGTCAGGAATTGTGAAAAACTGAGTTTAAATGTATTTGGTTAAGGTGTATGTAAACTTCCGACTTCAACTGTATATATTTGGTCCATATATTCTGCTTATTGTCTGTCTGTGTATTCTGTTTATTGTTGCAGCACCATTCCAACAAGTCAAATTCCTGTATTGGAAATGTATTTGGAACATTAAGGGGATTCTGCTCTATACCCTCTCTTGTCTTTGAAACATGGTTTCATTTGAGACGTCTAATTCATTCACAACAGTCCTCTAAAAAGAATCAGACTTTTAAAAACCATGAATCAGTTTTCTGGCACATCTAAGATTTAATGTCCCTTCAGAGTACAGCGCTTCTCTAAAATTGCATTTGCTCTATACATTTGTCGGTTCAATCGGCATGTAAAATCAAATCAGTTTTCAGCTGAGCTGACTAAAACAGGAGGCCTAAACACTTGCTACAGGCCAGGCACATTATGAAGATATGACTAGACTAGGTAGATTATTCAAGCCCCAGACACTTAATGACAGTATAATAAATAACACATTATCTGTAACAGTAGATTTTCAAATGTTTTGAGCTGCTCCCTCCTAATGTGAAGGCTTTTCACTACAGCAGTATCTGACCAAGTCACTCTGTGCTCTTGTGCATGTCAGTGCATGTGCGTGTCACCTTCGTGAACTTCATGAGATTAATATTGTTAACGAAACTGTTATCCTAACATTTTTTCCCGTTTCTTATCTTCCCAATTAGAGAGATGTGAATCAGAGACTAAAATTTGCTATTAGCATTTGCAACATTACAAAATAGCTGTAATATGTTAATCCATGGAGAGTTAATCTTGTAAGGAGTTCTTAATTGAATGATGGTTGAATTATAGTAGTTGTATCAGGTATGAAGGTAAAACCCAGATGCAGACAACGTTGAATTAACAATGGTTTAATAATCCAACAGGGGCAGGCAATAGACAGGTCAAAACAGGCAGGGGTCAGTGAACCAGAGGTGGAGCAACAGTACCGGACGGCAGGCAGACTCAGGGTCAGGGCAGGCAAGGGTCAAACCCAGGAGGGTGAGAAAAAGAGGGACTGGGAAAAGCAGGAGCTGAGACACAAAACCGCTGGTTGACTTGACTAACAAGACGAACTGGCAGCGGACAAACAGAGAACACAGGTATACATACACAGGGGATAATGGGGAATATGGGCGACACCTGGAGGGGGGTGGAGACAATCACAGAGACAGGTGACACAGATCAGGGTGTGACAAGTTGCGGATAATTGTAGACTAACAGTTCAATTTTATTATTGAAACCTGCTTTTTCAGAGGTCAACAAGTTTAGATTTGCAGTGTAAAAACTTGCAGGCCAAGTACCCCTTTTTAAAATGTTCACCTAAAATGACATACCCAAATCTAACTGCCTGTAGCTCAAGCAAGGATATGCATATTCTTGATACCACTTGAAAATGTGGAAATGTGAAATGAATGTAGGAGAATATAACACATTAGATCTGGTAAAAGGTAATACAAACAAAAAAACATGAAATGCAAGAGAAAGGTCATACTTTCAGATAGGAGTCTATGTGTAATTTAGATTTTGGCCATCAGATGGCAGCAGTGTGTGTGCAAAGTTTCAGACTGATCCAGTGAAGAATTACATTACTGCACAATATTTTGTATCAAGTCTGCCAGGAGTTTGCCCAAATGTGCCTAATTGGTCAATAGATACATTTTCAAGTACACAACTATAGAGAACATACAAAAATGCTATGGTAGTAAAACATTTAAGTTTACACACTCCTAGGAATGTCATAGATGATGGATCATTAGCTTATACACTAGCTTTCACACATCTAGATGGCCGGTCAGGGTGGTTGTGGAGCTAGAGACAGCAGTGGGGTCAAACTGTAGACACCAGTTCCTACATTTGAACATAACAATGGATTTTATTAAACAAATCTATGCTACATTTTATCTCTGGGACCCTCAGGAAGACAAATCAGAGCAAGATTACTGAATGTAAGTACATTATTTACCTTCAGAGGTGAATGTATCAAACCAGTTGCTGTGATAAAAGTTTTTTGTTGTTGTGCACCCCCCTCAAACAATAGCATGGTGTTTTTTCACTGTAATAGCTACAGTTAATTGGACACTGCAGTTTGATTAACAAGAATTTAAGCTTTCTGCTCATATAAGACATGTCTATGTCCTGGAAAGTTGGCTGTTGTATACAACGTCATTCTAGTCATATTAGCGCACGTTAGCAACAATCATCCAGGTTTAGGGACACCCATCCCGTAGAGGTTAAAAGTCTTTCATTATATTTGTTTAGCAAACTTAGCTGAGGGCAATGACCAGCAATGGAAAGCAACACTGTTAACAGATGTGATTCCCCCTCATTTGTAACAGCATTGAACCTGATAACAGCGTTTATGTTTAAATACATTTCCTCAGGGTAGTTTTTACAACAAGAAACAAGTTAATTTAAAACAAAATGGAGTGAAGAAAAGCTATCAGTACCACGTTTTATATCCAATACTTGTTTGCTTCTTACAATTGGAAATGAATTGGTTGTGAAAGAGAGAGATAGAGAAATGCTGTCAGAGAGACATTGAGACGGTGTGGTAGAGAGACTAACACTTTTCTTTTATTTAACCTTCATTTAACTAGGCAAGTCAGTTAAGAACAAATTCTTATTTACAATGACGGCCTACCCCGGCCAAACCTGGACGGGGTAGGCCAATTGTGCCCTGCCCTATGGAACTCCCAATCACGGCCGGATGTGATGCAGCCTAGAGTGCTACAGAGAGATAGAAAGACAGAGGAGGACAGAGTAAGGATACTGTTGTGCCCTTTTGACACTACCATGCCCGACCCAAACCTTACTATGCTAGTTTGGATATTTTCTTTTCACATTGACTTTTCTAGAGTGGTTCTGTGCCTCAGTTGTGCTCTTGAAAATACAGGTGGGAGCCACAGAGAGAAACACTGAAAAAGAAACTGTTTTGAAACTGATATAGAGCAACAGAGAGAGATCTATGAAAAAGTGACTCCTATGGCCATGGCAAAACCTGCTTGGGGTCACTAGCTTCACCCCTATTGTGATACACTTTAAATTAGGCTAGACTATCTCTACACTACTTTACCTGCTCCTGTCTGTGGAGACAAATCCAAACTTTGTAATTAACTTCCTTGAACCGAGGCTGAACACACAGCCTTTTCCTTATTTCATACTCTTGTCTTTTAAGTGCTCTTTGAGCAAGACCAGAAAAAATATAGAATTTCATCCTCTCGCTTCTCTCCCTCAAACTGTAATTTCTCGCATCTCAAGAGCCAGACAAATTAGAGAAGAAAAAAAGAGGACATTAGGGACCACCAGCCAAATTCAGCGACTTATCACGTTGGCAATTGGAATTACCTTCTGTAATGATAATGAAACGTGAATTTTCAGCCTATTGCAATTTTAATTAAAGCCTATTTCCCATTAATTAAAGGTTAAATGTAATTGTACTTGTGGCTGGTAGCTGGTTCCGCTTGCAACTGGATGGTCTCGTCTAGCCGGAGAATGCCCATGCACCCCTGAAATGGAACTCCAGGGTTTGATCTAGCCGGAGAATGCCCATGCACCCCTGAAATGGAACTCCAGGGTTTGATCTAGCCATAGAATGCCCATGCACCCCTGAAATGGAACTCCAGGGTTTGATCTAGCCGGAGAATGCCCATGCACCCCTGAAATGGAACTCCAGGGTTTGATCTAGCCGGAGAATGCCCATGCACCCCTGAAATGGAACTCCAGGGTTTGATCTAGCCGGAGAATGCCCATGCACCCCTGAAATGGAACTCCAGGGTTTGATCTAGATGGAGAATGCCCATGCACCCCTGAAATGGAACTCCAGGGTTTGATCTAGCCATAGAATGCCCATGCACCCCTGAAATGGAACTCCAGGGTTTGATCTAACCGGAGAATGCCCATGCACCCCTGAAATGGAACTCCAGGGTTTGATCTAGCCGGAGAATGCCCATGCAGCCCTGAAATGGAACTCCAGGGTTTGATCTAACCGGAGAATGCCCATGCACCCCTGAAATGGAACTCCAGGGTTTGATCTAGCCGGAGAATGCCCATGCACCCCTGAAATGGAACTCCAGGGTTTGATCTAGCCGGAGAATGCCCATGCACCCCTGAAATGGAACTCCAGGGTTTGATCTAGCCGGAGAATGCCCATGCACCCCTGAAATGGAACTCCAGGGTTTGATCTAGCCGGAGAATGCCCATGCACCCCTGAAATGGAACTCCAGGGTTTGATCTAGCCGGAGAATGCCCATGCACCCCTGAAATGGAACTCCAGGGTTTGATCTAGACGGAGAATGCCCATGCACCCCTGAAATGGAACTCCAGGGTTTGATCTAGCCATAGAATGCCCATGCACCCCTGAAATGGAACTCCAGGGTTTGATCTAACCGGAGAATGCCCATGCACCCCTGAAATGGAACTCCAGGGTTTGATCTAACCGGAGAATGCCCATGCACCCCTGAAATGGAACTCCAGGGTTTGATCTAGCCGGAGAATGCCCATGCACCCCTGAAATGGAACTCCAGGGTTTGATCTAGCCGGAGAATGCCCATGCACCCCTGAAATGGAACTCCAGGGTTTGATCTAGCCGGAGAATGCCCATTCACCCCTGAAATGGAACTCCAGGGTTTGATCTAGCCGGAGAATGCCCATGCACCCCTGAAATGGAACTCCAGGGTTTGATCTAGACGGAGAATGCCCATGCACCCCTGAAATGGAACTCCAGGGTTTGATCTAGCCATAGAATGCCCATGCACCCCTGAAATGGAACTCCAGGGTTTGATCTAACCGGAGAATGCCCATGCACCCCTGAAATGGAACTCCAGGGTTTGATCTAACCGGAGAATGCCCATGCACCCCTGAAATGGAACTCCAGGGTTTGATCTAACCGGAGAATGCCCATGCACCCCTGAAATGGAACTCCAGGGTTTGATCTAGCCGGAGAATGCCCATGCACCCCTGAAATGGAACTCCAGGGTTTGATCTAGCCGGAGAATGCCCATGCACCCCTGAAATGGAACTCCAGGGTTTGATCTAGCCGGAGAATGCCCATGCACCCCTGAAATGGAACTCCAGGGTTTGATCTAGCCGGAGAATGCCCATGCACCCCTGAAATGGAACTCCAGGGTTTGATCTAGCCGGAGAATGCCCATGCACCCCTGAAATGGAACTCCAGGGTTTGATAATAATGAAGCTTCTCATTTTCCTCTTCCTTTATTTTAATTCATCTAGCTACTCCCCATCCTGTGTACATTACACATGTCACTGGGAGAAAGTGTTTTTCATTCTCCAAACTTCCTCTCAGCTTGTGTCTGTAGAAAAAGGGAGTTTAATCTAACACCACACAAGTTGAGGTTGAAGTAGGTTCAAAAAGTGGGCACACAACTTGACTGCTAGAGCCAAGGTAAATGTGATCGACCAGGGTTTCGAAACTTGGGTCTTCTGTGTGCCCCAAAACTGTGTTATCCCTCTGAGCTAAACCACACACAGAACTCCATGACAGTCTAAGACAATCCCTTTGAAGTCTGACTCACTCTAAACCCACACGAGTGCAAAGCACCAAGCAAAGTAAGTTGTGTGTTGGGGGAGCGTGCGGGGTGACACTCAGAAATATCTATTCATTTCTACTTCAAAAAAGATGAAACCTTGACGGGAGAGACGGTAGTGTGTTTACCTTCAAAGGACTGCAGGGACTATCTGTGGGAGTTAATATGAAAAAATACATTATTTGATCAATTAGGATTAATACACGATTTCACAAGCACCTATTGATTTACTGTAATACTTGACAAAGTAATTTCTTTAGAGTAAACTTCATATAACGTACATTTTGTAAACATTATCAAGAGCAAGAGCCACGTTTGTGTCTCATTGAGAGAAGAAAGTTAAACTGACCAAGTCAATCCTATTGTTGAATCTGTGGTCGTTAAATATAAAGAGGGTTTGAAATGTTTAAGTTTGTTCAATTATTTAACTGTTTAACTGGGGGGGGGGGGGGTTCAGCTTGATTAGCCATCTCCTCCACTGAAATCTGCATACATGGCTTTAGTAGAGAAAAGTTGAGTCAGTGGTTCTACTTTGAGCGCCAGTTTCCCGGACCCAGATTAAGCGTTGTACTGCTGATTTTCCATTGCGCATACTTTTTAGTCCAGGAGTAGGCTGAATCTAGGTCTGGGCAACTGGCATGTGTTTCTATACCGTCATTATAAACAGCCCTTTATTCAAGGATTACATTCTACATTGACTCCTGGGAGTTCCCGGGGGGTGTCGGACATCAATATCATTGACCATTGTGGGGGATTAACATTCATATTTTCATTCTTATGGGGGGGGGGGGGGGCTTAATGAGCTTTGGATGCGCCTAGCCCCCCCCCTCCCCCAGATGTGTCAAGGGGCAATGTGGAATCAATTCAGAGTGCAGCGAGCTTCTGCTCCAGTTGAGCTGTTATCAAATTGCTCAGTCATTTACTCTATCCTGTCTCCTGCTGTTTTCAAATGAATAAGTATTTCATACTCATATTCTTCTCTATAAAAGCCTTTTCAACCATAATAGTTTGGAGAGCTCTGATGGTGTGAAATGTGTCTCCTGCTGTTTTGAAAGTAATCAAAGCATCTCTAATGTCCTCTTATTCATTAAAAGTCTCTTGAAATTGCATCATTGGTCCCATTATAAAAGTCACGCCTCCACAAAGGTGTTAGCTGTGAGCAGGTAATTCATGTTCCAGTGCCAACAACCCTAATTCCCTGGCTATGAGCTGGCTAAACTGAGCATCCTCTGAAACAAACAATAGGACTTTGCCTGTGACAAGCTAATTATGAAACGCCACAACTCAGCCGACCCTATAATGAACCAATTTACTAAGAGAACAACACGACCCTGCCTGTAATTAGCTGATTGGGAAACAGCAGATAGTGCTCCGTGCGTATTTAGACTTTCACAGCAGAGCTGACTGGTGAGCTGCTGTGACGTACACTACCGTTCAAAAGTTTGGGGTCACTTGTAAATTTCCTTGTTTTTGAAAGAAAAGCAAAAAAAATGGTCTATTAAAATATCATCAAATTGATCAGAAATACAGTGTTGACATTGTTAATGTTGTAAATGACTATTGAAGCTGGAAACGGCAGATTTTTTAATGGAATATCTATGTAGGCGTACAGAGTCCCATTATTAGCAACCATCACTCCTGTGTTCCAATGGCACGTTGTGTTAGCTAATCCAAATGTATAATTTTAAATGGCTAATTGATCATTAGAAAACCCTTTTGCAATCATGTTAGCACAGCTGAAAACTGTTCTGATTAAAGAAGCAATAAAACTGGCCTTCTTTAGACTACATTTACATTACATTTAAGTCATTTAGCAGACGCTCTTATCCAGAGCGACTTACAAAATGGTGCATTCACCTTATGATATCCAGTGGAACAACCACTTTACAATAGTGTATCTAAATCTTTTAAGGGGGGGGGGGGGGGGGTTAGAAGGATTACTTTATCCTATCCTAGGTATTCCTTAAAGAGGTGGGGTTTCAGGTGTCTCCGGAAGGTGGTGATTGACTCCGCTGTCCTGGCGTCGTGAGGGAGCTTGTTCCACCATTGGGGTGCCAGAGCAGCGAACAGTTTTGACTGGGCTGAGCGGGAACTGTGCTTCCTCAGAGGTAGGGGGGCCAGCAGGCCAGTGGTGGATGAACGCAGTGCCCTTGTTTGGGTGTAGGGCCTGATCAGAGCCTGAAGGTATGGAGGTGCCGTTCCCTTCACAGCTCCGTAGGCAATCACCATGGTCTTGTAGCGGATGCGAGCTTCAACTGGAAGCCAGTGGAGAGAGCGGAGGAGCGGGGTGACGTGAGAGAACTTGGGAAGGTTGAACACCAGACGGGCTGCGGCGTTCTGGATGAGTTGTAGGGGTTTAATGGCACAGGCAGGGAGCCCAGCCAACAGCGAGTTGCCGTAATCCAGACGGGAGATGACAAGTGCCTGGATTAGGACCTGCGCCGCTTCCTGTGTGAGGCAGGGTCGTACTCTGCGAATGTTGTAGAGCATGAAACTACAGGATCGGGTCACCGCCTTGATGTTAGTGGAGAACGACAGGGTGTTGTCCAGGATCACGCCAAGGTTCTTAGCACTCTGGGAGGAGGACACAAGGGAGTTGTCAACCGTGATGGCGAGATCATGGAAGGGGCAGTCCTTCCCCGGGAGGAAGAGCAGCTCCGTCTTGCCGAGGTTCAGCTTGAGCTGGTGATCCGTCATCCACACTGATATGTCTGACAGACATGCAGAGATGCGATTCGCCGCCTGGTTATCAGAAGGGGGAAAGGAGAAGATTAATTGTGTGTCGTCTGCATAGCAATGATAGGAGAGACCATGTGAGGATATGACAGAGCCAAGTGACTTGGTGTATAGCGAGAATAGGAGAGGGCCTAGAACAGAGCCCTGGGGGACACCAGTGGTGAGAGCGCATGGTGCGGAGACAGATTCTCGCCACGCCACCTGGTAGGAGCGACCTGTCAGGTAGGACGCAATCCAAGCGTGGGCCGCGCCGGAGATGCCCAACTCGGAGAGGGTGGAGAGGAGGATCTGATGGTTCACAGTATCAAAGGCAGCAGATAGGTCTAGAAGGATGAGAGCAGAGGAGAGAGAGTTAGCTTTAGCAGTGCGGAGAGCCTCCGTGACACAGAGAAGAGCAGTCTCAGTTGAATGCCCAGTCTTGAAACCTGACTGATTAGGATCAAGAAGGTCATTCTGAGAGAGATAGCAGGAGAGCTGGCCAAGGACGGCACGTTCAAGAGTTTTGGAGAGAAAAGAAAGAAGGGATACTGGTCTGTAGTTGTTGACATCGGAGGGATCGAGTGTAGGTTTTTTCAGAAGGGGTGCAACTCTCGCTCTCTTGAAGACGGAAGGGACGTAGCCAGCGGTCAAGGATGAGTTGATGAGCGAGGTGAGGAAGGGGAGAAGGTCTCCGGAAATGGTCTGGAGAAGAGAGGAGGGGATAGGGTCAAGTGGGCAGGTTGTTGGGCGGCCGGCCGTCACAAGACGCGAGATTTCATCTGGAGAGAGAGGGGAGAAAGAGGTCAAAGCACAGGGTAGGGCAGTGTGAGCAGGACCAGCGGTGTCGTTTGACTTAGCAAACGAGGATCGGATATCGTCAACCTTCTTTTCAAAATGGTTGACGAAGTCATCCGCAGAGAGGGAGGAGGGGGGGGAGGGGGAGGAGGATTCAGGAGGGAGGAGAAGGTAGCAAAGAGCTTCCTAGGGTTAGAGGCAGATGCTTGGAATTTAGAGTGGTAGAAAGTGGCTTTGGCAGCAGAGACAGAAGAGGAGAATGTAGAGAGGAGTGAGTGAAAGGATGCCAGGTCCGCAGGGAGGCGAGTTTTCCTCCATTTCCGCTCGGCTGCCCGGAGCCTTGTTCTGTGAGCTCGTAGTGAGTCGTCGAGCCACGGAGCAGGAGGGGAGGACCGAGCCGGCCTGGAGGATAGGGGACAGAGAAAATCAAAGGATGCAGAAAGGGAGGAGAGGAGGGTTGAGGAAGCAGAATCAGGAGATAGGTTGGAGAAGGTTTGAGCAGAGGGAAGAGATGATAGGATGGAAGAGGAGAGAGTAGCGGGAGAGAGAGAGCGAAGGTTGGGACGGCGCAATACCATCCGAGTAGGGGCAGAGTGAGAAGTGTTGGATGAGAGCGAGAGGGAAAAGGATACAAGGTAGTGGTCGGAGATTTGGAGGGGAGTTGCAATGAGATTAGTGGAAGAACAGCATCTAGTAAAGATGAGGTCAAGCGTATTGCCTGCCTTGTGAGTAGGGGGGGAAGGTGAGAGGGTGAGGTCAAAAGAGGAGAGGAGTGGAAAGAAGGAGGCAGAGAGGAATGAGTCAAAGGTAGACGTGGGGAGGTTAAAGTCACCCAGAACTGTGAGAGGTGAGCCATCCTCAGGAAAGGAACTTATCAAGGCGTCAAGCTCATTGATGAACTCTCCAAGGGAACCTGGAGGGCGATAAATGATAAGGATGTTAAGCTTGAAAGGGCTGGTAACTGTGACAGCATGGAATTCAAATGAGGAGATAGACAGATGGGTCAGGGGAGAAAGAGAGAATGTCCACTTGGGAGAGATGAGGATTCCAGTGCCACCACTCCGCTGGCTCGATGCTCTAGGGGTATGCGAGAACACGTGGGCAGACGAAGAGAGAGCAGTAGGAGTAGCAGTGTTATCTGTGGTAATCCATGTTTCCGTCAGCGCCAGGAAGTCTAGGGACTGGAGGGTAGCATAGGCTGAGATGAACTCAGCCTTGTTGGCTGCAGACCGGCAGTTCCAGAGGCTGCCGGAGACCTGGAACTCCACGTGGGTCGTGCGCGCTGGGACCACCAGGTTAGAGTGGCAACGGCCACGCGGTGTGAAGCGTTTGTATGGCCTGTGCAGAGAGGAGAGAACAGGGATAGACAGACACATAGTTGACAAGCTACAGAAGTGTTGTTTCTTGTATTATTGTCTCCTGTGTCTTTAGAGAACTGTTTCACTTTGATATCCTTTTTCTTCTGTCCTGATTTTCTCTTTCTTTTCTTCTGTTAACTAGATATTCTTTGTTGTTCTTCGTTAGCTAGCTAGCTTCTTCCAAAAGAGTCCCTAGCAACTGCTTAGCAACTGGTAAACAATTCAGCTTGCTAAGATAACTACAATTTTATGAAAAATAGTTATTTTCAAAAGCCTATCTTCTTTGTTTGTTGCTTGTTTTTTCTCCTATTCAGTCTTGCAGTTTTCTTTTGCTTTTTTCCGATGTACTTCACTCTAAAAACCATGTAAATTTCAATATTTGTAGGAGCTCATTTTTCAGCTGCTGCTGCTCAAATTGGAGTTCCGGAACACTAGTTGAGACTAGTTGAGTATCTGGAGCATCAACACTTGTGGGTTCGATTACAGGCTCAAAACGGCCAGAAACAAAGACCTTTCTTCTGAAACTCGTCAGTCTATTCTTGTTCGGAGAAATTAAGGCTATTCCATGCGAGAAATTACCAAGAAACTGAAGATCTTGTACAATGCTGTGTAGTGCTCCCTTCACAGAACAGTGCAAACTGTCTCTAACCAGAATAGAAAGAGGAGTGGGAGGCCCAGGTGCACAACTGAGCAAGAGGACAAGTACATTAGAGTGTCTAGTTTGAGAAACAGACGCCTCACAAGTCCTCAACTGGCACCTTCATTAAATAATACCCAGAAAATACCAGTCTCAACGTCAACAGTGAAGAGGCGACTCCGGGATGCTGGCCTTCCAATCAACCTACCAGGGTGTTTACAAACACTACAGGAACAAGATCATTAACATGTATCGATCACATTTTTACTAATACTGTAGAACCTAGCTCTAAAGCTGTATCCGTACTCATTGGATGCAGTCATCACAATATAGTCGCTATTTCCAGGAAAGCCCAAGTTCCAACAGCTTGGCCTAAAATAGTGTATAATACAAAAGATTTTGCTGTGACTCTTATGTGGATGATGTTAAAAATATTTGTTGGTCTGATGTGATTAATGAGGAGCATCCAGACGCTGCACTTGATGAATTTATGAAATTGCTTCTTCCAATTATTGACAAACATGCACCTGTTAAGAAACTGACTGTTAGAACTGTTAAGGCTCCATGGATTGATGAGGAATTGAGAAACGGTTTAGTTTAAAGAGATGGGGCAAAAGGAGTGGCTCATAAGTCTGGTTGCACATCTGACTGGCTTACATACTGCAAATTGAGAAATGATGTGACTAAACTCAACAAAAAGAAGAAGAAACTGTATTATGAAGCCAAGATCTATGATATGAAGAATGATGTAAAAAAAAAAAACTTTGGAGTACTTGGGCAGAAAGACAAATTCAACTCCATTTTTCATTGAATCAGATGGCTTATTCATCACAAAACCATTTGATGTTGCCAATTATTTTAATGATTATTTCATTGGCAAAGTGGGCAAACTTAGGCAGAAAATGACAATGAACTGAATTGTATTCATGCATAAAAATAATAAATAATGAAAGAAAAGCAGTGCAAGTTTGAATTTTGTAAAGTTAGTGTGGGATAGTTGGAAAAATTATTGTTATTAATCAATAATGACAAACCTCCTGGCATTGACAACTTAGATGGAAAGCTACTGAGGATGGTAGCTGACTCTATAGCCACACCTATCTGTCATATTTTTAATCTGAGGAAAGTCTTTGTCCTCAGGCCTGGAGGGAAGCCAAAGTAATTCTGCTACCCAAGAGTGTTAAAGCGGCCTTTACTGGTTCTAACAGCAGACCTGTAAGCTTGCTGCCAGCTCTTAGTAAACTGTTGGAAAAAATTGTGTTTGACCAAATACAATGCTATTCCTCTGTAAACAAATTAACAACAGAATTTCAGCATGCTTATAGAGAAGGGCACTCAACACTGACACAAATGACTGATGATTGGTTGAAAGAAATTGATAATAAGAAGATTGTGGGAGCTGTAGTGTTAGATTTTAATGCAGCCTTGGATATTATTGACCATAACCTGTTGTTGAAAAAATTTATGTGTTATGGCTTTTCAACCTCTGCCATATCGTGGACTCAGATTTGTCTATCTAATAGAACTCAAAGAACTCAAAGTTTTCTTTAATGGAAGCTTCTCAAATATCAAACATGTAAAGCGTGGTGTACAGCTCTCTAGGATCTCTACACTTTTCTATTTTTACCAATGACCTGCCACTGGCATTAAACAAAGCATGTGTGTCCATGTATGCACTTGATTCAACCACATACTCATCAGCAACCACAGCTAATGAAGTCACTGAAACCCTTAACAAAGAGTTGCAGTCTGTTTTGGAATGGGTGGCCAGTAATAAACTGGTCCTGAACATCTCTAAAACTAAGAGCATTGTATTTGGTACAAATAATTCCTTAAGTTCTAGACCTCAGCTGAATCTGGTAATGAATGGTGTGGCTGTTGAACAAGTTGATGAGACTAAATTACTTGGCGACAAATTGTAAACTGTCATGGCCAAAATATATAGATTCAATGGTTGTAAAGATGGGGAGAGGTCTGTCCGTAATAAAGAGATGCTCAGATTTTTTGACACCACACTCCAAAAAGCAAGTTCTGCAGGCTCTAGCTATCTAATCTTGATTATTGTCCAGTCGTGTGGTCCAGTGCTGCAAGGAAAGACCTAGATAAGCTGCAGCTGGCCCAGAACAGAGCTGCACATCTTTCTCTTCATTGTAATAAGAGTGCTGATATAAATACTATGCATGCCAGTCTCTTTTGGCTAAGAGTTGAGTAGAGACTGACTGCATCACTTCTTGTTTTTATAAGAAACAATGTGTTGAAAATCCCAAATTGTTTGCTTAGTCAACTTACACACAGCTCTGACACACACACTTATCCCACCAGACATGCCAACAGGGGTCTTTTCACAGTACCCAAATCCAGAACAAATTCAAAAAAGCGTATAGTATTATATAGAGCCATTATTGCATGGAACTCCGTTCCATCTCATAAACCATCTCATAAACCTGGTTTCAAAAACATATAAAGCAACACCTCACGGCACAATGCCTCTCCCCTATTTGACCTAGATAGTTGGTGTGTATTCATTGATATGTAGACTACGTGTGCCTTTTAAAAAAATGGATGTAGTTCTGTCCTTGAGCTGTTCTTGTCTATTGATGTTCGGCATTATGTCATTCTGTATTATGTTTCATGTTTTGTGTGGACCCCAGGAAGAGTAGCTGCTGCTTCTGCAACAGCTAATGGGGATCCCAATAAAATACCAAATACCAAAAAATAACATTGTGACCCATCTCTGTTACATAGCCAATCATGTAGCTTGATAATTGGATGCCAAGTGGGCAATGCATGACATCCCTATTAGTGCCTTAGAAAGTGTAGCATAATCAGAGCGTCATTATCAATAGGGTGAGCATGCATAAGGAGTTACACAACTGAATGTGGGTCCTTTTTAAATGTTATTATAGGTCATGGTTAAAGGACCAGTGCAGTCAAAAACGTGATTTCCTGTGTTTTACAGTGTACATATTTCCACACTCTGAGATTGGAATAATACTGTGAAATTGTGAAAATTCTGCCTTTTTAGTGTAAGAGCTGTTTGAAAAGACCGCTTGAAATGTCAGCCTGTTTTGGTGGGATGGAGTTTTGGCCTGCCTGGTGGTAAACTAGTTAATAGGCCAAACCTCTGTTTTCCCCTCCCAACTCAGACCATTCACAGACAGTCCAAGCTAAATTCTTGCTTGAGAAATTTCTTTTTTTTTCTTCTTTTTGACCATTTTAATTGAAAACAATCACAGTAAGGTACTTAAATGTTACCCAGAAATGATTTGATATTGAAATAAAATCAGCTGCATTGGGCCTTTAAAGGGTGGTTTAGATAAATCAAAAGAGCTTTTACAGTTGTGTGAACAATATGAATAACTGCATTTATCATTTACTAATAATTTCCATGTGTAGTAAGCCATATGACAATATGGTTTATAAATATTAACAATGGAAGATAATAAGTGGGTATTTCTTTATGATTCACGTATGCATGTATCATATACAGGATAGCACAATACAGACATTTGTTTATATTTAAACTGTTTTTTGGGGGAGTATTAAACATTTTTATTTTGTGTGAAGTAACCTATCCTGGGGGATAAATAGAAAGTAAATGTAATGAATAGAAACAAACAGAGTTTTATGAACTAATAATTATATATTTTTATGATACAAATATAATACCCTGGAAAATAAAGTTTATAGTCTGATTTGGAGAGAATAGCCAAGAGCATAAATTATTGATGGGAATCAGGTTTCTAATCCCAAAGCTACCATGGATGAAACAAAAGTGAGAGAAAGAAACGCAACAATGCACCCGAACACTTCTACATCACTAGATTAAAATGCTGTCGGGTGTCTACTGAATACCCTTTGATGGGAGGACAATTCACAGACAAGAGAAAACAACATCATAGAAATCCCTGGCCTTATGTATCTGTGGTGTTGTACTTCTTGGTTGGTTTGGCAACCATGTGCTTTACCAGAGAATCTAGCTTTAACCAGGGGTGCACTCACTGCATTCAGAATTTGAAGGTAGAATTGATTTGTTGACTTAGCTCTTGCAAGGAGACCTTGAGGATGCTGTGAGGTAAAAACGTGTCTTCTGGCGCCCCCTGCTGACTACTACACAACATGAATTCTGGTTGGCACCAAGAACTCTTGACAGGACTCACAAGTTTGTTATTATCCAAAGTAAGTCATGTTTACTTTTTTCTGATAAGTCAGCTGTTCAGAGAAGAGTGAAAGCATACATAGTGTAGTCCTTATAGAAAAGTGTTTGGGACCCCACAAATGTAGTATTTGTAATTGTATCCGCATGCTACAGATGAGGAAGGCTGATGTAGAATCCTTTATGCAGATCTGCCTGTTTTATGATACAGTATCAGAGTATCATTAAAATAAGGAAAAGATTGTAATAATAATAATAATTAGATTATTGTTATTATAAGTGTATTGCTGTGCAAATGTGTTGCCTATTTTAAATGTAACCTTTATTTAACTAGGCAAGTCAGATAAGAACAAATTCTTATTTACAATGATGGCCTACCCTGGCCAAACCCGGATGACGCTGGGCCAATTGTGTGCCGACCCTATGCATTAGGCCAGACTAGGACATCATACCTGATGATCATACACCAGAGGCTAAACATGAGTGAATTCACAGCCAACAACAGAGACACATTTTGTGACCAGAATACTACCAAGTGCATTGAAAGAATTGAGGAAGGAATTGGTTTCCTTTGTTCATATGAATATTATGAAGATATCAACAACAGATCTTGCAGATGCAGAAACACAGAGAGGCAGACTCACCACCAGAATAGAATGGTCGGTCCAGATTAGTAGCCCAGTCCTGAGTAAAGTTTGAAGTGATAACTCCCTCTAAAACTCACAGTCACCAGACAGACAGTCATCTAAGTGTTATTAGACCACAGCTTCTGCAGCTAGCTAGGCTATAAACCAATACCACGTCATATGGATTAGATTAACCTCCAGATCAAGTCACCAGGCTACAGGCCTTGATAGTATGCAGATAGTTGTCCCTTATTTTGCTCAAACTGTGTGTGAAAAGATGTGGCCTTTTTACAGTGTCACCTAAAATTAAGAAATATATCTATGGACTAGTTCTAAATATGAAGGTAGTCATACTATGTGTCCTGTGAGTGAGGTGAAGTCCTTTAGTAATTATGTCACTGAGGTTTACTTTATTTGGATAGGACCCCTGAGTGGAGGGACAGACTGATACAACAGTCCTGCTGACTTGTTTTACAGAATCCTAATTCCTAGTGTCCCACCATGATTAAAGTGTTTCACTATGATTTATTTTCTATGACCACTGCATTCAAACACAAATCTGTTCAACATATTTGTTTTGTTTTATAATAGAAACTGCCTTGATATCCCTGTGGTTGCCTGTGAAATCATGTACTACAAATCCCCAAATGAAATTGCTCAATTTAATATAAAAAGCTAGTCCATTATGGACATCAAACCAATCCCTCTGCGCTGGCATGGATCTGCTACTCTCAGGGATCCTCTCAAAATTTCTCCCCAACCCATCATCCTCTACTTTCTTTACTGTCTCAGCATACAACACCTTCTCTTGCACCGGACACCTCCGATCCCCAGCAACATGGGCACCCCTACAATTGACACACACAACTTGCTCCACCACAACTACACACTCCACTGTCCCATGCCCTCCTACACACCTTGGAATCTCCCTCCTACAAATTAAAGTTTGTTTCTGGCAAGGAAGTAAAGTTTGTTCTGCTAGGTCCCAGCCCATTCTGGAGTGAGCGGGAATTAAATAGTAGACCAGGTAGCCAAAAGGGCTTTAAAACTAGATATAACTTATATTCATGCTCCATTGGGTAGAGGTGAGGCCAAATGTAAGATTAGAGCCATTATGATAGATGTGTGGCAGAAAGGGTGGGACTCAGACCCCGAGGGCCGGCATTTATATGCCCCCGAAAGAAAAGTTTGTGGATAACTATTGTAAAATATACTGTGTCCATAAAATGTATATAGTATTGTATGGTTAGGGGAAAATAATAAAGGAAAATATATACAAAAATATATATATATTTTATGTACAGTACCAGTTAGAAGTTTGGACACACGTACTCATTCAAGGGTTTTTCTTTATTTTCTACATCGTAAAATAATAGTGAAGCCATCAAAACTATGAAATAACACATGTGGAATCATGTAATAACCCAAAAAGTGTTCAAAATATATTTTAGATTCTTCAAGGTAGCCACCCTTTGCTTTGCACACTCTTGGCATCCTCTCAACCAGCTTCACCTGGAATGCTTTTCCAACAGTCTTGAAGGAGTTCCCACATACGCTGAGCACTTGTTGGCTGCTTTTCCTTCACTCTGCGGTCCAACGCATCCCAAACCATTTCAATTGGGTTGAGGTCGGGTGATTGTGGAGGCCAGGTCATCTGATGCAGCACTCCATCACTCTCCTTCTTGGTCAAATAGCCCTTACACAGCCTGGAGATGTGTTGGGTTATTGTGCTGTTGAAATGCAAATGATAGTTCCACTAAGCGCAAACCAGATGGGATAGGGTATTGCTGCAGAATGCTGTTGTAGCCATGCTGGTTTAGTGTGCCTTGGATTCGAAATAAATCACAGTTTCACCAGCAAAGCACCCCGACACCATCACACCTCCTCCTCCATGCTTCATGGTGGGAACCACACATGGGGAGATCATCCGTTCACCTACTCTTCATCTCACAAAGACAAAAATCGCAAATTTGGACTCATCAGACCAAAGGACAGATTTCCACCAGTCTAATGTCCATTGCTCGTGTTTCTTGGCCCAAGAAAGTCTCTTCTTCTTATTGGTGTCCTTTAGTAGTGGTTTCTTTGCAGCAATTCAACCATGAAGGCCTGATTCACGCTGTCACCTCTGAACAGTTGATGTTGAGATGTGGCTGTTACTTGTGTCTGAACTCTATGAAGCATTTATTTGGGCTGCAATTTCTGGGTCTTCCTTTCCTGTGGCGGTCCTCATCAAAGCCAGTTGTATCATAGTGCTTGGTGGTTTTTGCGTCTGCACTTGAAGAAACTTCCAAAGTTCTTGAAATGTTTCGTATTGACTGACCTTCATGTCTTAATATAGTAATGATGGACTGTTGTTTCTCTTTGCTTATTTGAGCTGTTCTTACTGTAATATGGACTTGGTCTTTTACCAAATAAGGCTATCTTCTGTATACCACCCCTACCATGTCACAACAACACTGCTGAAGGGGGGTCTGGTACATTTGCAGTGCTCGGCTGAGGCGGACATGGCTTTTGGTCATATAAGGGCTCTGTTTACCTCGGCTCCCGTGCTGGCCCATCCGGATCCCTCTTTGGCGTTCATAGTGGAGGTGGACGCGTCCGAGGCTGGGATAGGAGCCGTGCTCTCTCAGCGCTCAGGCACGCCACCGAAGCTCCGCCCGTGTGCCTTCTTCTCGAGGAAGCTCAGCCCGGCGGAGCGAAACTATGATGTGGGGGACCGGGAGCTGTTGGCTGTGGTTAAGGCTTTGAAGGCGTGGAGACATTGGCTTGAGCGGGCTAAACACCCTTTTCTCATCTGGACTGCCACCGCAACCTGGAGAACATCCGGGCAGTGAGAAGACTGAATCCTCGTCAGGCAAGGTGGGCCATGTTTTTTACCCGTTTTGTGTTCACCCTTTCCTACAGACCAGGTTCCCAAAATGTGAAGGCAGACGCAGTGTCCCGGCTGTATGACACAGAGGAGCGGCCCATGGATCATACTCCCATACTTCCGGCCTCCTGCCTGGTAGCGCCGGTAGTGTGGGAGCTGGACGCGGACATTGAGAAAGCGTTACATGCAGAGCCCGCTCCCCTCCAGTGTCCCGCTGGGCGTCTGTACGTTCCGTCTGCTGTCCGTGACCGGTTGATCTACTGGGCCCACACGTCACCCTCCTGTGGTTATCCTGGGATCGGTCGGACGGTCATCCCCGAGGCGAGGCCTCGAGGCCTATTTCTCTCTCTCGCTCACACACACATTTACACACAAACACACACAGCTTCAACTTAACAAGCTTAGGAAACACCATTCAGTGGGTTAACATTATTTGCTATATCTAGGTTAGCTAGAAAAGTGAAGTGGCCCATCTGGTCAGCATCTAAAACAGCTAGCCAAGCTAAGTCAAACTCCATGATTTGCGATAGACTTGAGTTTAGCTTGGCTAGCTAGCTAACGTTAGTGAGAGATGTCTTTTTGAAATGTCTTTATTGTTTTGTAACTTTTGTGAGTGTAATGTTTACTGTTAATTTTTTTATTTTATGTTTATTATCTATTTCACTTGCTTTGGCAATGTAAACATGTTTCCCATGTCAATAAATCCCCTTAAATTGAAATTGAAATTGAGACAGAGCTAGATAGCTAACCACAATGGAGCCAAATTGAATGTAATCTATCTAGCTAACTAGTTTGCTTAACTAGCTGCTGTTAGCATATAGCTTGCTACAGTTAGCTCGTTAGCTAGCTATCTAGCAATACCAACAAATTACAATGCTGAACCAACCAACCAAAACAATTAAGCAATTTTAGCAGGAAGTGATCATAACATCAGACCTCATACCTTCCTTTCTGTCCCCTGGACTACACTTGCTAGTCATTCCACGTAACATAAACTTCCACTCGACATACCATAGCAGTCTGAGCTGTAGCTACACATTGTGTCCCCTACCATCTCCCTCCCTCCACTTCTCCACAACAGTCTTCCAAAGAAGTTTGAACTGAACTTTGCACTTACAATTGTCCACTCTCCTCCCCTCAGCAGTCTGCACTTCCGGTTCTCATTGTATGAGCAGTTTGAGTCTTCCAATAATAACTCTATTGTGGCGTTGCCTTATCAGTTAGTTGAATATTACATTTTACAATCGAGGTATAGACACGTATAATGCCTCATAATGCAAGGCCAGAAAATTGACTTGGCAAAGGCAATGAAAGTGCAATAAAAAGCCTGCCCCGGAATGAGGACAGTAGTCGTGTGAGTTGCTTCTGCCGTTTGTACATTGCACGTTGTTCACTGTTACAATTTGTAAAAGATAAAGTGAACTAGGCTACTTGTAAACATCAGACAGTGGTGTAAAGTACTTAAGTAAAATACAACTTAGGTAGTTTTTGGGGTATCTGTAATTTATTTATACTTTTACTTTTACTTTTACTTCACTACATTTCTAATGAAAAGTATGTACATTTTACTCAATACATTTTCCCTGATACAAAAAAGTACTTGTTACATTTTGAATGATTAGCAGGACAGAAAAATGGTGAAATTCACACATTTGTTTTTTTTTATTTTAAATTTTTATTTCACCTTTACTTAACGAGGTAAGCTAGTTGAGAACAAGCTAGTTGCCTATGAGATACCACCCCTACCTTGTCACAACACAACTGATTGGCTCAAACACATTAAGGGGAAAGAAATTCCACAAATTAACTTTTAACAACGCACACCTGTTAATTGAAATGCATTCCAGGTGACTACCTCATGAAGCTGGTTGAGAGAATGCCAAGAGTATGCAAAGCTGTCATCAAGGCAAAGGGTGGCTACTTTGAAGAATCTAAAATATATTTTGATTTGTTTAACACTTTTCATTACTACATGATTCCATATTTGTTATTTCATAGTTTTGATGTCTTCACTATTATTCTACAATGCAGAAAATAGTAAAAATAAAGAAAAACCCTGGAATAAGTAGATGTGTCCAAACTTTTTACTGGTACTATATATATTTACAAAAGAAATATTGGAAATTGGAAATGATGCAGACAATTACATTGACAGAAGCTGCAATATTAAAAAAGAAAAAGAAATGAAAGGTTGGTGGACCAAGATTCAAGGGTCAAATCAGAAAGGAAGAGGTGGTGTTTTGTCAGTTGCGTCTAGGACATTGTACATTGAACTCACCATTATATTTGGTTGGCAAGCATGTGAATGGTTTGTGTGCAGAGTGTATATTGTGCAGTGAAGCATGTGTTGATGTATTGTTGTAAGTACCGGTATGTGGAAGAGAGGGATAGATTGATTTATAGGGTTTGATAGAAGTTAGTAGGACTCTATTAGTACAGGATCAGATAGGAGGGTTGTTTCTCTTGATGTTTGGTTTCCTATTCATTTAGTCGTGTGCTGTGATTGATTACACACTCCAGTACAGTAGGAAGCACCATTCACCAATAAAGTTTGTTTGCCGACCGCCATAAGATTATAGCAGAAGAAGAAGTAAAGTTTGTAAGCCGCACCCCTTCACAATAAAATTGTATTGTTGTAATGGATGGACGGGCATTACGAGTCTGTTCTGTGAGCTGGCTCATTTGGCTCTTCGTTCACGTAAAAGAGCTGGCTCATTTGGCTCTTCGTTCACGTAAAAGAGCTGGCTCATTTGGCTCTTCGTTCACGTAAAAGAGCTGGCTTATTTGGCTCTTCGTTCAAAATGCTTAAAAATCTCCATTGAACAATGAAAAAAATTATAAAATCAACAATGAAAAGCCCAAAAGGTAGGCTACCATTATGTCAGATCGTGAAATGCGCATTCAAATAAATGTTTACCTGGCCATATATGAAATCTTCCCATTATTTATTGTTTCTGTAGTGAAGTTTCACCCTCTTTAAATAATTATTTTCTAATTTATTTGCAGGAAAACGATGTTTTGTATTAGGAATTCACATTCACCATTACTTAAGGTGGCAATTATCTGTTAATGATAATGTAATAACAATGTCTCAGTTTACTCACTTATGGCGCTGCCTACTCCTGATGATTTGTTTTTCAAATCATATGAGCAAAACATTTTGCTTTATCTGGGACGCTAAACTACACAAAATAAAGCATGTGTCACGTCCTGACCAGCAGAGGGAGTAATTGTATTCGTTTTGGTCAGGACGTGGCAGAGGGTTTGTGTTTTGCATGTATTTCTACGTTCTGTCTAGTTTAGTTTTTCTATGTTTAGGATTGGGTGTTGGACTCTCAATTGGAGGCAGGTGTTTCTAGTTGCCTCTGATTGAGAGTCCTATAATTAGGTGTGTGTTTGGTTTGGTATTTTGTGGGTAGTTGTCTTTAGCACTGCTGTAGTAGTATAGCCTGTTAAACTGTCGGTCTGTCGTTCTTCGTTTTGGTGTTCACTTCATTTAAAATAAATATTCAAGATGAGCATCCACATTCCTGCTGCGTTTTGGTCCTCTCTACCCGAAGACAGCCGTTACAGCATGCCTATCTATATAATGAATATGAATTGGGTGGGATGAGATTATTAAATATAAAAGCACTAAACCTCTCTCTAAAAGCTTCACTTATTCAAAAGTGTTACTTGAAACCTAAATGGTTATCAAGTAGATTAATAAGAAAAGCTCATCCGTTGTTTAAAAATTGCCTTCATGCCTTTGTGCAGATTGCCATGTCTCATTTTTGATTAATTGAAAAT